>NC_140950.1:35152477-35577477 GCF_014529385.1 Adiantum capillus-veneris
TTTGGACCTTCGCCGCCATGCATTGGCAAGGAAGGCTATGTTGTTGCCCATTCTTGCTTTGGGGTCTCAGTCATGGATAGTTATGGTTGTTGATCTATGTCAACATGTTGCCACTCCTGCCTTTGTTCATTGGCAGACTTCCCTTTGGGAGACTGTGTTTGACAAGATGGTCGGTAATATTCCTGGTTTCTTGATCACCTCTGGCTTGCTCTCCGCTTGGAAATTTGTTATGTATCATCTCTCTTGGCATGGCAGGCAGCAAGCAGATGGGAATTCGTTGTGTTTGGAAAGCATTCATTGGAGCAAGGCGTTTTTTCTTTTACCTTGGTTGATTAGTCGCCTCGTCAAGCCTATTTCCTCTCTGGTCGTGGCATACGCACGGTGGATGATGTGGTGGATTCATCTGGGAATTTGCTTACCTTTTCTGAAGCGGCAACAACTTTAAGTTGTGTCCACATTACCATCATATTTGGAGCTTGCTTCGACATATGCTGGATGTTTTTCTCCCTATTCCGTCGCTCGCCGGTGGATGTCGTATGCAGGATTGGTGGGACTCTTCTTTGGATGCGATTTTTGCTTGACATATCTATGCTTCTCTCATGCAGGACTCTTGGTTGGTTGATCATTGTAATTCGCTTTGGGATTTACACAAATGCGATCAATGGTGGAGGCAGGCTCTTACTCCAATCTGGAAGTCTCGTTTGCCTCTTAAGGAGCATTTGTTTCTTTGGCGTTGTTTAATAGGAGTTCTTCTAGTTAGAACACTCCTTGTGGCGCGTCGTATCAGCTACTCTTGTTGTGTTGGGGACTTCGCTTCTGATGAGACTGTCAGACATTTTCTTTGGGAGTGTCGTTACACCAGGGTTTTCCTCTGCCGTGTTTTTGCCTATATGCACCTTCAATTTCCCTCAGCGGTCTTCCACAAACGATTCTAGCTTTCTCGCATTCTCCCGAATTCCCTCTAGCAATTTTCCATTTTCTTTGCATGGGTCATATTTTGGTCGCTATGGTCCTTGTGTCACCGCCGCGATCTCCGCATGATTCACCCCAACATGATGCAGATCCTTTTCCGTCGTTCAAGTTTTTGATGAGGCAATCGTTACATTATGCCTTTGACATTGAAGACATATCCCTGGAATCTTGCAGCTCTTCTATGTTTGCTTCTAGAACTTTTGTATCACAAAGTACTTTAGTGTTCTTCCCTTTGTACATGATCTTTTTGGTGGGTTTTCCTCGCCTTGAGGTGTGTGTGTGTAGCTGTTAGATCTTAGATAATAAGACATAATTGAATTTTTACATTCAAAAGACAGCTAGCAATGGAACAAGGAATAGATATGTACAAAAACAACTCAGTATTAGAATCATTTAAGTACAATGTTTGTAGGACAGAGATTCCCTTTCAGTATGCAGAAAGTAAATAAACTTCGCAAGTCATCAGTGAGTGTTCCATCCAGAGTAGGGTAGCTTGCCAAAGTAAAAAAAACTTTCAAGATAAGATAAAGTCCTTACCTGCATCCATTCAAACAAGACAACAATTCAGTTAGCCTTGGATGTGTTTTACACGTATCAATGGAACATACCAGTTGTTATCCATGTCCATCTTACAAACTTTTTTTAACCTTAACAAGCTTAGTGAAACATGTGCACAAAATGTTCTTCTTTTCCTTCTTACTTTTTAACAACCTAGGTTACTAGAAAACATTATTTTGATTAGAAGGCCACCACCCCTTTTAATCCAAGTGTCATAGTCCATTATCAAAATATCCTTCAAGATTGATGAAATTTTACCATGTCAAAAATTTCCTCTTTTAAAGCTCAAAAAAGTATCAAGCTAGTTTATGTTTGTTTAAGGTTTAAATAAAGTTCAAGAACATCATAGTATATGGAGTTCAAAACATCTTAGACTGTATCTCTTTATCAGATAAAACTCTAGCCAGAATAGAGCAAGTATCGATTTTTACATAAGAAGATATTGGGAACCATAACATCCCTATGCCAATCCAAGGGGCACATACCATATAGCCAGAAGCAAAGAACTGTCCCATAGTGTATACTTACCTTAAATGGTAGAGGCTCTTTAGTAAAGAAAAAATTGTTACAAAGCAGCAGGCGCAACAGATTCATGGATTCATTTATTTATAGAATTTACCCGCGCCAAGCAAATGCGACAGAAGTACACGATTTAACTAATTAGTACAGCAAACTTATGCAGCCAGGCCAAAACCCCCACACACATATTGTGCAAGAAGTCAATTTGGCACACCTTGTATTCACATAGACCACCCAATGGGTTATAGACAGTGAACCATTAGTCCATGTTTATCAAATCCACTATACCTGCTCATGCAATTCCCTCATTTTAAGCCAGTAATGTAATGAACCAATATAGCAATGGTTAGTACCCAGGGAAAAAACACCCTATTACAATTCGTAGACATTAAGCGACTTTATGGTTTAAGCCAACCAAGCAACATCAGTTTCCATTTAAATGTGGATGTAAGTGCCAATGTTTAACATCCTCCCTTAAAACCCTTTCCACTGCTGAGTAAAAGAACAAAACAAATTTTTCAAGAAAAGTAAAAACCCTGCTGCACACAATGAGAAAAAACCAATAATCGACAGCCGAGAAACCCTTCCTAACCCAATTTTTCCTTTTCCAATAGATGCAAATGACAGATTATACCGACAAATTTTAACAACATATTCCATGCTGAGTATAATAATAAACCAATTATTCCTGAGTAATATATACACTATCTTCGCATAGTGCAAAGAAATGATAGTCAGCGCGACAGTTGTAAAACCCAATCAAGAATGCAAGCAGTAAACTCTTGAGATAAAACAACCGCCACAAAGCTATTGACAAGCATTAAACCAATTGTGTCAAAAAATAGCAGAATAATTCTTATTATAAAAAATTCCAACATAACTAGCAGCGAGGCAAAGCTAGGGTAGAAAAGAACCTGAGACACCTAAGTGGTGAGCTCCATAGCTCGTTTAGTGAAGCAGGTAGTAAGTTTTCTTAGAAAAACACAACAGAACAGGCAGGCTAAGTGAGGGACAGAGGTGCAGCCTCACCTGTTTAAAGAGTGGAAGGAGGGTGAACTGCTAGTCCTCTGAGCAAGAGTAACGAGTGAGACGAGCCGCCTTCCTTTGTGAGTGTGTAGTAGAATCAAACGGCATGCAGATACTCATGAATGGGGGATCCATAGCCAAGGGAGGGAGGCCGCCTTCACGGTGTAATGAGGACAGAGTACTAAATCACGGTCGACACGCCAAGGGAAACTTAATTTAACCTCTTAGTTTATTACTCAAGGGCTAGGCCCCATGGTCTTTATAAGGTAATGGCATATTTTGAGTAGTATCACTAAAGTGACCCAGCAAATTCTGGGTTAGATCAAAGTGGGGGGTTGGGTAGAGGTGGTTTGTATTTGATTACAACAAGAATACCTATATTACCACAATGTGTGTGTGTGTGTGTGTGTGTGTGTGTGTGTGTGTGTGTGTGTGTGTGTGTGTGTGTGTGTGTGTGTGTGTGTGTGTGTGTGTGTGTGTGTATACCCGCCCTAACCCAGGCGCCATACACAATGGGTCGGTAGTAGGCCCATTGTGTATGGGCCTACTACCTAATTAGAGAAATGAGATTATCTTTTCTAAAGTGTAACCCAGGCCAGTTATGTTCGGTGAGAGCTTGTATGGTAGTGTTACAGATCTGATTTCGATTAAACCCGTTCAGGTAATACTTTTTAATTAGTAAATACACCTCCTCCCATGCAAGAGAAGGGTTAGAGGAAGAATAGCAAATTAAGTGTAGTAGGCTGATACAAGAGCTAATAGCAGCCTGATAAGGCCTATTGCTATTCGTTTTTATGAATTCTATAAGTGGAAGTTTTAGGAGATCCCTTTTCCACACACACCTTAGATCATACCCACCAACAAATGGAATATGAAGGGAAATCGAGAGGTTAAGAAATTGAACAGATGTGCAGAAAGCCCCATTGGGTGTGACGGTCTCATGGAGAGAGGTAGGCTCAATTTTAAGGCAGTGAGGGTGAACAAAAAAAAATTCATTGGGGAAGTCTCTACTGTTGACACTAAGTAAGTCATCCATGTATCTATAAGTATGTCTGAACTATGAAAGCTTATTCTTGTAAGATTCCATGGTCTTGAGACACCATTTGTATTCAAAGAAAGCAAGGTAAATATTACACATAAGTGGAGAGCATGAACATCCCATGGGGATTCCTAGGCATTGGTTAAAGCAAAGTCCACCTGAAACGTTAGTGCAGTTATTCAGCAGCCAAGAGACGTAGGAGCAAATCTTAGCTTCATTGAAGTATAGGGAGTGTACGGAGTGAGATAAGTGAATCCACCTGGGTTTTTTGGAAAGAGAGATGTAGAAAAGCTTCTTATTTCTAGCATTGGAGAAAGCCAATTTAATCACCGTGGCAAGAACAACCTTAAGGCCAAGATCCCCATCAAGGGAAATATTTTCGTAACATTATGTGATGTCAGCAGTAAAGATGTGGAAGATCTGCTGAGGAAGGTTAAGCGAGACCTCTTTAGAGTTTTTTGTGAGCCAAAGGGATTATACTGAACATGTAATAAGTCCAGGCAGATTTTATGTTTAGTGGCACAAATAAGCTCAAATTTAGATAGAATAAGGTCAAGGCAAAAAGTAGTATCCTTGGTGATATTAGAAAAAATACAATTGGAGGCATCGGATATCCACCTGAACTTATGCTTATGAATTTTATAAGTGGGAAATAGCACTGGTAATATAGTGTTCAACACAGAGTAGCCTAGAAGCCCTAAGTGTTTAGCAATTTTATTGGTAACAGTTTGAGGTGTAGATTTAATATTACAGAATTCCTTGCTAGATACTCGATTACGAGCGGCCTTCCGAGCCAGGTATTTGCAAACAATAGTAGGACAGTTAGAGATTTTGTCAAGCCCGACAACAAACCATTTATCAGAGATCTTTTGAAAATCAAGAGTTAGCTGAGAAGTAAGCCAAGAATCATCAGATGATAACCAATTACTAGGTAGTTGTGAAATTTTATGAAGGAAGCATTCCTTCACAACTTCCCTAATGTCCGATAGGACTGTCATCTCCAGTCGAATAGCACTGACAAGGTAAGTGAGACAACTTAATATAGCTGATAAAGCAAGGTACGGGTTTTTGGAAAAGTTAGTTATATGATTGAGCCCTTTGGCCAAAATTCTACGTATTTTGGTATTTTCAATAATGCTAAGATCACAAGTGCAAACATGGTTACCAAAAGCCTCCAAATTTTTGCAAAAGGTGGTAAACTAAAAACATGTACAATGAGGGACAAAATCCTGCCGAAGAAAGTCATTATTATAGATCAACCTCTTTATGGGATGATGATATTTCCATCTTATGAGTATATTGTCGAGCAATTTGTGATTAAGATCAAAGCACTCACAAAAAAGATTTTTTGGTTGAATCCAGTTGAGAAGTACATTGTGAAAGAGACAGTGTATGTAGATGAAACCATTATCCGGATCTACTTTGTTGAGATTTCTTCTTCTGCAAGGGCTTGTAGCAACCTGCAATATAACCAAGGTTTAAAATTCAGGGAAGTTCCTGATGGGGGAAGACCTACCTCTTCCTCTAGTAGAGATACAAACTCTTCCTCGGTTAGAGGATGAACTAGGTGTTAGGAAGGAAGTGAAGGAGTTAGGGGTGATTAGAGAGTTAGGCCTTTTGAGAGCAAGGAAGTCATCCTCATCAATACAAGGTTTAAGAAGACTAGTGATGAGCTTAACACCTTTAAAGTTAGCATAAGGAGTTAAGTAAATGCCAGGTTCATCAGATTTCAACTCCTTCAAGATGTCAAGCATTAGTCCACGAAAGATGTTGAAGGCAATCTGTGCAATTACAACTTGCTTAGCTTGGCCACCTAACCAAGAGCAAATGAGGGAGAGATGAAAATCCACAGGTTTCGTCGGGAAAAGTAAGTCCAAGTGGTTGAGAATAAACCAAATGGCATGATTGTTCACCACATGATGCTGGATTCACAAGAGGCTTTAGGGTCAAGAAATATGCAGGCACATTTTACATAAGGACAAAGACATTCTAGGTGGACTCTGTGTAAAAATTAGGGTTACTCTGCGAATTCCATGTTTCCTTTGGTACAGATGTACAGGCCTGTATTAGAGGGGCACTTGCACTACAACAAAAAAACGTGTTATCGACGCAGATATCAAAGCGGGCCGTCGTTATCCGTGTCGCTGTGAAACCAGTCGCTATTAGCGACGCGGATAGTGACGCGCATAGTGACGCACATAGCGACGACCATAGCAGAAAAACTTTTTCTTGGGCAGAGGACAGGTAGCCTGGCCTGTGCCCAGTTAAAAGATGGACACAGCCACAGCCAGACTTCCTGCCCTCTGCCCAAGAAAGCGAGCAGCACCAAAATATCAACCATGCTCCCGTGCGCAGAAATTTCGGCAGAGTTCCCTTTGTTTTTACATAAACTTTTCAAAAAAAACCATATCATGTATACACCTCCTACATGCTATCCATGTAGGATCTCACATGAGATTTAAGGCCAATGAAAGACAACCGTACCAACTGAAAAGCATAGCCATAACTTAAAATCATAACCATAACTTAAAACCATAACCGGCTATAACCACTTTGATCAAAACCATAATGCAGATAACCATAGCCATAAACAAAATTAACAATAACCATAAGCATAACCAGAAAGAGAAACAATAACTGTCTATACAATGACAATGACAATAATCATAACCATAAGGGAAACGATAACTGTCAGAACACTAACTGTTTGTACAAAAAAGAGACACAGAAGCGTGTCTGTGTCTCACAAAGTATATAGATGAAATCTGGTTCACTAATGACTAGGCGTCGCAACCAGCACATAGGACAACTCACAAAATTAGTATTGATATTACTTCACATATACTGACTTAATTAAATCAACTCACACATATTAACGTTGTCAGGAGTTTTTTGGAGCAAGGAATTGCGCATATGTACATACACATGCATGGTGCATGGAATAAAGGATTGCCCATTTTCCAGAGCCAGGTGGTTATGTGGGGCCCACATGTGTACAGGTAGGACAACATGTACATAGTGCAGCGATTTTCACTATTATCAATACTAGTGTGTTTTTTCTACAATAAGGTGCAAATGGTAGCGCGTAAAACTTCTCGAGGAAGCTATCCGTGGGCCGACGACGTGAGGTCAGCAGGTGTGTCAGATGGCATCTTGTGGCGTCAAGAGGGCGAACGAGGTCAATATTTGCACGCGGATGAGGACGGACACAACGTGGGTGTTTTCTTGTCAGAGTTATGCAGAAAGGTCATCATTAGGACCACTTTTTGGGGCCACTTCACGTGGTGGCGAGATGCATTATTGGAAAAAAAACTGAGTGCCAGGTGTACGGATGATGCAAAAAGGTGACAACTATGCACTGCGAGGTCAGTTTTTGGCATGTTCGGGGTCCGTTTGAGGTCATCTAAAAGGCCAAGGGTGCCCAACTAATAAAGCTAAGTGTGGGAACTGAAAAAACAAGAGAGAAGACCATGAAAAAACGTGGAGAAGAGAGGAGGAACAGCCGCAGCTGTGTTTTTGCTCATTTTGGAGCCTGTTTTGGCCGTAAACTGCTCATCCGAGGTCGGATTTGAGCACTTTGACATTGTAGACTGGGGTTTTGGGCCGTTCAGGACGCGATGGCACTGTCCATTTTGCCAAATTCCTCACTCTTTTTCTGCTGTTTTTCTGTGTAATCTTCTCCGGTGAGTGAAGCTTCATCTCCAATTTGTGATTGTATTTGGTATCTTTTACCCATATTGTGTGAGCTATTTGCCCCATTGGTGTTGGCCCAAGCTCATTTGTATCTAAACATCAGAAGTTCTCCTCTTTTGAGCTGAGTTTTGTGTGTGTGTGTGTGTGTCTGTGTGTGGAGTGGGCAAGTGGATAGTCTCTCTCCTCTCACTCCAGAGGTGTGTTCCCTGTCTCGGCCAGGTGTGTTGTGTAAACCGAGTGGTGCCCCATAGCGTGTGTGTGTATCATTCCAAGAGTGTGTGTCGGGTCGTTATAGAGGCGCTGTGTGTGTTTTCATCCCGCTCACATTCATTTGGTGCCCCCACTGAGGATCTTCTTCGAGTACCTTCTGCTTCGAGCTTCAAGCTTCGAGATTCGGGATTACAGGTTGCAAATTACAGGTTACAGGTTACAGGTTACATGGACAGGTACAGGTACAAGTGATTCACACAGGTACAGGTAGCTGGAGTACAGTGATATACTAGCAGTGATGTCACTTGCAGTTGTTGTGGGTATGCATCACTTGGCGCCTATTTGAGCGCATTGTCTGCTGGATTGTACATTACTTGTGGAAACTGCCATTGTACGCATTTGTGGAGCCATACTTGGTTGTATTTGGCAGTCCCAGCCATTTCTGAGACTTGGTCTGGAAGATAGTCATTTCTGAGACTTGACTATACGCGATTTGCATTAGCCTTCGTGTGAGGGTCGATAGCGTGAGGTTTTTATTGAGCTGGGGGATTCTCAAATGTAGAGATCCTTTCGGTGATACAGGTAGCTAGAGCACCCTTTTTGTGACCTCGCCATAGGCTATGTACTAGTGAGTCCTATTTGATGCTCGGGTTCTATTGTTGGCAGTTTATGCATACAGATACAGTCTATATTTTGGGTTCTCATTGCTCTACTTCTGGGGAAACTCTGTCAAAATTTTTCCAAGTTATGATGGCTGGTCTTTTGGTCTTTTGAGCCATTTTATGCTGTTATGCTGCTGAAATTTTGGTAAAATCAGAGGATAAGACAGGTGTGCTTTCTTGGGAGCTTCATGGTTGGCTTTAATGGATGATCAAAATGGCCCTCAGTTCACTCCTTTTCATTTAACTCAAAGAATTCAGATTCATGTTCATGTGTCCAGAAAGATCTTTTTCCAGCAGCTCATAGTCTTTATGTTTGGGCCAAGAAGATTGAGAGAGATCCTGGAATGTCCTTTGCCTGTTGTAATTCCAATGATCAACTATGAAAACTCATTTGATGTGCATGTGTTTGTCCTTATCTAAAGCTGAGCTCCATTGAAGTTTCTAGGGATTGGGTAGTGAAAAGTTTTGGGTTCTTGCACGTGTGTTCGAAGGGGTTCTCAAAGCATCATAATTTGGGTAGCCATGGCTTTCTCTTATCCCGAGTTTCATGGAAGAAGTGATGAAGATGTGGAAGAATTTTTGGAAAAGATGGAGGTTGCCTGCATTAGCAACCAGATTCATGACCCTACACAAATGTTACGCCTTCTCCAAATTTGTTTGAAGAGTGATGCACGATTTTGGTCTAAAGCATTTGAAGAGGAGTTGCGTGTGGCTGATCCACCTGTAAGGTTGAGTTGGGACAATCTACGACATGGGTTGGAAGTGGAGTTTGTGAAGATAGCAGATCCTGACAAGGTGTGGCAAGAAGTACAGGCTTTGGTGCAAAAGGAAGGTGAGCCAGTAGATGCGTACATACGTAAGTTTTCATTGGCATGGGAGCGAATGTGCAAGGCTTTAACACCACAGGTACCCCCGCCTGACATGATGAAGAAGGACAGGTTCTTGGCTGGTCTTTGGGAGAATATACGTTGGAGAGTAGAGCTAAAGAAGCCTAGGACATATGAAGATGCACTAGAGGTAGCAAGGAGCAAAGAGTGGAAGCTGAGAAAAATGAGCCAGTTAGGGGTGGAGTCTTTGCCCATGAGGTCTGAATTTCAGCCTATGGACTCTTTACAAGGTCGTATGTCAGGGGTTCATCGTGAACCAGTGGTTCCTGTTACTACTCAGGTTATGCCAGCTGTGGTCACTACAGCAGTGCAAGATGATGGCCTAAGGCAAGACATAAGGCAAATGGTAGATTTGATGAAGAATCTCATCCTAAACATGCTAGGTCAAGTGGGAAATAATCGAGGTCGAGGGAGGTTTGCAAATCAGCAAGGAGGTGAAGAAAGGCCTAGGAATGGTGTTGGACAAAGCAATGGTAGGTTTTGGAGGCAGACGCCCACATGTTATAATTGTGGAGAGTTGGGTCACATCAGCCCGCAATGTGATAAGCCACCAAGGATGGGGTGAGACATGTATCCATTGCCAAGACAGGTGCTAACTAGGTCAAATGATTATGGCATCGAAATTAAGGGAGACGAAGGAACCAGTGGACTGACCCAGGAGGAAAAGGGAAAGACAAAAGTGCTAAGTGTAGTCACCTTGGAGAAGGCATCAAAGCTAGAGGATACATTAGTGATGCCTATTGGGAAGAGGACCACAGAGGATAAGGAAGGAAGAAGTGCCTCAGGTCCTAGTAAGAAGAAAGGAAAGAGCCATGAAGGCGAGGATGTCAAGGCCAAGAGGAAAAGGAGAGCTCGTCGAAAGTTTCATGTTTCAGATTTTCCACTAGGGGATGGGCAATTAAGCTATGACTTGAGGGAGGATCTGACGAGCAGAAAGGCAGATGTTACTTTTGGGCAGCTTATAGAGATGGTGCCTAAGCTAAAGCGACAGTGGAAGAGGATGGTTAACCCAATGGAGAAAGAGCCAGAGAGAGGTTCAGTGAAGGTGTTGGCAATGGACGAGCTACCAGACATTTGTCCAATAGTAGATGTGTGGCATAAAAGGAAAAATTTGGGACAAGGTTATGTGGATGGTGGAGCCCAAATATGCGTCCTAACACACTCATGCGTTGAGAAGATGGGTCTCACAGTGGCTAGGGTGTCAGGTTTTCGGATCAGATTGGCAAACCATCAAAAAGTAAAGTGCTTGGGTGTTGTAAAGAGCTTAGAAGTGGAGGCATATGATGCAAAGGCAGTGGTTGATTTTCATGTGATGCCAGCAGGGTTGGGAGCATATCCTATTATACTGGGTAGACCATGGTTACGTGCAGTGGGAGCTGTTCAAGATTGGCGACATGGTACGATTAGCCTCTATGGAAAGACAGGTACCAAGAAGCTTTATAATATGGACACAAGGAAACGATTAGAGGAGCTTTATGAAGATGAGGATGAGTCTAGTGATGAAGACTCTTCCACGGTGACAGATGAGGACAGTGATAGCACTACCAGCAGTGATGAGGATGCTGATGTTGCATTTCTTTTGATGGACAAAGAAATCCAGGAGTTTGGTTTAGTTGCATTTGCGAATGAGGTTGAAGATGAAAGTGAAGGGCCTTATGAAGTGATTGAAGGGCTGATGCAAACCAAGGTTGAGTTGTCAAAGAAGCAGGAATTAATGACGCAAATGATCAGTGGAGACCTCTCAGCTATGGAGAAGGATATATTTTTTGAAATGCTGGGTAGTTTTCCTGATTTGTTTATTACTTCATATGAAGAGATCAGAGGGTTCAAGGGTGAAGAGATGCATATAGAGCTGAAAGAAGGTGCTAAGCCAGTGCGGCAAAGGCTAAGAAGGATGGGTCAAGAGCAAATGGAAGCCTTGCGGGTAGAGGTGGACAAGTTATTGAAGGCAGGGTTCATAGTTCCAGTGGAGACCACAGAATGGGTGAGTCCAGTTGTAGTTAGTCCAAAGAAGGATGGGAAGTGGAGAATTTGTGTGGATTTTAAACCCTTAAACGCAGCCACTAAGAAGAACCCATATCCTCTTCCATTCATCGATCAGATCTTGGATTCAGTGGCAGGTTATGAGAGGTACAGTGTGTGTGATGGTTTTTCAGGCTATTTTCAATTGAAGATTGCTCTTAAAGACCGCACAAAGACAAATTTTATTACTCCATGGGGCTGCTATTGCTACACAGTATTGCCATTTGGGTTGTCAAATGGACCTTCCTTCTATCAAGAGAGAGCAAATTGGGTGTTGGAACCATTCATTGGTAGTTGTGTTAAAGCTTTTATGGATGACTTCTGTGTCTATAGCAGTAGGGTTGATCACCATGAAAAGCTGCAGATGGTATTGGCTCGATATGATGAATGTGGAGGACAACTAAATCCAAAGAAATTTCATCTAGCACAGCCAAGGGTGAAGTTATTGGGCCACATGGTGTCAGAAAATGGCATTGAGGCTGATCCAGACAAGGTTAAGTCTATTATTCTTCTTCCATCACCTACGAGTACGAAGCAATTGGCAACCTTTATACACAAAGTGAAGTACATGGCACGGTTTATTCCATTGTCTTCGCAGCTTCTTTATCCATTACAGCAAGTGGCAAAGCATGATCCATTGCAATGGGATGACAAGTGTGAAGAAGTGTTTCAAGAGGTGAAAGAGGTGTTAGGGGGGTTGTCAGCCATGCAGGCTCCTGATTGGGAGAAAGTTTTTTATGTAAATCCATCAGTAGGGGATGATGCCATTGGAGCCATGCTATTGCAAAAAGGGAAGGGCAGCCATTATATGAGGCCAGTGTATTGTGCAAGCCGAGTGAAGTTGGTAGCGGAGAGAAAGTTATCGGAAGTAGAGCTAGTGATGGCCAGTGTAATATTTGCTTGTCGACGATTTCGTCATTACTTGTTACCACGGCCTTTTGTTTTCTTGACGAGTTATGCCTTTTTGCCACAGTTAATTAATGGTACTAACATGTCAAATGTGGTGAAGAAATGGGTAATTGAGCTGCAAGAGTTTGAGTTCTCTTTTCTAGTGGAAGATAGTACAAGGGCTACCCTAGCTGATTTGTTGACCTACAAGGAGAATCCCCTTATTGTTAAGGAAGAGGTGGTGAGAAAGGTAGTTGAAGAAGTGACACAGATCAGAAATGCACATGTGTTGTTCTTTGATGGTTCATACAGAAAGAGCCACGATGCAGCTTCAGGGGGTATAGCACTTTATGATCCAGAGGGGCAGCTAGTATGCAAGAGAGGGTTCAAATTGGATGTGCATAGTAACAATGAGGCTGAATATGCTACATTGGAAGCCGGATTACACATTTGTTTGAAGCATGGGGTTCGAAGGTTGAGCATAAAAGGTGATGCCTTGTTAGTGGTGAAGCAAGTGCTGGGTGTGTGGAAGAGCAAGAACACCTCATTGAAGGAAATGTTTTTCAGAATTAAAGGCTTGTTAAAAAAGTTTGAAGCATGGAGCATCAGACACATTGAACGTGCTCTAAATGGAGAGGCACATGAAGCAGCTCAAGGCATGATTGAGGAGCTATTCGTGTTGAGGACCAATTTACCTCTTTATCATGGCCGGGAAATTTTGGCTCAAGAAGAGGAGTTTTTGCTAACAGGAATCATTCCAAAGGAGATTCAGAAGTCTAAGAAGTATGGCTTTGTGCGTAGAGCATACAGGTACAAATTGATTGGTGATGTCTTATACATGAAAGGGGCTGATCTCGTGTTGAGACGTGTACCTTGGCGGGAGGAGCTTTACAGAGTGTTGGAAGAGAATCATGAAGGCGCATGTGGTGGCCATTTTGCTCTAAAGATCACCTTGCATAAGATTTTGCAAGAGGGGTATGTATGGCCTAGTTTGCACAAGGATGTTCACCATTGGTGTAGGTCTTGCAATAGGTGTCAAGCGTTTGGGAAGAGAGTGTTGAAGCCAGAGCTACGAAAAACCATTATGGCGTTTGATGTGTTTGAAAAGTGGGGGATTGATGCAATAGGCCCGTTACCTATCACAAGCAGGGGCAAAAGCTATATTTTGACGGCAGTGGACTATCTTTCTAGATGGGCAGAGGCTATAGCAGTAAAACAGATCACTGCAAAGGATGTGGCAAAATTTGTGTATGATGAAATATGTTGCAAGTTTGGGGTGCCATTAGAGCTACTTTCAGATAAGGGGCCAGGATTTAGAGCTAAACTGCTAGACTTCTTATGCACAAAGATGAAGATTAAGCACCAGCATACCACTCCTTATTACCCACAGTGTAATGGCTTAAATGAAAGATTCAATGGTGAGTTGGTACAGATTCTTTCAAAAGTGACAGAGCACCAAGGAAAGAATTGGGATTTGGAATTGCCTAGTGCATTATGGGCTTACCGTACTTCGGTGAAGACATGTACAGGGTTTACTCCATTTCATTTGGTGTATGGAAAAGAAGCACTATTGCCTGTGGAAGTAGAGTTGCCTGCGGTCAAAATGTTGGAGAAGTTGCTTGGGCCGCCTGGTGATGCATTCAAAGAGAGGCTCTTGCAGTTACAAGAGGTCCAGTTGGATAGGATGAGCGCATTGGAGCATTATGGGCAGATGCAGGATAAGGTCAAAAGGTCAAAAGTAAGGGTATCAAGAAGCATGACTTGGTTTTGCGCTACAACAGCAAACTGGACAACACCTTCCAAAAGAAGTTTCAAATTAAGTGGGAAGGCCCTTTCAAGGTAGTGGAGTGTTTCCCGAATGGTACATATCAGTTGGCTAACGTGGATGGGATTTTACATACGTCAAGGGTAAATGGATTGCGTCTTAAGTTGTATCATGCCAGGTTGATGATGGTGGAGCAAGATGAGTTTTTTGAAGAGCGAGTGATGTCTGTGAGGGATGAGGAGACCTGTGAAGCGGCGAGTCTCATATCTCTCTTTGTTGCTGCTGATCATGAATGATCTAGCAGGCTAGGGGGTGGGCAAATTATGTCAGGAGTTTTTTGGAGCAAGGAATTGCGCATATGTACATACACATGCATGGTGCATGGAATAAAGGATTGCCCATTTTCCAGAGCCAGGTGGTTATGTGGGGCCCACATGTGTACAGGTAGGACAACATGTACATAGTGCAGCGATTTTCACTATTATCAATACTAGTGTGTTTTTTCTACAATAAGGAGGAGTTGGTAGCGCGTAAAACTTCTCGAGGAAGCTATCCGCGGGCCGACGACGTGAGGTCAGCAGGTGCGTCAGATGGCATCTAGTGGCGTCAGGAGGGCGAACGAGGTCAATATTTGCACGCGGATGAGGACGGACACAACGTGGGTGTTTTCTTGTGAGAGTTATGCAGAAAGGTCATCATTAGGATCACTTTTTGGGGCCACTTCACGTGGTGGCGAGATGCATTATTGGAAAAAAACTGAGTGCCAGGTGTGCGGATGATGCAAAAAGGTGACAACTATGCACTGCGAGGTCAGTTTTTGGCCTGTTCGGGGTCCGTTTGAGGTCATCTAAAAGGCCAAGGGTGCCCAACTAATAAATCTAAGTGTGGGAACTGAAAAAACAAGAGAGAAGACCAGAAAAAATGTGGAGAAGAGAGGAGGAACAGCCGCAGCTGTGTTTTTGCTCATTTTGGAGCCTGTTTTGGCCGTAAACTGCTCATCCGAGGTCGGATTTGAGCACTTTGACATTGTAGACTGGGGTTTTGGGCCGTTCCGGACGCGATGGCGCTGTCCATTTTGCCAAATTACTCACTCTTTTTCTGCTGTTTTTCTGTGTAATCTTCTCCGGTGAGTGAAGCTTCATCTCCAATTTGTGATTGTATTTGGTATCTTTTACCCATATTGTGTGAGCTGTTTGCCCCATTGGTGTTGTCCCAAGCTCATTTGTATCTAAACATCAGAAGTTCTCCTCTTTTGAGCTGAGTTTTTTGTGTGTGTGTGTGTGTGTGTGTGTCTGTGTGTGGAGTGGGCAAGTGGATAGTCTCTCTCCTCTCACTCCAGAGGTGTGTTCCCTGTCTCGGCCAGGTGTGTTGTGTAAGCCGAGTGGTGCCCCATAGCGTGTGTGTGTATCATTCCAAGAGTGTGTGTCGGGTCGTTATAGAGGCGCTGTGTGTGTTTTCATCCCGCTCACAACGTCTCACCTCAAGCGATCAGCGAGACTGTAAGGCCTCCCAGTCTACAGGCTCTCATGAAGCTTCAAGATCATTCAGTAATTCATAGATACCTCTGCGATATCCATCTGACTCCTCCTCGCATGATGGAGCTCGATGCATCGCAAGATTCTGCGTTTATACAAAAATCAAAGTAATAAGAATACATGATTCATCGCGTTTTAAAAAACGCCATAGTTAAGATTGGATTAGAAACTCACAAACTCATAGCGAAAGGTGTCGAAGCCTCCGCTGCCAAGATGAGATGTCCCCCTAGTCATCTGTCGTACCTGCGCGACCTCACGCTACTGTCTGAACCGCGTGGCTGTTGTCCGCTCATCCTCCCTGATCTGCAGCCACGTCTCGTGTGGGATGCACGAAGGCTTCGGCGAGTCGTTATGGTCCTGAAAGCCTTCCGAGCTGCATCTCGTCGATGTTTGATGGTGTCCCGTGCAACACCCTTGATCCACCGCGCCAATACAATGAAAGAACCTGGAGCAGGCTGGTACTCTCTCAGGATGGTCTCCACTATGTAAGTGAATTTTTCCTTTACTTGTTGATCCCAAGACGTCAGAATGCTGGTCGAAAATTGCAGCTCCACGAGCTGGTGAATCCGCTGTCGCATCTCAGTCCCGACTCTATCCATGTCAACACAACCATCTCCCCGTACAGTATAGAGCTTGGAGGCACTAGGATCGTGTGCCCCCCAAGGTGTCCGAGGTGTGCCAAGAGGTGTGGCGAGAGGTGTGCCTGAGTAAGACGGGGGTCGTGAGCGAGGAGGGGTCGAAGCATCTGTGGACCCTCCTCCACAGCAACCACCACCTCCACCTGACGATCGTCGTGATCGGTGAGTGCGCCTGTGCTGCGCAGATGAGGACATACCCACCTCTGTCCCACCCCTAGGTGTCGAAGCGGCCGTGATGGGAGAAGAAGGCGTCGTACCCATAGGCGTCCCTCCCCTAGGCATCGGACCCTCGGGTGTGAAGCCCGGAGGCATAGTACCCGTGCCTCTGGCTACCCAGTACTGAGAAGCCTCTGCCATCTGAGCAGGCGTCATCCATGTAACGAAGCCCATGAATGCATCTGCACTCATGGAAGCGGGATCTGGAATCTCGTCTGCCATACTAAAGTCCTGCACAAAGAAAGTAAAATAAAGCGTCAGAACACAGTTGTTTAAATTAACTTTAAGCTTAATTTTAAATCAAAGTCTTCACACAAACACTTACAGGCCTAGGCCTCGACGAGTGAGGCATCATTGATAAGATCTTGCACCGTATCATCGTCTATCTCTAATTGCAAACATAACTCTGCCCCAACTCGTTCTGGCAGATTGTCTTCATCCATTGCATCTTCATCTACAAGTGTCAATTCTGGCTCGTCTGCGTCATCCCTCGTATATCTGTCAGCTTCCTCTGCCATAACTTTGCCCATCTCATCTAATGTCACAGTAGTATGGACGTCGTCTGACTGACTTTCCTCCAGGAGATCTTGCCCTTCAAATACTTGTTTATTTCTTGGAGCAACCTGAACCACAAACCACCATTGTCGCTCTCGAGGGTCCGATACAAAGACCACTTGCTCGCAATGTTCGGGGAGAGCAAATGTGTCGCTCGTATCTGTCCAAGTCTTTGTAGAATCTATTTGCACAATTTTGTTTCCATCTCTGCGTACCGTTGCATTGCGACCAGAAGTAATCACCTTGAACCACTTCACATCCAACAAAAATATCTCAAACCGCATGAAGCTTACTTTTAGGATATCTGACACCAGACCACAGTAATCCAGGTTGCTAGTGCTCTCATTCGTGTCTCTAGCACTGGCCCTGCTCTTTTGCATGAAACTAACCATTACCCCACTGTCAAACGTGTTTCTTCTGCTGTCAATTTGTTGTGTTCTGAAATGTTTTCCATGCGACCACAGTGCCATGTATGTATGATACTTCCAATCACATCCAATAGCCAGATCTTCCTCTTCTAGAGATATGGGTTCTCCGATCTGTCGAGTTGCTCTCACTGTCTTGTCCAACCATGCCATTGTAGGGAATTCAGGTAGAGGAGTGAGATAGTCTGACAAGGGTAAGCCTCTAGTCGTTCGACTTCGCCTGAAATCCTATCGCTCTAGATTGCGTCTCTCTTTCTCTTCTCCGTACCTTTCAAGCCATTTTTGCATCGGCGTTGAATTTAGTATACAGAATTTCATGATCTTTTCTCGCATGGCCAGGTTCATTTTCTTCGGCACCCCTTGCCCTTGCGGCTCCTCTCCCACTAGTCTTGCATCCTCCTCATCGCTCCACAGTCGAGGCATTTCTGGGTCAGAAACGGATAGAAATTCGGTCGGCAATACAAGAGACTCTTGCACCATCTGTTGTCCTACTGGTTCAACCGCATCTGCTATGTCGATCCCATGCCATAACTCCTGGAGCTCCACTACAAGAGGTTGTGTGCTCTTGTGACGCTGTTAGCGACGGAAATACACTGGGTTTTTATAACCCACGACGTCGCTAAAACCGTCGCTACGAGAGCGTCGCTATATGCGTCTCTATATAGAGACGCTCATAGCGACGGTTATAGCGACGTTTACACAGAAGACTATAGTGACGCTCATAGCGACGCTACAGAGCCATAAATAGTGACGGTTATAGCGACGCCCGAGAGAATTTTTTTTTGGTGGCAGGGCATTGAATGCCCTGCCACCCATCAACCATATTGTACTTGATTCACTCTTTAAAAAAAGTGCAAGGGTAGATAATAGACCCAAAATAGTCACCCACAAGACGCATTGTTTGCAAAATTGACAATTGTACACATCATAGGCAAAATTAATTGATTGGAAAATGTAATAATGACAATTGTACAACATCATAGGCATAAAGAATTGATTGGCAAAAGGAACTGCGGTGAAAAATGTAATAATATACATGGTTCAAAAAGACGTATAAAATCCGTCTCATGATACATAAGCTATGAGAAACCCTAAACTAATGCTATCTAGCTACGGCTAAACTGACGTCGTTTAGTCAGACGTCTCATCGCGTCCAAGCGGCGTATCTGTCGGATTCTGCAAAAAAAGACAATAAGACAGCTTTCAGTAAGTATAAACATATAACGACATTTATAAAACAATACAAAAAATAGAAAAGAGTAAACCATAATACTAACCATGCCGCCGCGAGAACTGAGAATGTCCATCAGGGTGTTTAAGCCCTTCCTGCCTGCGTACTCGCGCTCGTACGGTGTCGGATCACGTCCTGTCATCGACCACTGTCAAAACATACAAAGATTTCATTATGTTAGAATTAAAAAACTCATAAACCCTAAACTATCGAACATAAAGAGCAATGTGAAAACACTTACAAAATCGGCCTCAAATGATGCCCATCCACCGCTCCCCAAGTGGTGCGAGCTCCCTGCCTCTACTCGCGCTCTGGTTGCATCCTTTTGTTGCTTCCACTTGTCGGGATTCTCGCGCGCTGCTTTCTTTGCATTCTTCCAATCTTCTTTGGCCAGCCAATCTGGCCTGTTCCACCCATTCTTGATTGCTTTTTGCACTTCGGAACGCTTGTGTTTGCACTATTCGCGCATTCGAATATTCATCAGGTCTTCATTGAAGCGCTGATCCCGTGTTGGAACGGGAAACTCATCATGAAGTATGCTGATGACTCTGTTTTTTAAATCACTTGGTACTTCACTCCATTTGTTTAGTATGTAGTGTCTAAATAGCTGAGATCAAAGACCACGCATGCGCGAGATCACCTTCTTGCCGTCATCATCCATGATGATGCCGCCGCTGAAGTCGATGGAGTAAGACAAGCCCTCTGGCCGGTGATGCGTGAACCTGGGTGTCCCGGCAGGGGTCTCTAGCGGCATGTCGATGGGGGTACAGACGTCAGGTGTCTCCACCGGCGTCTGGGCCCCGAAGCGAGGAGTGTCGAGTGGGGTGGCTCCTGGCGGAGTAGGTAGAGGTGTGTAGCTTCTAGGAACAGTCAGCCGTGCAAAACCTGGCGTAGATGGCGATGTTGTGGCTGGTGTGGGGGCGGGCAAAGAAGGGGAGATTAAAGAGCCTCGTCGAACACGAGGCGGTGTGGAGGCATCGGTGGCGGAATCCCCACAACAACCGCCACCGCCACCACTAGAGCGCCGGTGTCTAGACGAGTGTGAAGCTCGTCTCGTCGACGCCGAAGCTTCGGAGCGCGCCGAATGCTCCAAAAGAGAGGGAGATGCGGATGGAGTAGGAACGCGCGATGATGCGCCAGAGCGATGACGCTCCACGTACCACTGTCTCTGCTACGGTGACAAAGAAGAAAGAAACTCCTCATCATCCATACCTGCATTAAATACACGAATATTTAAACTTAATATTGAATGAATAGAGTAGACAATGACGCAAAGACCATTAAATACAATGACGTAATGACGCATATAAATACAATGACGCAATGAATTGAGTGATAGAAGAGGCAAGTCGAAAACTCAGAATTTTCAATCAAAAGATGTGAGCGTGAGTAGAAAAGAGCGTTATACACCATGGAAGGTACTTAGAGAGCCAGAGCTTTTACAACACGGAGCAAAATTGTTCAAATACAATATTTGTGGCTTTAAGAGATCTCTCTCTCATCCTCACATAACTCAGCATAACTTCCTATATCTATACAGAGCTCTCCGTTTAAACACATATCCACTGTTTCATTTTGTAGCTCCTCTGCATGCACCCCATATAGAGTAGTAGCATCTTGATGCTCGTCTGGCACCACCGCAGCGGCTTCTGATTGAGCATCTTCTCTGATCTCCTCCATTGATGCCGTTGTGATTGGCACATGGTAGCCTTCATACGTCCTTGCACTACGAGGGGCTACCTCTATGACGTACCACCAGTTTGATGTAGACTTTGTAGAATGAAATATTACCTGCCAGAGCCATATAACTTACATGAGAGCTTTCAAGCACATAACTTGTAAAAGGGGGATGTTAACTATTTACATACTTACTTGTTCACAATGCTCGGGTAGTACAAAAGTGTTTCTTAGGTCAGTCCATTTCTTAGTAGAATCCACCTCAAGAAAACCAGACTCTCCTCTACGCACAGTAGCGTTGCGACCCTCCATGATTATCTTGAACCATTGCACGTCGAACAAGTCGACAAAAAATCCTTTGTAATCGATCCTCAAAATCTCTTGCAGCGTGCCGAAGTAAGTGAGTTCCGCCACCACATGATCTGCATCAGAGGAACGTCGTCGACTAGACTGTTCAAATTTTGCCATGATTCCACAATCTTGAGTAAAAGGCTTTTTGTCGATTCGTTCCACCCTAAAATGTCGACCTTTACACCATGCTGCTGTGTATGACTTATACTACAACGAACAAAGATTATGAGTGGCCGTTCAAACGTTTATAAATAAAGTCACTTGCTAGTCGTACATTGCAAACTTACCTTGGTCGCGCAACCCGAGAGTACTCCCACTCTTCCTCAGTCACTTCATCACCGCATTGTTGTGCGCTTTTCAATTGGTTGTGCAACCATCTTAAGCTCATGAAGGTTGGTAGGCTCTCCAGAACCGCTGGATAGTGCATCAGTGGTCATCTTCCCCGTCTCCACTCGATTCGTGCCCTTTGACGCTCTTGCTTTGCATCCTCATATTGTGAAATCCACTTTTGCATCACTAGATTGTGAAGCATGCAAAATCGGTTGATTTTAGCCTCTAGATCTTTCGTCATCTTCTTCTCAACACCGAGATTGCACATGACAATCCCAGATATGCGCTCATCATCTATGGTTTGCCATAGCATGTCCCGTGCTTTATCAAATCCGTCTAGCCACTCTCCAATGTACACTAGGGACTCTGATACCAACCAACCTTCTGCCATGCTACCCTCCGGACGTGCCTTTTGATGCACATATCCCTTAAGCGTTTTCATGAAACGTTCTAAGAAGAACATCCATCTGGAATGAACTGTGCCAGCTATTTCCACCTCATCAACTATGTGAACAAGAAGATGCACCTGAATGGTTAGCATGGTAGTAGGAAAATGTTTCTCAAACATGCACACAAGCTCCGCAGCATTTAGTTTGGCGAATGGTATGGAGTCTACGTTGATCTCCTTTTGTGAGATCCATTGCACTAGCTTTGCAAGTTTGTAGATTGTGTTACGGATGTCGAGAGACAAACATCCCTCAATGGCATTGGATCGAGCAAGTGATTGATCATGAGTCGGGGCCAGTATGGTAACTCCTACCATAGAGATAGTCTCTTCATCCCTGAAGGCAATCCGTCATCGCACATCTCCTTCTGCTCTAACCATGCTTATGCAGACATCCTTGGTGGCTCTCTTCCCAAAAATCCGTCGCGTAACACATGATTCTCTGGAAGATACGCTTGATGACCTTCGTAGATTTGCTTCTTCAGTGAGGGTGCCCTATGTGCATTCAGTCTAGGTCCACATGTGACACATGCTCTGTATCCGCTTGTTTGAAGCCCTACATGTATACACATGATAATAGATCAACTATGGGAAAAAACAAGATTTACAGTGTCTGAGTGAGGAGTGTCAATAGATCACCTGAGCATTCTGTTAGCCCGGGATAGTCATGCATGGTCCACATTAGAATGCCTCTGATCAAAGCATTCCGTCGTCCTGTGTGTCGGCTCATATCCACCACCTCTATGCCAATCCACAATTGTTGTAGCTCTTCCAATAGTGGACGAAGATACACATCCATATTCCCCACTTTATATCGCCCTGGCACAATCAAGCTTAGCCATAGGTGCCCCTTCTTCGTAGTCAACCACGGGGGAATGTTGTAGTTGACGATGACAACGGGCCATACACTGTAAGATGTTGATCTTTGACCAAATGGATTTACGACATCCATAGCTAGGCCTAAGCGCAAATTTCGAGCTTCCCTGGCAAAATCCGACCATGTTCCATCTATATGTTTCCAGGTTGCGCAATCTGCAGGAATTCGTAGCACACCATCCGAAGATTTATTCTCCTCATGCCAGGATGCTAGGGCGGCCATGGACTTACATTCGAAGAAATGCTTGATGCGAGGAAGCAGAGGAAAATTTCGCAAAACCTTTTGTGGAATTTTTGTCCCGTGGAGATCTACTCGATATCTTTCCGAATCACATTTCGGACACTTCTCCATGTCTGTGTATTCCCCTCTGAAAAGAATGCAGTCATTAGGACAAGCGTGGATAGCATTGTAATCCAACCCCAAGTTTCGCAAAATCTTTCTTGCTTCATCTCGGGAATCTGGCATCACATTGTCAGCTGGTAGTATGTGCTCTTTCAGCAATCTACACAACATAAAAATACGATACAGTCGTGTAAAAATCTATCAGATCATTATACATTTAGAGTTTTATTAAAGTAAACTAATTGTAATAGATCACCTGAAAAGCGTTGTGACGCTAGTGTCACTCCATCCAAACTTTGCCTGCATGTGGAGAAGAACCAGGAGTGCTTTCAATCTAGACATACGTGCTCCATTATACAATGGCGTATCGGCTTCACTTTTCATATCATCATAGATAAGCCTTTCTGAATCCATGATCGTCTCGATCATTTCATCAATCTTGGGCTCAAACATTGCCTCGTTGGGAATGTGCTCTGCATGATCATCCCCCGAGCTGTCAGAGGCTACATCTTGTGGCCTCACATATGCTGCTTGACCAAAGCGCCTGCGAACACGTCTATTGGGTTGCAAGATTGCTGCTTGTTGGCTAGCGTCAGAGTCCGACGAGTTATAATTGGCAACAACTCGATCTATAATAGATGGATCGAACTCGCCAAATTCGCGAACGTGCTGCAAAGAAACACATCTTGTCCGTCGCACAGCATGCTTGCATTGATTACAAGGACATAAGACCCTCGTTGAGAGATAGGTGTTTCGGTTGGACGGTCCCACATCCTCGTCACTACTCATAATGAGGATAAAAATCTTATAATCTGGACAACAAATTTAATATTCTATTGGCATGCTTCGTCTTATCTCTCTCTCTCTCTCTCTCTCTCTCTCTCTCTCTCTCTCTCTCTCTCTCTCTCTCTCTCTCTCTCTCTCTCTTTACCACACATTCTCTAGTCATGTCCAATCCCCGCACACCTCGGTCTAGAGGTGCACGGAGATCAGAACCACCGGGTTATAATCTCGTCTTTATTGGTCAATACCTATATTTGTGGGTACAAGAAATCTACAGACCCACGTCTACATGATACAGCATGTAGTGGACAAAACCCCTTTGCCTCTTCTCTAGCTGTAGCACTTCACAGCATCTTAACATCTTTTCACAGGAGATCTTTTCATTGTTCGTCTAACTCTAAACCCTAAACCGTAAGTAATTCTTGCGTGGACTCGATCTAACGTAAATAAGCGTAAATCTAAATAAACGTAAATCTAACTAAAAATAAACCTAAATCTAATTTAACGTAAGTCTACATCTAACCTAATCTTTAACGTCTTTTGGGATAGTTTCCTACGACATTAAAACTCTCTTCTTCTTGTGTGTGTGTGTGTGTGTGTGTGTGGGTAAACCTAAATAAACCTAAGTCTAATCTAATATAACATAAATCTAAATCTAACGTAAATTATGTTATATTAAAAACAAAGAACTAAACTAACAGGGATTATAAGAACCTTAAAACTGATTTAACACATAATTTTTCACATAACTCGGCAAGAGTTGGCATTCTCATCACTAAAGATGTGAGAGTTAACTTCCGGCGGTGACGCTACCTCATCTCCATCCACATCTGTCGACAGCAATTGGCCCTTTAGACCATTCTTGCTCTTGTTACTAACTTTGAAGTTGCTGTTGAATGACTAGAGGTTGTCTAGATGGTCATTGTGTCGGGGATGTAGTGACTCTTGCCGCCCTGAAGATCCACCTTCTTCCCTATCTTCTGAAGACATTTCACCAGTACTTTTGGATCGACGGAGCCCACCATGAGTGAAGGCAGCAATACCCTATATTCCATTGAGGGCTTTCTTCACCCGCTTCATGCAGGCATCGCAGTCTATGGAGACCTAAATCTAATCTAATATAACGTAAATCTAAATCTAGCGTAAATAAACGTAAATCTAGTTAAAAATAAACCTAAATCTAATTTAACGTAAGTCTACATCTAACCTAATCTTTAACGTCTTTTAAGATAGTTTCCTACGACGTTATAACTCTCTTCTTCTTGTGTGTGTGCGCGTGTGTGGATGTGTGTGCCAATAAAAAGAGATAAATGGTATAACCTTTCTATCACCCATGCCAAGTATGATAGATTGATTATGCCATTTCCCTCTTGAATAATAGGTCTTGAGTTCAACTCCTCGTCGGCTAGATCTTTAGGTCTTTTAATTTTAATTAGTTTCCTACGACGTTAAATTAGTTTCTCTCTCTTTCTCTCTCAATGTGTGTGCGTTTTTTTGGATCGTATGCATGTTTTCTCTCTTTTCCTCTCTCAATGTGTGCGTTTTTTGTTTATGCATGTTCTCTCTCTCTTTTCCTCTCTCAATGTGTGTGTTTTTTGTTTATGCATGCTCTCTCTCTCTTTTCCTCTCTCAATGTGTGTGTGCATTCTTTGTTTATGTATGTGTGTGTGCGTTTTTGTTTTTGTTTGTACTCTCTCTCTCTCTCTCTCTCTCTCTCTCTCTCTCTCTCTCTCTCTCTCTCTCAAAAACACTATGTGTGTGTGTGTATGTGTGTGTGTGAGAGAGAGAGAGAGAGGGAGAGAGAAAGAGGGGAAGGGAACATGAGAATGAGGAGAGGGAAGGAGCATACCTGGCTCTCCTTCCTCTCCTCGTGTGTGTGTGTGTGTGTGTGTGTGTGTGTGTGTGTGTGTGTGTGTGTGTGTGTGTGTGTGTGTGTGTGTGTGTGTGTGTGGAGAAGAAAGAGAGAGAGAGAGAGAGAGAGAGAGAGAGAGAGGGAGAGCGTTATCTGCTCCTTGCCTGAGGGCACCGAAAAACTCAGATCTGAGATCTGAGTTTTTGGGCGCGCTCGGTTATTTTTTTAGCCCAACCGGTGTCGCTATGAGCGTCGCAAATTTACAAAGAAATTTGCGACACTCATAGCGACGCTCATAGCGACGCCGGGATTATTTTTTTTTGAGCGTCGCTGTGTGAGCGTCGCTAATATGAATAGCCTCTTGTAGTGCTCGTCAACTAGTGGAGCTAGATAAACATCCATGTTTTTTGCTTTGAACTTACCAGGTACAATCAAGCTTAAAATCAAATGACCCTTCTTGATAGCAAGCCACGGCGGGAGGTTGTAATTTATAAGGCACACAGGCCAAGTTCTCCATGACGAGCTTCTCAAGCCAAATGGATTGACTCCATCCATTGCCATGCCCAAACGCAAATTGCGTGGTTCACTCTTAAAATGTGGCCAGGTATCTTCAATGTTCCTCCAAGCCTTCGAATCAACGGGCACCCTAAATGTTGTGTCAGTGGATCTATTCGTAGAATGCCACCGCATCAACTTTGCAATGGAACCACAACGAAACATGCTTTTTATCCTAGGAATAATAGGGAAATGCCGCAACACTTTAGCTGGCACTGTCTGGCCAACTGCATCTTGTTTGTAGCGCATTGCTCCGCACTTAGGACACGATAGACAATCTGCGAATTCATTGCGAAAAAGAATGCAATCATTTGGACATGCATGAATCTTGTTGTAGTCCAAGCCAACTGAGGTCAGAAGTTGCTTTGCGTCTGGCCTGGAAGGAGGTATTTCATTGCCAGCCGGGAGAAGTTGCTCCCGCAATAACCTGTTTAAGCCACATTAACTTAAAATTAAAGCTCTCCGAGCACATCACCGTTGCAATCGGAAAATCTCTTTTGTAAATTACGTACCTAAACAAAGCAGTGACGCTTGCATCTGACCACCCATACACTGACTGAAGATTCAAAAACGCCAGACAAGTACGAAGCATAGATATTTTGGCGCCTTCATAGATTGGTTGACGTGCCAACTTTCTCAACATGTCTTCAAGAGATAGGCGCACGGCTTCTGGTGCTGCTTCGTTCGCATTCTCCTCGCTTGTCTGGAAGAAGGCATCCAGCATCTCCTCCATGCCGTCGTCTTCTGTCTGTAATCCCTTTTCTGCTTCCATCCGTGGCTCTATATTGGTCGGACCTTCTCGCATAATCTTTTTTCTCTCTCTCTCTCAGATGTAGGTGCTATGTCACGGAAATCAATGCCCGTTCCGTAGGAGTCGTATCGCAGATTCTGTACGGTTTCTCTAGCAAACTCTCCGTACTTGTGCACATGCTCATTACATATCCTACGCTTGCACAGGATTTGATACTTGCAGAGCGTGCACGAGCATGCAATCTTTTCCTCCATGTTAGTTGATGACATTGCCATCTACAATGATTATGAATGTTGTTTTAATATATATATATATATAATATATATATATATATATATATATATATATATATATATATATATACTCCTCACAATGTAAACTACCTCGCATTTTCTAGTCTTGCCCAATCTCCGTACACCTTGGTCCAGAGGTGTACGGAGATCAGGACCACCGGGTCAAAATCTCGTCTTTATTGGTCAAATCCTATATGGGTAGACACATACGTGCACTCCTAGGTATACATGGCAATGCATGTAGCAGGCAAAACCCCTTTGCCTCTTTTAGTTCCATAGTTTCTTCTCTGTCTACGTACCCTATCTCTCGTTCTTTCTCTCTCGATCTCGCTCTCGCTATCTCTCTTTCTCTCTCGATCTCGCTCTCGCCATCTCTCTTTCTCTCTCTCTCTCTCGATCTCCCTCTCGCTATCTCTCTTTCTCTATTTTCCCATCTCTCTCTATTTCTCTATTTTCCTATTTCTCTGCCATAACTCCTGGAGCTCCACTTCCCTATCTCTCTCTCTCTATCTCTCTCTCTCTCTCTGTCTCTCTCTCTCTCTCTCTCTCTCTCTCTCTCTATATATATATATATATATATATATATATATATATATTTATATATATATATATAACTCTCTTTCTCTATCTCTCTCTCTCTCTCTCTCTCTCTCTCTCTCTCTCTCTCTCTCTCTCTCTCTCTCTCTCTACTTCCCTATCTCTCTAATGATCGAACGAGCGACTGATGTAGGGAGATCTAGACGCCCACAACTGCGGAGGACTACACAACATCGACAGAGGCTGCATCAAAGGATCTAGCTAGGTCACTTTGGCTCGACATGCACAACGTCCGGTCAAAGTAATGACCATGGAGGAGATCTACCTATCCCAGCTAGCTCGTTTAGCCATTTAGTCCACACCCAGCAGTTTAGGAATCCATAATATTTTATTTTGTCATCTTCTTACTCTGACTTTGTATCAGATCCATCACATTGTAACTTTCTTGTCTCATGTCTCATAGGTCACTTTGGCCTTTCGAAGACGTTAATATAACATTTCATTTCATTTCTCTCTTTAATTTTTTTTTCTTTAGTTTTAATTTCCTAAGCATACATTAATTCTCTCTCTCTCTCTCTCTCTCTCTCTCTCTCTCTCTCTCTCTCTCTCTCTCTCTCTGTGTGTGATTACCTACACACACATACACACACATTTCTCTCTCTCTCTCTCTTTCCTACACACACACACACACACACATTTCTCTCTCTCTCTCTCTCTCTCTCTCTCTCTCTCTCTCTTTCCTACACACACACACACACCGCTCTCTCTCTCTCTCTCTCTCTCTCTCTCTCTCTCTCTCTCTCTCTCTCTCTCTCTCTCTCTCTCTCTCTCTCTCTCTCTCTACACACACACACACCGTTCTCTCTCTCTCTCTCTCTCTCTCTCTCTCTCTCTCTCTCTCTCTCTCTCTCTCTCTCTCTCTCTCTCTCTCTCTTTCCTACACACACACACACACACGATGTAGAGGTAGAGAGAGAGAGAGAGAGAGCAAGAGAGAGGGGTTGGGGAGGGTGGAGATGGACATAATACCTGCGCAGCAGGTTTCGGCCAAGATCCAAGCAGGCGAAAATGGCCCCTGCGCGCGGGTTTCTCTTTTTTCCCCCAATTTTTTTGGCATCGATATACGCGTCGCTATACGCGTGGCAAATAAAGCCTTTCCACACGTATATCGACGCACATTGCGACGCGTATAGAGACACCCGCTAATGTCGTCGATATACACGTGGAAAAGCATGGCCGTCGATATAGGCGCGTCGATATCTTCATTTAGTGTTGTAGTGTTGGAGTGGTCGATGAGATTGAGATTGAAGGGTGCTTTGATGAGCTCACCTTTGTCCAAGAATTGCCCTCCTTTAAAAATCTTGAGTCTGCAATCTTCCACAGTTGAGGCAAGGAGGTTAGCAAGGTAAACCTAGGTTTCACTCAAAATAGGTGCTAAGAAAGCTTTGTTGAGCAGGATCCAAAGCTAATGGTCAACCCCGAGAAATTCAATTTCAATTTGTCTCATGGGCAAGACAGGAAAAACTTTAGAAGTTTTAGGCACCATCTCCAGGAGGTTTGAGTCATTGAGGGAGCAAAGATTACTTTGAAATTCCTTAACCGCTTCAAGGGCTGCACTATCCACCAGTTTGTGGAATAGATGGAGTGGCCGGTGCACATACAAAAGAGGGATTAAGCCCACATAACCTCCTAAGAAAGTTAGACGGATCAGCACCAGAGAAGGAGAATAGAGCAAGCTCTTGCTAATATTGTGAGGATAATAGAGGAAGCTGGGCAACGTACTGGGAAATTAAATTTACTCCTTCCATGGAGTCTTTATCCAAAGCTGCTAAAATCTTGACCCAATCATTAAAAGACAGCATATGTAAGACAGATAATTTTTTGTCAGAGGTAAGAGCCGAATCATAAATTACTTGCGAAGCATCCAAGCTGCTACTACATCTGAGAACAAGAGAAGTGGCAACTGAGAGGGGCTCCGAGGTCAGTTCCAATCCTTGTGAGAGAGAAAGAGTTTGCAAAAACAGTGAAGTGAGGTTCACTTATACGTACCATAGTAGGTAATACAATCTTTGGCCTTCCTAGAGAGGAAGGGTCTAGTTCTAACTGCCAAGGCATTCTTTGGTTTAGGGTCCTTAAGGTAAAGTTTAATATATTCAAGAATCTTTGCATGATTCTCAGGGTTGTGATTAGTGCTCATGCGAGCTGTCTTTCTATAGGGTAAGCAATCATGAGAAGGGAACGGTGTAAACATAAACAAATGTAGAAATAGTAATTGTAGTACTTTGGGCCTGCAAACTTTCAACTGGCAAAGTCAAAGACTACAGTAGCCGTGAACAAGGGACCAGAAAAAGAGTCTAAAAGGGATCACCTAACACCAGTAAACTGGTCAAGGGTTTACAGACTGTTGGTCCAACTTAGAACTCAATTTTGAAGAGAATTTCTAAAGCGAGCATCCCGGTTTCTCTTGGAAAGAAAAACCTTATGTATAGGATGTGTGTGTAGCTGTTAGATCTTAGATAATAAGACATAATTGAATTTTTACATGTAAAAGATAGCTGGCAATGGAACAAGGAATAGATATGTACATAAACAACTCAGTATTAGAATCATTTAAGTACAATGTTTGTAGGAAAGAGATCCCTTTCAGTATGCAGAAAGTAAATGAACTTCCCAAGTCATCAGTGAGTGTTCCATCCAAAGTAGGGTAGCTTGCCAAAGTGAAAAAACCTTCCAAGATAAGATAGATTCCTTACCTGCATCCATCCAAACAAGACAACAATTCAGTTAGCCTTGGATGTGTTTTACAGGTATCAATGGGCCATACCAATTGTTATTCATGTCCATCTTACAAACTTTTTTTAACCTTAACAAGCTTAGTGAAACATGTGTACAAAATGTTCTTCTTTTCCTTCTTACTTTTTAACAACCCACGTTACTAACAAAAAATATTATTCAAATTAGAAGGCTGCCACCCCTTCTAATCCAAGTGTCATAGTCCATTATCAAAATATCCTTCAAGATTGATGAAAATTTACCATGTCAAAAATTTCCTCTTTTAAAGTTCAAAAAAGTTTGAAGCTAGTTTATGTTTGTTTTAGGTTTAAATAAAGTTCAAGTACATCATAGTATATGGAGTTCAAAACATCATTTAGACTGTATCTCTTTATGAGTTAAAACTCTAGCCAGATAAGAGCAAGTATCGATTTTTACATAAGAAGATACTCGGCACCATAACATGCCTATACCAATCCAAGGGGCACATACCATATAGCCAAAAGCAAAGAACTGTCCCATAGTGTATATTACCTTAAAAGATATAGGTTCTTTAGTAAAGAAAAAATTGTTACAAAGCAGCAAGTGCAACAGATTCATGGATTCATTTATTTATAGAATTTACCCCCGCCAAGAAAATACGACAGAAGTACATGATTTAACTAGTTAGTGAATTGGTACAGCAAACGTATGCAGCCGGGCCAACAACCCCCACACACATAATGTGCAACAAGTCAAATCGGCACACCTTATATTCACATAGCCCAGTCGATGGGTTATAGATAGTGAACCATTAGTCCATGTTTATCAAATCCACTATATCTGCTCATGCAATTCCCACAGTTTAAAGCCAGTAATGTATTGAACCAGTATAGCACTGGTTAGTACCCGAGGGAAAAACACCCTATTACAATTTGTAGACAATAAGCGACTTTATGGTTTAAGCCAGCCAAGCAACATCAGTTTCCATTTAAATGTGGATGTAAGTGCCAATGTTTAACATCCTCCCTTAAAAACCTTTCCACTGCTGCGTAAAAGAACAAAACAATTTTTTTAAGAAAAGTAAAAACCTTGCTCCGCACAGTGAGAAAAAACCAATAATCGAGAGCAGCCGAGAAACCCTTCCTAACCCAATTTTTCCTTTTCCAATAGATGCAAGTGACAGATTATACTGACAAATTTTAACAACATATTCCATGATCAGTATAATAATAAACCAATTATTCCTGAGTAATATATACACCATCTTCGCACAGTGCAAAGAAACGAGAGTCACCGACAATTGTAAAACCCAATCAAGAACGCAAGCAATAAACTCCTGAGATAAAACAACTGCCACAAAGCTATTAACAAGCATTAAACCAACTGTGTCAAAAAATAGAAGAATAATGCTTATTGTAAAAAATTCCAACATAAGCAGCAGCAAATCAAAGCTAGGGTAGAAAAGAACCTAAGACACCTGAGTGGTGAGCTCCATAGCTCGTTTTGTGAAGCAGGCAGTAATTTTTCTCAGAAAAACACAACAGAACAACACAGGCTAAGTGAGGGTGGAAGGAGGGTGGACTGCCAGTCCTCTGAGCAGGAGTAATGAGTGAGCCGAGCCGCCTTCCTTTGTGAGTGTGTGGTAGCATCAAATGACACACAGATACCCATGAATGGGGAGATCCATAGCCAGGTAGGGGAGGTCGCCTTCATGGTGTAATGAGGACAGAGAACTAAATCACGCTCGACACGCCAGGGGAAACTTAATTTAACCTCTTAGATTATTACTCAAGGGCTAGGCCCCATGGTCTTTATAAGCCAATGGCATATTTTGAGTAGTAACACTAAAGTGACCGAACAAATTTTTGGCTATATCAAAGTTGGGGGGGGGGGGGGGGGGGGGGGGGGGGGGGGGGGGGGGGGGGGGGGGGGGGGGGGGGGGGGTGGGGGTGGGGGGGGGGGGGGGGGGGGGGGGTTGGGGGGGGGGGGGGGGGGGTGGGGGGTGGGGGGGGGGGGGGGGGGGGGGGGGGGGGGGGGGGGGGGGTGGGGGGGGGGGGGGGGAGAGAGAGAGAAAAGGAAAAGGGGGTTGTGTGGGGGTGGTCGGCTCTTGTACCCTGCGCCTACTATGTGCTCACAGGCCGGATCAAGGAGCACGCAACACGTGTCGGGGGGGGGGGGGGATCCCTCCCTCTTTTATAATAGTATAGAAGTAGGGGTACCCACCTGTAAAAATCGAAAATGGTGCCATTAGTTTGAAACAGAAAGGGGAAGGGTGTACGTTGTGAGGATAAGGGAAGATGAGGGGGCAGGCGCCAGGCAGCCGCATGCCATGTGGAAATAGGGGACTATGTTTCCCTTTTCATCTCTCTCTTTCTCTTTGTCTCTCTCTCAACTATCTTTTTCTGTGCGAGGCAAAGCGGCAACCCCTCAAGCCCTTGGTCTGTCTGCATGCGGCAAGGTCGTAGCCGCTTAGAGATGGTCACATCTCTCTCTCTCTCCTCTCTCTCTCTCTTCTCTCTCTCTCTTCTCTCTCTCTCTCTCTCTCTCTCTCTCTCTCTCTCTCTCTCTCTCTCTCTCTCACACACACACACACACACACACACACACACACACACACGCACACATGCATGTGCGCTTTGTTGTAGGCTAGTGTGTGTGTGTGTGTGTGTGTGTGTGTGTGTGTGTGTGTGTGTGTGTGTGTGTGTGTGTGTGTGTGGTGTGTGTGTGTGTGTGTGTGTGTGTGTTTTAGAAGGACATGGGCATGGCCCTTAGCACATGCGAGATTAGTGAAACTCGACATGGATGGCTTGCAGGCCGGCCATACTACAGGATCGATGGCATGAGCTAGCTCATGGATTGAGGAGAAGTGTATTGAAGGTGCTTGATGATGGCGAGGTGGGGAGGGGGTAGGAGGATGAAAGGGAGCCCGGAGTCAAACCTTTGCTCGCTGCTACTGCTGAAGCACACACACAGAGGCGACAGGCAAGGGAGGGGGACAGCGTAGGGCAAAAGGCAAGGCAAAAAGGAGAAGGGGGGGGGGGGGGGAGCTCATCAGACTAATTGACACGTCCCTAGGGAGGCGAGATCAATGGCCCACAGTAGGCGCCCGAAGCGGGTGCAATCCGGGCCGTCCGATCGTCATTTGAACTAGGTGTGAACTAAGAGAGAACTCGGAGGTATGTGCACCACACCAAATTTGGTGTGAACTCGGTGTGAACTAGGTGTGAATTGGGTAGGGTCTGCATACCACACCAAATTTGGTGTGAACTCAATGCGAACTCGGTGTAAACTAGGTGTAAACTTGTCCATGACGCCGTTGTCGAGAAATTTGTGGTCTTGCCAGGAAAGCGCCGGGCTTATGGCTGTGAGAGTTTGTGAGAGAACTCAACAAAAACTATATGAAGGAGTTAAACCATAGATGCCATGAAGACTAGGGTTTGGAAAGAAGTGCAATCAAAGAAGACTCACTCTTTCTCTCTTGCACTCACACACACACAAAGAAAGAACGCAAAAGAGAATGTCAAAACAATACGAAGATGAAAACATCAAGGCTATGGTCATATCGTATCATGGGTAATATGAAAGGGTTAATGGATTAGTTAATGGCATTCAATCTTGGCTGACCAAAAAGGCTACGAATTGTTCTTTGGAATTGTAGTTTTGTGCTTACCATAATATATATATTGCCTAGTGATTGGATTAATTGTGTGTACAAATCCTCTTGGTTCATAGCAAGATAACTACGCTTACATCAAAAGAAAAATTATAGTCTATGAGAGGTAGTATGATGGGATCCGGTGATAGAAGTATTTCATTGAGCCTTTCAGGGCCGAAGAGAAACACTATACGTTGTCGAAAGTGTATTTTACGGCTAATCCATACGTTAATTCTAATAGATCGTTACAGAGTGAAAGCGATAGAAATGATCATCATGTGGGTTATTCATCTAGGATAGTAGTGAGAAATGTAGATATGAGAGAAGTGAAGAGATGAGAAGTCTCCCTCCCAAGCCCTATTCTTGCCCGTAGGCAATAAGGATACCTGCGGGGACCCTCCCAAGCCCTATTCTTGCCCGTAGGCAATAAGGATACTGCGGGGAGAGATGTACCTGTAGCAAAGAGAACCTAGAGAGGATGAATTACTAAGAATGAGAGAGATAGGTTTGGTTAAGGAGATGAGATTAGATACATATATATATGTTGGATTAGAGATGAAAATGAAAACAACAAGAAATCAAGAAAACATCAATGTAGAACACATCTTACTTGAAACCCTTCGACCATTATTGATGGGAGAGAGAAGAAGAGGGGAGAATTCAACGTTGATTGATACGCCAAGTACAACACCTTCTTTGATTAGAGTTGATCCTCTAGGAGAAAGTGTAGGCTTGGGCTTATGTTAATGGGGCTAAGTACAATTAGGCATTACTACTCACTCCCTCAAGAATTCCTCTCATCAATGGCTTGAATGCTTGAGTTCCTTCCAAGGAAGAAGAGGTCCCCTTTTATAGGTGAAGGGAACCCACAAGGGTTTACACAAGAAGAGAGGAGCCAGTGTGAACAGGAATTGGAAAAGTTGGAAATGAGCTGTCCCTGCATGATGTGGGCAGACTGGGGTCCAATATTTTGATCATATCTCCTCAACCGTGGCTCCAAATAAAAAAGTAAAAATATGGACAGAAACTTCAGCTCATTAGCTACGATTTTCATTTTAAAATCATTTTCCAATTCGGATTGGAACCTTGTGTAAAAAATTCATCAAAATAGGGTCCATTTCTGGCAGCAAAAGTCTTCATGTGGTCCCCTTAGCCTACACTTTCATTTGATTCCAAAGGACACCTCATGCCATATGAAAGCATGACATTGCTCCTTGACAAAGTTTTGTAATCATGCTTGCAATAATGCATTAAAATAAGTGTATCTTTGAAATCATGCCACCTAGTGTCCCACTAGGATTTTATTCCCTCCTAGTAGCTATTTAAAAAGAAATATAAGAAAAATATAAAAAATACATAGAATATATATAGATTGGAAATTACTCTAGATATAGAATCTAGATAGGGTGTGAGATAATAATGAGATGGTAGAAATAAAGAATCAATGCTTTTTTTTTTCCCCAAGTTAAAGAGGTGGAGCTATTGACACTTTTCCCATAGTATTTTTTGATGGTAAAGTAAGAATACATTACCCTTGAGATAAATAATAAGATGAGATAGAAAGCTTATTTTTATACTTACATATGCATATGTACATTATAGGAAATATAATTATGTATCTAAAAAGTTACAAGATAACTCTTGTAGCATGTGTTCCCACTATGTACATGTCACAGCACGACATCCACCCCCTCTAAACCTGCACATCCTCCGATATGTGCCAAATTATTTCTTTGTAAGATCAACCCTCTTGTACATCTTCCTTGCTTTCATCTTCACGGGATGATTCCAGAGCTTCATTTTCACTTTGATCTTCACCTGTGTTTTGCTCTTCTTCCTCATCAACATTTTCTGGATCATTGTCTCCTCTTCTTTTAAACATTTTGATCCTTTTTCCTGCAATGGGAATCTTTACTTCTGTGCCATCTAGTTCAGACAAGCTGTAAGTAGCATTTTCATGCACATGTTTTACAACATATGGTCCAAACCATCTTTTTGAAAACTTACGCATGACTGTGTGTTGGTTATCAAGGCTACTATCATACATTAAAACCCAGTCACCTTTGTCAATTGCTTTGCTCCTAAGCCAATGTCGCTTATCAAAGTAGTCCTTGTTTTTCAATCTTGCATTTTTGAGTCGTTCTTTTGCAGCCTCAATGTCTCCAAGTCTTCTCTCTAGTTGCCTTATGCGCAATGCAAGGAGATCTTCCCTGCTAAGCCCCTCTTGCCAAGGTAGTACATTTCATGTGGGAATTGTATCTTCAATCGGCATGACTGGCTTTTGACCATACATTAGCTCCGCAGGCATGTAGCCAGTTACTGAGCTATGTGTTGTACGATCAGCCCATAAAGCATATGGTAACAATTTTGGCCACTCACCAACTCTTCCTTCGCAAGCCTTGGCCAAAGCTTTGATGATAGGAGGGTGCCCTCTTTCACTCTTTCCATTGCCTTCAGGGTTGTAAGCTGTAGTAAGAGAAAGCTTGATCCCTAATCTAGAAAAGAACTCCCTTGCTTCTTCGGCATCCAGTTCACCTCTGTCTGCAGTGATCTTTCCCACACAACCATAACGGCAAATCACCTCATCAAGAAGGAATTTGCACACAGCTTCTGTGGTTTTAGCTCTTAATGCTCTTCCTTCAACCTGATTAGTTAGGTCCTCTCGTGCAAGAACCAAGTACCTCATCTGCCAGAGTCCTAAAGGCATTGTGACTAGATCCACAACCCATTTATAGTGCATGGCTAGTGGTATGTAGGGTGCAATCCATCACGATGTCGGACATTTGAATACATTTGACAAGTTACACATGACTCTACAAATGAGATACATCTTTATACATACCCTTCCACCAGTATTTTTCTTTCAACTTGGAGAAGGTTGCCCACACACCCCTGTGTCCAGCCCATAACTCTCATGAAACTCTTGCATGAGCTTTACTTGAGTCTCTTTTTTACATATAACCCTTTGTGGTGTAGCACCCTTTTGTTTAGGATGCTTCCACAAGTAACCATCCCTCAAAAAGTACCCATATGCTTTCCTGCGTATCCTCTTGAATTCATGTTCAGACCAATCATCCTGTTTTGTTAGAGTACTCAAGTAGCTTCCAATAAGAATCCAATCACCTTCATAAAGATCTTTCAAGAACAATTCAAGTGGATTAGTCATGTTGACATTGTTACCTTTGACATGAGAGATAGAATAGAACTTTGTGCCTACATCATCTCCCTCATCAATCATATTGTGACTCATCTTCATACCTTGCCCTTGATAGCATATCTGCCACTGTATTGACTTTACCTGCAATGTGCTTAAACTCGGGATTTAAGGACTTAATGTAGGCAATCCACCGCAACATAGCAATGTCTGGTGTTGAGCAGCTTGTAATCATCCCAAGAAGTGGTAGACAATCTGTTTCTACAACCACACATGCACCAATTAGGTACTCTTTCCCATTTTCAAGGCTGTAACCATACCCCATAACTCTCTCTTTATTTGTGGATAGTTTCTTTGGCGAGCACTTAGTACCTTTGCTCCAAATCTTACCACATACCTGTCCTTCTTTGTCATCTTGCCCTATTGCCCATCCAATCCCTGTAGGACTGGTGTCTACTGTCACAATTACTGGCCTTTGACACTCATAGTCTACCTTTCTCAAAGTTGGTGCTGACTGGAGCAACTCCTTTAGCTTTTTCATGGATTTTACATGTGCTTCTGTCCATTTAAACTTTTGATTCTTTCTAAGCAACTGATAAAGAGGATCAGCTACATGTGCATAATGTGGAATCCAAATAACATAGAAGACACACGCTCCCAGAAACCTTCTAACCTCAGTGATGCTAGTGCATATTTCTTTCATTCTTTGGATGGCATCTACCTTTGATGGACAAGGTTTCCTACCATATGGACGGCACATGTGCCCCACAATGAGCACTTCTTTGACACCAAACATAGACTTTCTCCCTGACAATGTAAGATTCACTTCTTCCAACCTAGACAAAATTTTATCACAATCATTCATGTGATTTACCACAAACCTGCGACATCCCTTGAGATCCAAAGCTTCATCTTTGTCACTTTCTTCACATCCTTTGATAGGCAAATCATCAATGAACGGCATTGTGATTTGAGGAATAAAGTCACATAAGACCTTATTCATCCCATTCATCATATGTGCAACCGAGTTGGTTGCTCCCTGCGGCAAGGTACACATCCTTACCAAACCCAAAGGTGTCCTCATGGTTGTCAAGTCTCTGCTTTCGATTGCAAGCTGAAATTGATCATACCCTGAGTAGAGATTCCCCATTGAGTAGATTGTTCTCCCTGCAAACGCCTCTGCAAATTCATCCACAATTGGACCTGTACCTACATTTCTAATTGTCACCTTGTTCACTGGTTTCATATCTTGGATGAAGCATAGAGAACCATTCTTCTTTGGAACTGTGAACCACCTGTTTGAGTATGGAGCACAAGAAGGCTCCAAGATTCCCATTTTGATTTTCTCATTCAGTAGCTCTACTAACTTTGGCAAATGAGCCTTTGGAACCGGAATAGGCCGCAGATTCCAAGGCACATGAGGTATTGTGAAAATTACCATAGGAGCTACAATATAAGGATCAACACATCCTATCTCATGTGGCTCAAATGCAAAAGCCTTACCATGCTTTGAAAGCATTTCTTTGAAGCACTTTGTCTCCTCCTGTGTTAGAAACTCCTCGCAACCAATCTGCAACTCTTGAAAAGACTCTTTGTGAAGGTATGCCCGATCTTTTTAGGATTCCGCAAACTTGGTTGTAAAGAAGCCTGTTCAATCTTTCCCTGTTGTTGGGTGGTAAGGGTGAAGCTACTGGTTTCACCTTCTTTGCTACACTCTTGTATTTAGTTTCAACATGGACTTCTGGGCCTACTGTTTGGCTTTCTTTAAAGGCTTCTATTACTTGATACATTTCCATAGAGAAAACTTCCACAACTTCATTTTCAAGATGCAAACTAGACCTCATTATAGCATCAAGCTCACCCATAGTATCTACAAAAGAAACTTGTTCACACAAACCCAAAACATTTTCAGTAGGCTCTAGCAACCCACTCTTTTTCATGCCTATTTGTACATTATGCACATATTGCTTCTCACATCTCTTCGAATCTTCAAGTTTTGTAAAATATACTGATCCATTCTTTGTTACCAAGGAGCTCGTTGAAAATGCTTCACCTATTTTTGGATCAGGCGAGACCCTTTTTCTTTCTGTACCACTGCAATCCCGCTTTACAATGGTACTTGGCCAAAACCCATCATTTCTCTATGATCATGAAACTCTTTGCTCACCTTTGGTAGAGGATTTTCTCTAAGGTTGTCACGATTTCTTTCATGGTTTACACAAACTGTGAGAAATTGGACAGCACGTTTACCATCTTTGCTACGTATCCTAGCATATGCTGAACCATCGTCCATTACCTTTGTTTCCATTCGAACTCCCACAATGTAGGGCTGTCCAAGGATGAGATGATATGAAGATGTATCCTGTACAAAGAATTTTTGGTCAATCTTTACATCACCTATTGTTACCTTCACACCTGGACATGCTGCATACAATTCACCGGATGAATTGTTTGCCACTTTTACCATCCAGCCATGATCTGTGTCCATCGCCCATTTGCACTTGTTGTAGAGACTCTTTGACATTATGTTTATTTCTGAACCATGGTCAATCAAGGCAACAAATGGCTCTTCAAGATCACCTACCTTGACCAAAGTTTCTGTAGTAGCCCTTGCCCAATGACTTCGTGAATAGTAACTCCTAGGAATATCTTCAACTTCTTCATCATCATTTGAGAAACACACTTGCTTCACTCTCCCACTAGATTGGTAGCATCCTACCACAGCTCCATCATTCTCCTTATTTTGCAGTTGCATCCCTTGTGTCTTTGAGGTTTCCCCTTCAACCTGTGGACGAGAAACTTCAGCAAGGGTTTGCCTCTTTCTCTTGATGATGTCAATGATCTCCTCATGGAATTCACGCTTTGCAATGCCAAGAACTTCTCCCAGAGTAAACTCAATCTTGCTATTCAAGATCCTTTCCTCCAAGACTTTCTTTAAATCTGTAGCAACCTCAATATCAGATTGTAGTTTATAAGTTGGGCCTTTTGTCTTACCTTTCGTTGGCTCTTTCTTCTTTCCTGTTGTAGACTCCTCCATGAGTACTTCAGGTGGAGATGCTCCTTGTGTTGAGGGTGTTTGAGAAGGCATTGAGTCGCTTCTTCCCCCACTTCTAGAAGCTCTTTTTGATGGTCCTTCATCAGCATTCTCACGTCTGTGCTTCTCTTCTACAATTGCCTCATTTTGTTGGCATTTTGTAATGTAGACATGCACTGACAATGAGTCCACCGGATCATTCCATCCTGTTTCTAAACGTATGCAATCACCTGCTTCATGTAGAATCTCTTTTGTAAGCTTTCCCTTTTTAGCTAATTGCATGACATTTGGCCAAATTTGACCATGATGGTCACTCACCTCTTCATCACAAAAATGTTCAATTTTTACTCCATAAGTAGCTGCCTCAACTGAAGAGGTGGCATGCTTGGTTGCCATATCTTCAACTAAGGTTTGCATTCCCCCCTTCCCAAAGTTAGTTCTCAAGGGTAGACCTGTCTCTCTTAAGTGGATTTTACCATCCTTAAAAAAGACAACATCTTTTGACAAAGCATCACTAAAATCATCACAATCCCTTCTTACATGGTTTGTACTATCACACCAAATACATCTATTAACAAACCCTTCTTTGGGCTGTTGTCTTTGCCTAGGAAGTGGCCCTGATGGTTGGCCTTTTTCTTCAAGCTTTGCAAACTTCACCTTCAAGTCACGCATTCCCTTCACAAGCTCATCTAGCATGGACTCATCAAACTTAGGAGCGATAAAAGTAGGCTTTACCATTTTGTCAGAAGTTGAGGTGGAAGGACTTGTAGTGTTTACTACCATCTTGTCCCTTCTTCTTTGTCGTTTGGCAAGCAGTGAGACAGCACCTTCAACCTCATTTCAGTCGGTCTTTAGTCCTTGCTCAGCATCTTTATCTTCAAGAAGAAGCTCCAAATTTTCTTGAAACTCTCTACCTACAGCTTGTAAGAAAAGATATGTCTTCTCTGCATCTAGTGTGGCCCTTTCTGTCCTAGTGAGTTGTGCATAGCGCCGCTCAAATTCCCTAAGTAGCTCTATTATTGATAGTCCTTGCTTTGGCTTGACTACCCATTCTAAGAATGTCCTTTTGGTCACTATCTCAGAGTCCTCCATGAAATATTCCTCCTTTAAAGCTACTTTGAGTTCTTCCCAATTTCTCCCATGCCCATCTTTAATTGACCTAACATGCTCCCTAATTTTCTGAGCAACAACTAGCTCAAAGCTTTGAATCATCTCACCTTCTAACACGCGATGCAGCTCCATCTCCTTCACATACTCGCGTAAGTACTTGGTTACATCTTTGCCATTGAACTGATCCATTCTGTTGACGACCGCTTGTATGGCCTTCGTTGCTGAAATCTACCTTCTTTCAGTAGCATGTTGTTGTTGCATGAACATTGCAAATACTTGAAACATTTGCATTGTTGCTGGGTCAAAATGCATACCCTGTTGCTCAACATGATCACCCATGGTTACCCACAAACTCTCACCTTAGCAGATTCACGTCGGGTTCACCAAAAAATATGTCGAGAAATTTGCGGTCTTGCCAGGAAAGCACCGGGCTTATGGCTGTGAGAGTTTGTGAGAGAACTCAACAAAAACTATATGAAGGAGTTAAACCATAGATGCCATGAAGACTAGGGTTTGGAAAGAAGTGCAATCAAAGAAGACTCACTCTTTCTCTCTTGCACTCACACACACACAAAGAAAGAACGCAAAAGAGAATGTCAAAACAATACGAAGATGAAAACATCAAGGCTATGGTCATATCGTATCATGGGTAATATGAAAGGGTTAATGGATGAGTTAATGGCATTCAATCTTGGCTGACCAAATAGGCTACGAATTGTTCTTTGGAATTGTAGTTTTGTGCTTACCATAATATATATATTTTGCCTAGTGATTGGGATTAATTGTGTGTACAAATCCTCTTGGTTCATAGCAAGATAACTATGCTTACATCAAAAGAAAAATTATAGTCTATGAGAGGTAGTATGATGGGATCCGGTGATAGAAGTATTTCATTGAGCCTTTCAGGGCCGAAGAGAAACACTATACGTTGTTGAAAGTGTAATTTACGGCTAATCCATACGTTAATTCTAATAGATCGTACAGAGTGAAAGCGATAGAAATGATCATCATGTGGGTTATTCATCTAGGATAGTATGTGAGAAATGTAGATATGAGAGAAGTGAAGAGATGAGAAGTTTCCCTCCCAATCCCTATTCTTGCCCGTAGGCAATAAGGATACTGCGGGAAGAGATGTACCTGTAGCAAAGAGAACCTAGAGAGGATGAATTACTAAGAATGAGAGAGATAGGTTTGGTTAAGGAGATGAGATTAGATACATATATATATGTTGGATTAGAGATGAAAATGAAAACAACAAGAAATCAAGAAAACATCAATGTAGAACACATCTTACTGGAAACCCTTCGACACCATTATTGATGGGAGAGAGAAGAAGAGGGGAGAATTCAACGTTGATTGATACGCCAAGTACAACACCTTCTTTGATTAGAGTTGATCCTCCAAGGATGGCGTACAAGAATGGCTAGTTTTCCTCTAGGAGAAAGTGTAGGCTTGGGCTTATGTTAATGGGGCTAAGTACAATTAGGCATTACTACTCACTCCCTCAAGAATTCCTCTCATCAATGGCTTGAATGCTTGAGTTCCTTCCAAGGAAGAAGAGGTCCCCTTTTATAGGTGAAGGAAACCCACAAGGGTTTACACAAGAAGAGAGGAGCCAGTGTGAACAGGAATTGGAAAAGTTGGAAATGAGCTGTCCCTGCATGATGTGGGCAGACTGGGATCCAGTATTTTGATCATATATCCTCAACCGTGGCTCCAAATAAAAAAGTAAAAATATGGGCAGAAACTTCAGCTCATTAGCTACGATTTTCATTTTAAAATCATTTTCCAATTCGGATTGGAACCTTGTGTAAAAAATTCATCAAAATAGGGTCCATTTCTGGCAGCAAAAGTCTTCATGTGGTCCCCTTAGCCTAAACTTTCATTTGATTCCAAAGGACACCTCATGCCATATGAAAGCATGACATTGCTCCTTGACAAAGTTTTGTAATCATGCTTGCAATAATGCATTAAAATAAGTGTATCTTTGAAATCATGCCACCTAGTGTCCCACTAGGATTTTATTCCCTCCTAGTAGCTATTTAAAAAGAAATATAAGAAAAATATGAAAAATACATAGAATATATATAGATTGGAAATTACTCTAGATATAGGATCTAGATAGGGTGTGAGATAATAATGAGATGGTAGAAAGAAAGAATCAATGCTTTTTTTTTTCCCCAAGTTAAAGAGGTGGAGCTATTGACACTTTTCCCATAGTATTTTTTGATGGTGAAGTAAGAATACATTACCCTTGAGATAAATAATAAGATGAGATAGAAAGCTTATTTTTATACTTACATATGCATATGTACATTATAAGAAATATAATTATGTATCTAAAAAGTTACAAGATAACTCTTGTAGCATGTGTTCCCACTATGTACATGTCACAGCACGACACCGTGATCTATAAACTTACCACACACACACCTTTCAACGAGCGCGCGTTAGCCTAGTGGTTAGAGTCAATTCAGTGTGGGAGAGGGTAGTGGATTCAAGTCCCGGATCCGAGAAAGTGGGAATCTTTTGCATTCCATAGCCAATCCAACGGTCACAATCAACCAATGATCGTGAGCCATTGATCCCACCTCCCAAAAGGAGGTGTCATTTAGTAACGAGGGGGGGGTGGGGTGGGGCGGGGGGGGGGGGGGGGGGGAAAGGGGGGAATCTTAGGAAGTAATAGGAGGTTTTATTTTTTAGGGAAAATTACCAAAATACCCCTCTAATTTATGGAAATTACCAAAATACCCCTCTAATTTATGGAAATTCCCGAAATACCCCTCAAATTTCAAAAATTCCCAAAATACCCTTGTATCTATTTTGGTTGGATTCTTCGAGATTTTCTAATCTTTATCCCTTTTGGACAATTGAGATCCGTTTTTGAGTGCTTAGCAAGTAATTTGAAACAAATTACCTCGCAAAAAAAGGCAATTATGTCTAAAAATAATGAAGCAATCCATCTCCACAGCCTACATAACCAACTCAAATTCTAGTTTTAGCATCTTGTATGATAGACAAGTAGTTTTCTTATGCAAAGCTACAATTTTTTTAATTTTTGGAGTAATTTACTCTCACAACCAAGGACTTTTGGAAAATTTGAAGGGTTTTTTGTGAATTATGACAAAATATTGAGGGTATTTTTGGGAATTTTTGAAATTGAAGGGGTATTTTGGAAATTTCAACAAATTAGAGGGGTACTCTGGTAATTTTCCTTATTTTTTATACCAGTAAGTTTCTACAATTTCAGAGCAAATTGGAAGAGTTTTAAGTGTGCCATTATTTTTTTGTTTCTGGAAGGCCCTCTTTTTTTAATCAAGACCTTTAAAACTTGAAGGCTACCACTCTGGAGTCTTGCAAGTTGCATATGAGTTTTCCCCCTCACGTACTGTACCCACCTCGCTCTCTCTCTCTCTCTCTCTCTCGCACGCAGGCTCCTAATTATTCGTGCGCTGCGTGTTCGCCAGTTTCCAGCTCTCTCTCTCTCTCTCTCTCTCTCTCACACACACACACACACACACAAACAGGCTCCTTAACGTCGTCGTACAGGTACATTGCCTTCTTGCATAATTCTCTACCATAGCCATTTTTCTGTTGTGCCAACACGTCTGCCATAGCCAAATTTTTGTGAAGCTCTTCTGCCGTAGCCAATTTGATGATGTCCGATCAGAATAACAGATGTTGCTCCCGATTCTTCTTTCATCTCTTTCCTCCTCGAAGCAATGCAAGAAATGGGACTGGCTGCAGGTAGTGCTTATAGACTTTTCCCTCTCTCTAGGCTCTCTATTCCTTGCGCAAGATCAATGGTGAAATAATTTGTCTCCTTTTCAACTGCAGCAATTTGTAACTCCAACAAAGTCAGCCATACATAGGCTCAACTCGACAGAGGAAAGGTGTATTGTCATTGACACAACCTGCCAGCGAACTCCATAGCTTGCCAGATGCAAGTACTCAACAAACTAGCTGATTATAACCCGGAGTTGGTTCAACCAGGTCAAACTCCTCCTCCTGCAATCTCTGGATTTAGTATTTCTTCTTTGAAAAGGTGTAGGAGGGTATTGAGAATGCATGGTGATTAGACTAATAACTGCATCATACACTCAGCACTTACACACACACACACATAGACAATGTATTATTCAAAAGACACTTTGCTGGCATCACGATTCCCCTTTTTTTTTCCGTATACCTATGATTGATTTACTAATCCTCAAACTCTACCATGCGAAAAAGAGTTCATCCTTTACTAGTGAGGAATAGAAAACGCACAGTAGTCATACGACAAGTGGGAGCAAAAGTCTCTTCATAATCTATACCTTTTTATTATGCATAACCCTTTGCAACAAGTCGAGCCTTACGGCGATTAATGATCTCACCATTCGGCTTGCATTTCAACTTGTAAACCCACTTCGTACCAATGGCCTTTTTGTCAGGAGGCAAATCACATAAAGTTCATGTGTCATTTTCTATAAGTGCATCATATTCTAATTGCATGGCAGCCATCCAATTTTTTGAATTTTGTGTTTCATCAAAACACAGAGGTTCCTCAATATCATGTAAGCTAAACACAGCCAAAGCATAACAATGTGATGCATAAGATGCATGGCGAGAGCCTGAACGAGTACGACTACACAAAGGTGTGCGCAATTTACTGTCACGCAATGTATGCACTAATCATTTTGGCATACCTCTAGCCTGCTCATTTCCAGTCCTTTCCTCATCGAGTACATCATGTACATCTGCATCAGTAATAGGCTGATCTGTAACATTTTCGAAAACCCTCATGGGCTGTAGATTTGCCTCATTGAAATTTAGATTCGAATTTCCACCACTGAAAAGAGGCAACAAAGTGTCATAAATGTCCTGTGAGCTTATATAATGCCTCTAGTACATGACAGCAAGGACTGAACAGAATCTTCCACAAACACTACATCCCGTGAAACCAGAATACGCTTTGTTTGCGGATGATACAACTTGTAACCTTTGCTTTCATCACTATAATCAACAAAAATACATTTGATAGCCTTATCATCCAATTTTCTGCGCTGTGTTTGTGGCACCAAAGTATATGCCAAACAGCCAAAAACACGCATGTACTCAATATAAGACTTTTTATCATGCCATGCTTCATATGGAGTAATAGACTGTAAAGCTTTCGTAAGACATCTGTTAAGTACATAACTGGCACACATGATGGTCTCAAGCCAAAAAAAATATGGCAAAGCTTAACTTTTGACCATACATCGTGCCATTTTTGTAAGTGACCTATTTTTTCTCTCAGCAATACCATTTTGCTGAGGCATATAAGGCAATGTACATTGGTGTTTTATTCCACGATTAGCCAAAAATGCATTAAATTCATGAGACATATACTCCCCCCCCCCTCCCTCCCTCGATCGGAATGGAGGGTGTCCATAGTACATCTTGAGACATTTTCAGCCATAGCCATAAATTGCTTGAAGCACATGAAAACTTCAGACTTCGCTTTAAGCGAAAATACCCATGCATGCCTGGAGTAATTATCAATGAAAGTTACGAAGTAAAGGTAATTGCCCAGGACGGAGTTTGCATGGGCCCACAAACATCACTATGCACAAGCTGCAACCTGCATAATCCTAATTAAACCATCCTTTGGAAACTTCGAACGCTGCATTTTGCCCAAAATAGAGCCTTCACAAACATGTTTGATAGGTGCTTCAAGAGGCGGCAAAGAAGTAACCATGTCAGATTTCTGCAAACGCACCAAACTAACAAAATTCATATGTCCAAAATGTGCATGCCACAGTTTTGTATCTAAAACAGCCCTTGAATCTACAACTGCATTTGCAAAATTTTGTCTATACTTGTCATATAAAGTGAGCTTATACAACCCACAACACAAAAGGCCAGATGCAACAATTTCATCACCAAAACTGAGATCATAAATTGTACATCTGTCATCCACAAATTTGACTACAAGTCCAAGTCTAGCAAGTGCAAATATATACAAAAGATTCTTTTTTATCGCAGGTACATAAAGTGCATCAACAAGTGTGAAAGAACTGCCATTCGTAGCAATAAGTACAGTCTTTCTAACTCCCTGAACCGAATAAGAGGCATTGTCATGAGGGATAGACTCGAGAGAGGTGAACAATTCACGATGTGAGGTAATGTGCTTTATAGCAACACTGTCGAAATACCACATATGTGAATCGGCAGCAACTGACATACATGCATCATGGACAGCAGGATTGTAAGCGCACTCTGCATTAAAAGCCCATTCTGCATCAATATCAGCATCACAGTCTCCTTTCACAGAAGACTCAACAATGGCTGTATTTGTAGTGGAATCAGCATTTGCAGTGGAACCACACTCTTTCTTCTTAGCCTCTTTGGCCTTCAACTTAGGACACTGCTTGATCAAGTGATCATTAGCTTTACAATAATGGCAACGCATCTTCTTTTTGCTCTTATCACTAGAATTTACAGACGAATTGCTACCAGCAGAAGCATTAGGAACAGGTGATTTTTCACTCCTAGAAGAACCATAAGTAGTGGTTGCATTACTATTACCACCCTTTCTTTGAAGCCTGTTTAACTGCACATTGTCTAGTCCTATTTTTTCTAGAAAGTGACTCTTGCAACAGCAATGTGCACAACGCATCAAACTTGACAACTTCAGGATTTCCTTGGATCATAAGTCTCCAAGTACTAGCAAAAGTCTGGTAAGAATCTGGTAAGGCATCAAGAACAATCTGCACAAGTCTAAAATGACTTCACCTGCAGAAATAAGTTGCTCATTGATATCCTTCACACCAGCAAGGAAAGTGTCCATATCATCTTCCTCATGCATAATCTTCGACTCCAGCTCTTTACGCAGCAATGCAATTTTTTCCTTATTGCGGCTTGCATAAAGACCAGCCAGAATATCAAAGCCTATTTTGCAGATTTTGTTGAACGAATGTGAGGAGTAGTGGTGCACTTCACAGACAACACAATCACATGAGCTTGCGCATCCTTTACATCCCAACAAACTTGTTCTGTCGTAGGCAAAACAACTCTAATAGCAGCAATCCTTGCAGCAAGACCTGCCACATCCTCAACATCGCCTACATCCTCAGAACCAGGACATACATCGATGCCCTACACAATATTGTAAACGCCTTTTGACACAAGAACATATTGCATCATGTAAGCCCACACAGGGTAATTGTCCCCATCCAGTCTGTCCTCATTAGCAAACATCTTGAACACATCTGTGTTTTTATCAGCCATGGAAAATGCCTACACCTGATGTGAAAACTGCCCAAAATGAGGAGGAATTGAGTGAGACCAGCACGTGTTATACAGGACAACCCGCAGTAGACTCTCGAGAAGTGCACTATGTAATCATGTTAACTTTTAACGTGAGTTCAAAAGGAGGGATTTTGAAATGCAAAAAATTTAGGCAGTTTAACAAAGATACATTAATATAAGGGGTTTTTATATTCAATTTTGGAAAAAAATCATAAAATAAGGAGTCATTTTATTCATTCAGACATGTTCAAAGAGGGGTTTTTTAAATACCCTAGAAACGCACGTTATATAAGGGTATACTGAACGGTGAACCCCCCGAGACTAGACCGTATGGGGCCCTGTTATGCAGTATTTGATACTGACAGAAATTTTGCACAAAATAAAGTTATTGCCTATGCAGACCTGGCTGTAGTTGAAACGGAGCCCGAAATGAGCCCAAAATTTTTGTCGACCTGCGATGCTCGCCAAAGCTCACTAAAATTGGAGAAAATGAGCAAGCATGTGCTGGAGCTGCTTGCGACTAAGCCGGGAGGACGCAACCTGCTCTGATACAATTGTTGGAATTAGGGTTGTAGGAAAACACACACAGCTTGGAGAAGACGAAGGAAGCTCAAGGCACACAATAGAGAGTGTTTTACTTAGTGTGCAATGGAAAGATAGATAGCCCTAGAGAGTGATGGATGTATATACAATGTACGGGAGAAAAAACCTCCTAAAGAGAAAAAAAATGTATCGACGGTCCTAGTGTATTCAGACACATCACTACCACATGTATATGGTAACAATTATTAACTTTGAAAAGGAGAGACATTGTATTTCTAAACATAGTATTGTGTGCATTATAAAGTAGGAAAGAGTTTAACAAAAAGAATCTCAACAAGTTGTCTCTAGTAAAAAAATATATGATGTGCTCTATTTCTCATGAAAACATATGCATGTAGAGCTTAAGGTGCATATATAGTACCAGACGGATACCATAAGTTGTTAACTCCATTCAAGATAATAAATACCCGATGAAAGTGCACAAATTTTTTCTTTTTTTAAATGAAAAATATATTATAAAATTGTGCTCACTTTTAAAAAGATGAGCTATATTGTGATCCACCATTATATATATACTAACTTAAGTACTTTGAAACTTGAAACTTATAGACAAGCTCATGGGTGTCAACATCTTACAAAAAGATGTAATCAGTTCCAGAAGTGCTCATCCTTCAAGATCTAATACTTATAGTAACTCAAATGCAATCCAATTGAGACAACAATTTGTGAATCCATCGAATCACTTAAAATCCTTCACACATGCAAATATTTTCTTCGAAAACTTTTCAAGTGATAGGACTAAGTTACTAACAGTGTGTTACTGGCATGGACATCTGTTCAAAACCCAAAACAAATCTAACAAAGTACATCCATAATTGTATCAACATAATTGTGCTTTATAAAAATACGAGTAACAACATGGACCAACTGTTTTTCCATGTAACGACTTCTTCAGTTAAAACCATTCTATTATTGTTAGCCACTTAGCAATAATCTATTGCAAGACTAACAAATTATAAAAGTTGGCTTGAAAAACTAACACAACCACTATCTATAGCCCATTCAACAAAGTAATCTAAAAAGTAAGATGGATTAGTTTTGATAGAACAATCGACAAAGAAGACCACTTTTTTAACTTTTAGAGTTCGGATAATCTCGATAGTTTGGTTGTACGTTTTATCAACATCATGCACATCCATTGCTTGCATTGCAATTTTTTCCTTGGTATCAACAATAATGCTAGAAACCTTCAAAAAGTACAATCAAGAAGGCATGATAATTTTTACCATACTAACAGTTTAACAAAGTATATTATTTAAATGAGTAAAAACACAACTTTACACGCAATAGTTAAGATAATGATTAATGAACTAAAGTACCTTCTTTATAATGTGTGTTTCATATTTGAAAGCTTGCTCCTTTTGCTTGATCCCTTCTTAGTTTTTCCTTAATGTATTCTTCTGAATTGCACATCACAAACTCATAAAGAAGCTCTATCATGCAGAAATCAATATTTGTTGAAGCTTTCAATTGCATATAATGCTCACCTTATCCTTAGAGACGTCATTGTACTTCAATGGCTTCTTTATCACTCAAGATGACCTTGACATAGGAGCCCCCTATTAAAAAATATATTAGCAGAGAGCAACAGGTAATGTACACCAAAAATCTCAATAGTTGTTTAAGAAAACAAAAACCAAAATCACTTCCTTGACCCTTGTCTCGCATCTTGCACACACCAATAGTTTCATTACCTTCGATTTCTTTCAATACATAAAATCAGTCAAATGTATATATCAATAGAGAATTATTTGAATTTGCTATAGGAAGCAAGTGAAGGTTCATTGTATTTTCTTTTGTTTGATGTCACTGGATATTCGTTTCGACTTTTGATCTCTTCTTTTGAGATTTCATAAATCACAAAGGAGAAAGGAAACATAGAATACTACTATCCATACTAGACTACAAAGAAAACGTGACACTCAATTACCATTAACAAGTTAGGCTAACAAATTTCTTGTCATTTTTTAGCTTTCTTTCTTTCTAAGCAACTACTTAAAGACCGCACCATCCTCTTTGTCAATGTTAGAATGTTTGACAAGAGGTACAAGAGTTCCTTCACTTGAAGATGATCTTTGATCCATCTCATGATGTGAAGTCTAAAGGTAAATGTACAAAACACAAGAACATCAAAAAATAGTGCACTACCATAACAAATACTGATACAATGTACTTTTATATAATGTACTTTGATCCATCGCATGTGGAGTCTAAAGGTAAATGTACAAAACACAAGAACATATACAATGCTCAAGAAATAGAGCACTACCATAACAAAGCCTAATACAATATACTTTTATATAATGATTATTTACTTATACTATCAATGTCATTCTCTAGGTCAACATTAATCATACGCAAGTCTGCATGTTGCGTCATCTTGCATGAAGTCGACTCTTTTGTGTTGATAGTTCAATTAAAAAAATTATCACAATCAAGTTGTAAGAATGCATAAGGATTTGTCACACAAATCAAAACTTACACAACAATGAAAAAATAATTTTATACACTTGGGAGTCAATTTATTATGCTTATATCTCACTCTCCTTTAATCCATCATGTTTGCCTCTTGGAGTCTCAATGAAGCACCCATTTTCAAATCGAGAATCTTCTCTCCATCAATCGTGATGGATAGCAGATTTCTCTAAGATATATCAAATAATTATAAACTAAACAAATAAAATATTTTCAGGCATAAAACTATATATATGTATCTAAACTACTATGCAAGACCATATCGTGCATATGAAATACCAATATAATCCTTCTCCTTTTGAAAGTTCATACCTACAGCCTCTTAAAATTTTTCTATGTTGCAATTGATCCAATAATGAACTTTGGCAATAACACAAACTATTAGCAAATTAACAAAATTCATTCACCAAAGGGTCTATTTTCTTCAACATGCCATAATTTGTAATATATTCTCTTCTTGCCCTATCATATCCTTCTTTCCAAAGCCACATTTTTAATCTTTTGATGTTACACAGAGTTGGCGCTTGATTAAATTATGAAGAAATGGAGTAGATATTAGTATACTTACGTTAATCTTATGCATACCTAATTCTCTAGGTCAACATTAATCATACGCAAGTCTGCATGTTGCGTCATCTTGCATGAAGTCGACTTTTTTGTGTTGATAGTTCAATTAAAAAAATTATCACAATTCAGTTGTAAGAATGCATAAGGATTTGTCACACAAATCAAAACTTACACAACAATGAAAAAATAATGTTATACACTTGGGAGTCAATTTATTATTCTTATATCTCACTCTCCTTTAATCCATCATGTTTGCCTCTTGGAGTCTCAATGAAGCACCCATTTTCAAATCGAGAATCTTCTCTCCGTCAATCGTGATGGATAGCATATTTCTATAAGATATATCAAATAATTATAAACTAAACAAATAAAATATTTTCAGGCATGAAACTATATATATGTATCTAAACTACTATGCAAGACTATATCGTGCATATGAAATATCAATATAATCCTTCTCCTTTTGAAAGTTCATACCTACAGTCTCTTAAAATTTGTCTATGTTGCAACTATTAGGAAATAAGACGTAGCTAAATAGATATTTGAGTAGATTACTTAATGGAGAGAGATAGATTTCACACACAAGAGATTATAGAGTAGAGAGAGAGAGAGAGAGAGAGTACACACGATATACGTGGTTCACCCAATGTGAGCTACGTCCACGGGAAAGCAGCCACTCAATGGCTTTAGTACTTCAAAACAAGAAGTAGTTTACAAAGGGATTATACCCTTAATGGATCTCCCGCCTTGCTTCACTCCACCACCTCACACTCACCTTGTTGCATCAACTTCACACTATGAAATGTGTGTAGAAATGGCCTCCTTTTATAGGCCAAAAGGGTTGTCCTCTCTTATGAGAGGCAGCCATGTGTAGCCGCCCTTGTGCGAATAAGTCCAAATCGGACCCTCCAATCCGCCCATGTGTGGCCGCCCTTGAAAAGACAAGTCCGCTTTTGAATTCGGCCACCGGCCACCGGCCATTGACTTCCGACCACCGGCCAACCGACCGGTTGTTTTCCGACCACTTTTCGACCGCCGTCCGGCCATAATATTCCGACGAAAAGGAATATTCCGACGAGGGCAAAAAAAGTTGCCTCTGATTCTTGTCCGTGAAAATTTTGGTTTCCGGTGAGTGATTTTCCTTCACGCACGATGGCTTCTCCTCATAATGGGGGCCTTACAAATGTGCGCTTTTACCACAGAAAATTACAAAGGTAAATCAGACTCCATACTTAACAATCTCCCACTTGGAGACTAATCTCCAAACCAAACCTGTGACTGCTTTCCATCCTGGCTTCTTATCCTTGAATGCCGATTGAAGATGAGCAAAAGCTCAACTTCTCCTTGTTGACCACCTTTGTAAACATGTCTGCAGGATTTTCACTTGTATGCACCTTTCCTAGCTTTAGCTGTCCCTCTTTCAAAAGAGTGCGTATGAAGTGATATCTCACCTCAATGTGCTTTGTCCTTGAATGAAAAGCTGAGTTCTTCGCAAGATGGATAGCGCTTTGGCTATCACTATACAAAACACAATTGTCTTGTTTGAATCCAAGCTCTTCTAAGAATCTGTGAAGCCACAGAATTTCTTTGCTTGCCTCCGTCATTGCTACATACTCTGCTTCCGTGGTAGAAAGTGAAACCACTTTCTGCAGCTTTGAAGCCCAGCTTACTGCTTTGCCTCCAACCGTGAACACATAGCCAATAGTGCTCCTTCGAGTATCTTTGTCACCTGCCATATCTGCATTAGCATACCCTTCTAGAAAAATATCAGTTCCTCCAAAATACAAAGCATTTGTTGTTGTCCCTTTTAGATACCTAAGTATCCACTTCACAGCTTGCCAATGCTCTTTACCTGGGTTGTCCATGAACCTACTCACAACTCCCACTGCATGTGCAATGTCTGGCCTTGTCTAGACTATAGCATACATTAGAGAACCTACCGCTGCAGCATTTGGAACTTTAGACATATAGGCTATCTCCTCTTGTGTCTTTGGACACATATCCTTCGTTAGTTTAAAATGACCAGCCAAAGGTGTAGAAATTGGTTTTGCATATTGCATTGCAAACCTTTCTAGTACCTTCTTGATGTAATCTTCTTGAGATAGCTTTATTGTCTTCTTCGTCCTGTCCCTTGATATTTTCATACCAAGTATCCTCTTTGCAGCACCTAAATCTTTCATTGAAAAAGATTTAGACAGCTCCTCTTTTAGGTCTTTGATGTCCTGCATGTTAGCACTTGCAATCAGCATGTCATCAACATACAACATTAGGATGATGAACTTCCCATCTCTCAAATTCTTCGTGTAGACGCAGTGATCCGAGTTGCATCTTGTGAATCCATGATCCAACATCCATTGATCAAACTTCAAGTACCATTGTCTTGATGCTTGATTTAAACCATACAAGCTCTTCTTTAATCTGCAAACCATTTTCTCCTTACCTTTTACTTCATACCCCTTTGGTTGAAGCATGTAGATTTCCTCCTCTAAGTCACCGTGAGGGAATGCTGAATTTACATCCATTTGCTCTAGATTTAGATCATGAGCGGCCACAAGGCTTAAGACAAGCCTAATTGAGTTCATTTTTACAAAAGGAGAAAATATTTCATTGAAGTCAATACCTTTCTTTTGAGAAAACCCTTTTACCACAAGCCTAGACTTGTACCTTTTCTTCCCACCTTCTTCTTCCTTCAACTTATACACCCATTTGTTTTGAAGTGCCCGCTTACCTTTAGGCAACTCAACCAACTCCCATGTTTGGTTGCGATGTAGTGAGTCCATCTCCACTTGCATGCTCTTCGTCCATTCTTCTTTGGATTCATGTTGCATAGCTTCTTCGTATGATTCCGGCTCTCCAGAATCTGAGATGAAGAGATGGTTGAAGGAAGGAACAAACCTTTCTGGAGGTCTACTTGCTCTTGTAGATCTTCGGAGAATAGGTTGAGGCTCCTCATTTGGTTGACGTTGTTGCATATTGTCACCGTTTGCAGTCCTTGAGTCTTCACCGTCCTCAAGCTCCATGTACTCATCACCTGTTTCTTTTATTTGTTTTCTTTCCAAGTAATCTTTGTACATATTTTGTTCGTTAAAAATTACATCCCTACTACTTAAGATTTTACCATCTTCAGGATTCCATAGGCGATACCCAAAGTCACCTTCTCCATAGCCAATGAAGAGACACTTTTTGGACTTTGCATCTAGCTTTGATCTTAGGCTTCTATCTATGTGCATGAAAGCCTCACACCCAAACACTTTGAGAAATGCATAATTCACCGGTTTACCTGTCCATGCCTCTTCTGGAACTTCCCCATCCAATGCCGTTGAGGGTGACCGATTAATTAAGTACGCAGACGTACTTACAGCTTCCGCCCAAAGCTCAAGCGGCAGGCCTGCATGTAGCCGCATGCTTCGTGGTCGCTTCATGATTGTCCTGTTCATCCTTTCCGAAATCCCATTTTGTTGAGGTGTCCTTGGGGTTGTCCTTTGCCTCCGAATGCCATTGCTAGCACAAAAGCTTTCAAAAGCTTAGCTGCAATATTCGCCTCCATTGTCGGATCTGAGGCATTTAACCTTGGTACCTGTTTCATTCTCCACAAAGGCTTTCCACATTTGAAATATGGAAAATACATCGGATTTATTCTTCATGACATAAACCCATGTTTTTCTAGTCGCATCGTCTATGAATGTTACATAGTACAATGAGCCACCAAGTGATGGTGTACTTGCAGGACCCCAAACATCAGAATGAATCAACTCAAGTTTTTTATTTTTTTCTTTCATTTCCTGATTTTTAAAATTTTACCCTCTTTTGTTTACCATAAACACAATCTTCACAGAACTCTAAGTCCACTTCTTCCAAACCTGGTAGAAGCTTCTTTGTTTGAAGGATTTGCATTCCTTTGGCACTCATATGCCCAAGCCGATAGTGCCACACCGCACTGTCAACTTCTGTAGTTGCTGCACAAGCTGAAGGTTGCGTGCTAACAGTACACAAGTAAAGTATACCGACTTTTTCTCCCTTGGCAACCACCAAAGATCCCTTTCAGATCTTCCACCTTTTGTTTCCGAATGCAATGTTATGACCTTCATCATCCAATTGTCCTGTAGAGATCAAATTTTTGCAAAGAGAAGAAACATGCCTAACATCTTTAAGCTTCCACTCATTTCCATTAGCTGTTTTGACAGAAACTGTACCTTTGCCGACAATCTCACAAGCTTCATCATCTCCCAAGTATACATACCCAAAATTACCTTTGGTGTAGTTTTGGAAATGTTGCTTGTGTAGTGTCGCATGGAATGAAGCTCCGGAATATACTATCCAGGAATTAGACACATTGTCTAATGAGAGAATTAGAGCATCTTGCTCTACTTTACTTGCCACATTGGCCTCCGATGTTGGCTTGTTGTCTTGAGACTCTGTCTCCTTCTTTTTCTTTGACCAGCAATCCTTCTTGACGTGGCCCTTCTTGCCGCAGTTCCAACATTCAAGAACTGACTTTGTGCGTGACTTGCTCCGCCTTGAGCGATCACGACCCTTTTGGTTTTTGAACCTCTCCTTAGGCCTTCCTCTTGTTTCCACTTACAGTGCAGCACTTGATGATTATCCTGTGCTTCTCCTTCGTATTTCCTTGCTTAGGAGAACATCCACAACATCATCAAACTTAAGAGTATTTGTGCCAGAAATAGAATTACTTACAGCCATCACAAGGTTGTCCCAACTATCCGGTAGAGATGATAGTATAAAGAGAGCTCGCACTTCGTCATCGAAATTGATTTTCACTGATCGAAGTTGACTTATGTTTGTGTTGAAGTCATTTAGGTGTTCTGCAACTGAATCATTCTCTGCCATCTTTAGATTGAACAAGCTCTTTATAAGAAATACCTTATTGGATGCCGATGGTTTCTAGTAGAAGTCGTCAAGTGACTTCATCAAGTCCTACGTGGTCTTCATCTCCGAAACATTGAAGGCCACCGTTGACGCCAAGCTTAACCGGATTGTTCCCAGTGCCTTTCGATCAAGGACAATCCATGCTTCATCTGCCATTGTTGCGGGCTTCTTCGCAAGACCGCCTAGTGGCAAATAGAGATCCTTCTGGTAGAGATAGTCTTCAATCTGCATCTTCCAATGTTGGTAGTTTTTTTCGTTGAACTTCTCAATCTTGAGCTTCCCTTCCTCTGCCATAACTCCCACTCAATTCAAGGAATCCTTTCCTTGAGATAATTTAGCTACAAGCAAACCTTGCTCTGATACCAGTTGTTAGGAAATAAGACGTAGCTAAATAGATATTTGAGTAGATTACTTAATGGAGAGAGATAGATTTCACACACAAGAGATTATAGAGTAGAGAGAGAGAGAGAGAGAGAGAGAGAGAGAGAGTACACACGATATACGTGGTTCACCCAATGTGGGCTACGTCCACGGGAATGCAGCCACTCAATGGCTTTAGTACTTCAAAACAAGAAGTAGTTTACAAAGGGATTATACCCTTAATGGATCTCCCGCCTTGCTTCACTCTCACCACCTCACACTCACTTTGTTGCATCAACTTCACACTATGAAATGTGTGTAGAAATGGTCTCCTTTTATAGGCCAAAAGGGCTGCCCTCTCTTATGAGAGGCAGCCATGTGTAGCCGCCCTTGTGCGAATAAATCCAAATCGGACCCTCCAATCCGCCCATGTGTGGCCGCCCTTGAGAAGACAAGTCCGCTTTTGAATTCGGCCACCGGCCACCGGCCATTGACTACCGGCACCGGCCAACCGACCGGTTGTTTTCCGACCACTTTTCGGCCGCCGTCCGGCCATAATATTCCGGCGAAAAGGAATATTCCGGCCTGGGAAAAAAAAGTTGCCCCTGATTCTTGTCCATGAAACTTTTGGTTTCTGGTGAGTGATTTTCCTTCACGCACGATGGCTTCTCCTCATAATGGGGGCCTTACAAATGTGCACTTTTACCACAGAAAATTACAAGGGTAAATCAGCCTCCATACTTAACAGCAACTCCAATAATGAACTTTGGCAATAACACAAACTATTAGCAAATTAACAAATTCATTCACCAAAGGGTCTATTTTCTTCAACGTGCCATAATTTGTGATACTCTCTTCTTGGCCTATCATATCCTTCTTTCCAAAGTCACATTTTTAATCTTTTGATGCTACACAGAGTTTGCTCTTGATTAAATTATGAAGAAATGGAGTAGATATTAGTATACTTATGTTAATCTTATGCATACCCAATTCTCTAGGTCAACATTAATCGTACGCAAGTCTGCATGTTGGGTCATCTTGCATGAAAGTCGACTTTTTTGTGTTGATAGTTCAATTAAAAAAATTATCACAATCAATATGTAAGAATGCATAAGGATTTGTCACACAAATCAAAACTTACACAACAATGAAAAAATAATGTTATACACTTGGGAGTCAATTTATTATGCTTATACCTCAATCTCGTTTAGTCCATCATGTTTGCCTCTTGGAGTCTCAATGAAGCACCCATTTTCAAATCGAGAATCTTCTCTCCATCAATCGTGATGGATAGCAGATTTCTATAAGATATATCAAATAATTATAAATTAAACAAATAAAATATTTTTAGGCATAAAACTATATGTATGTATCTAACATTAGGAAGAGAATGGGGTCTAGGAGGGCCTCTTTATTTGGCAGTTTAAGGAAGTCAAACCTTTTGTATTAAGAAAGTAATCAAAGGACAGCTTTTGAATTCAAACAAGAAAAACGGCTAGTTTATTTGAATTCAAAGTTTCCCCCCAAAATAGAATCTAAAATCTAGTGGGTAAAATCATATCATGTAGCATATCTATGGAAAGAGCTCGACTCATAGATTGCAGATCTGTAGCAGGCTATAGTGTCACTTTCACAGGACACAGAATTAGTACAGTTGGTCTAAGTTGGTTCACACTGGATAGACTCTCTGGATTGCGCAGTGACACGTGGCAGTAGAGATACGGACTGGTCTAGTGGACATCGTGGCCAGGTGACCACATGGATGACATTTATGAGCCATGGGAGGCTCTTTATGGTGGTACATGTGAGTAGTAGTTGTTGGGTCACGATCATCATCTTCTTCATATATTATCTTTAGGCAGTTTAGCAAGAGTGGATACACAGAGCACGTCTTCACCATCCCTGCACATCTGAGCCTCGACACCCCCATTGTACCTGTGAGTCCTGGGCTGGAGCTGAGTGTGGTGCCACGCGAGAGTCTGTATCAGTTCTTGGAGATAGTCGAGTCATTTGTTATGGTCTACTGCTGTTGTGTCTCTGTCTCTGTGAGCTCAGCTGTTGTCTATTGTTCCTTTGATTTCATTCTGTTTGAGTGAGATTGCCATGCACATTGCACTGAGGACCACCCACTGTAGAGAACACGACACATTATCCGCACTACAGGTGCTCTCATTTTGGCGACCACGATGGGATCTCAAAGGAAGTCTCACTCTCTGTGGAGATAATTTCGCCTACTTTGCTTGCATTGTGTAGCTAGTCTTGGTCCAGTCCTCCTCTCCCTGGTCTAGTCCTCCTTGTCTTGTCCAGCTCGTCCCTAGTCCTGGTCCAGCTCATCCTTGCCCTGGTCGAGTCCTCCTCGCCCTGGTCGAGTCCTCCTCGTCTTGGTCCAGCTCAGCTAGGTGGTCTAGTCCTCACTCGTCCTGGGCTAGACCTGTGTTCGTTCAGCCCACAATTAAGGGTCTTCTTGACCAAAGTTTGGTTGGGTTGGTGGTCACTGCATGACACATACAAGGCGTTCAGTCGAGCGTCAAAGCGCACTACTGAGCCCTCTGAAATACTACAACAGAAGACGACCCTTGGTACCCGTTATAAGTCTATCAACCTCATCACCCATACCTCTACACAGGACCTCCCCCATTCCTTCATCCGGTTCCTCATCTTCCAACAGATCACCTTCTCTAGTAAATCTCTCTCCTATTCTATTACAACAGGCTCAGCAAGGGGCCATGGAGGCGTTGGCTAGTGTTTTGGCCAAGGTAAACATCAAGTCCCCTAGCCTCAAAGGACTCTCTTCAGAAGATGCTGACGACCATGCAAGGAGGTTTGTATCTCTCTATAGGGGTCGTGGTCTTAACAGAGAAGATGCTTATTTGGTACTCTTTTCATCCACCTTGGATGGCTTAGCAAACAAATGGTACAGCCAGTTTGCAGAGAACCATTTTGCAACTTGGGAAGCCTTAAGACAACAGTTATGTGCAGCTTTCAAGGCAGGTGACTACCAGGAGAAGGTGTTGGATGAGTTGTCCAACATGGTGCTCCAGCCAGAGGAGACTTTTGAAGAGCTTATGACTAAACCTAAGTCTCTGGTGGCCAAGCTCCCCCAGCAACCCAGTGAATTCATGGTTAATAAGTGGGTGGAGAAGGCGCTCCCCAAAACTTCTCAGCAAAAACTCCGAGAGAGTCTCCGACCCGATGCCACTCTGGAGGAGTTCATCGCAGCTGCTACTAGGATAGAGGGGGCTAGGAAGCTGTTCAGCAACTCCCCTCACATAGAGACTCCCTCTGTGTTTTCGGAAAGTAGTCCTGCTGATCCATTGACTTCTTTGCGCAGAGAACTTGAAGCCCTAAAGTTACAGAGAGCTCTTTAAGAGGAGAAATCAATCTTCCTCAGACAGGAGAAGCCCCCACATCACGACGCTTTGGATCAATAAAGAGAGAGCTAGAAGAGCTTAGGTCTCAATAGGAGATTAAGGCTATGGTATGGTGCAGCTCATGCCACTCTCCAGGACACCCTCCACAGGACTGTCCCCTTCCCTTCGGGTTTACTGCCACTTCTGTGAAAAGTCTGGTCATGAGGGCAAGGATTGCTACTACTGTGACAAATACAGCAAAATCTTGGCAGCACCGGCATCCAATATGGTTTCTCCTTGTGGCCATCCACACCACATGCGGCAACCAGTGGCAAGCAAGAATCCAAATCTTTGCTCTCCGATCTTGATGAAGCTTTCTTGGAAGCAGTTTCCGATCTACAGAATATCAAGGTACCAGAGAAACAACAGGTAGAAAAAGAGAAGCTTACAGCAGAGACAATCTTGAAGAACACCTTCCAACAAGTGTCCCTCTACGACATGCTGCGAGCGACTAGATGCGAGTTTTCGAAGTGACACCCTTGCTCTTATTCAGTCACTTTACCCTAGAGCCAGGCCTAGTAGCAGGCACCTCCCAGTGCGACCATCCGAGTCCTATATAATATCCAATCCCGCTACTCCACTAACTAATTATAGAAGCCCTCACCTGACAGTGCCTGTTTTGGGTCAGCAATTCTTAGGAGTGATAGTGGATGGTGGATCGGGCATCAACCTGATGCCCGAGTTCACTATGTTAGCTCTAGGTCTACAACCTACTCGCCCTGCTCCCTTCACAGTTACATTGGCCGACCAACGGACAGTCTACCCAGTGGGCATATTGGACAATGTGCCTCTGCAGGTACAAGACTTTACTTTTAACTTGGATTTCATTGTGGTTCGTCTTCCCCAGGTTGAGGGCGGATTTCCCTTGCTCATTGGAAGACCATGGCTGCGACACACTAAAGCACTTCATGATTGGGGAAACGATGCCATGTGGATACATACTTCTGGCTCCCCGATGCAACCCATTCTCTTAGAAGGAGGTATGGATCCCGTGGTGCAGCAAGTTTCTTTGTCAATGGAAACTAACCCTGAACAAGAACAACCTACTCTACCTGACGAGTCAGACAAGGATCTGTTGGAGTGGTTGGATGCTACCAAATCTCTGCCCTGTTATGGAGTCTCTATTCACTCTTTGCATGAACGTACAACCTCTTCCAATGTTTCCACAATACCTAAACCTAATGAGCCATTTGAGCCAGCTCAAAGGTTGAAGGTCACAAAAGCTACTCTTGATGCGCCCTTAGTGGAAGCCTTTGAATTTGGCGAGCCTATGAAGAAGCATAGAAGCGGGAAGAAATCTCCTCTACAGGAGTTCACACTCCCTCGAATATCAGCCTCATTGGTGGTTGGCTGCTTCCTCGACCACGACAAAGCTCTCCTCTGTGTCTAGAAAACCCCCTTCATAGAGCAGGTCCTGCTTGATGAATTCCCTTCTCCTGATAGTTTGCTACCTCTTCTCCCTTTCCCAACTCCCAACTCTCCCCACCCCTCTCCCAACTCGCCCCTACCCACCCCTCTCTTGCCCTCGTCCCTACCCACCCCCTCCCTTTGCCCTCGCCCTAACCACCCCCTCTCTCGCCCTAGTCCCTCCCCCTCACCCTCTTACCCCCTACCCACTCGCCCTCGCCCCCTCACCACCCCTCACCCTACCCCCTCACCCTAGTCCCTCCCCCTCACCCCCTCGTCCCTTGTCCCTCCCCCTCGCCCCCTACCCACTCGCCCTCGCCCCCTCACCACCCCTCGCCCTAGTCCCTCCCCCTCGCCCCCCTCACCACCCCTCGTCCTAGTCCCCCTCGCCCTACTCCCCTTACCCCTCACCCTCCTGCCGAGCCCTCGCTCCCTTTTCTCACCCCCTCGCCCGTACCTAGGGCCACCTCACCCCTTCGGGTGAGGAGCCAGAGACCTCCTGTAATTTAACAATCAAGCGGGCCTCGGGCTTTGTTTCCTTGATTCACAGATGATGGCTAGCGACACTAAGTGGAGAGCAGCTTCTTGTAATCCGATCACAGCAGAGCTTTTGGTTGTTTCCTTGTGGCTTTCAAGCATTCACCTAGTTGCCATCCCGTTGTTGTTAATGCTTTTCGTTCTATCATCACAATGGAGCTTCACCTTATTTGCAGGGTTACTTGAGCTTATGATCATCCCTCTTTTCGAGACGAGTGCAAGGTTCATCTGCAAGTATGCACCAGGTCATTTTCCTCTCACTATGGTTAGGGATGATAAAGATGTGTTGGATCCAAACTGAGCATATCTCTTTGCAATGGAGCCTCATTCTGTTTTGCTAATTAGGATTCTTCGACTATGCAATCATATTGGGTTCCGGCCTACTCAAAGGTTTAAGGCGTTTGCAATTCTCTTCTTGCCCTATCATATCCTTCATTCCAAAGCCACATTTTTACTCTTTTGATGTTACACAGAGTTTGCGCTTGATTAAATTATGAAGAAATGGAGTAGATATTAGTATACTTATGTTAATCTTATGCATACCCAATTCTCTAGGTCAACATTAATCATACGCAAGTCTGTATGTTGCGTCATCTTGCATGAAGTCGACTTTTTTGTATTGATAGTTCAATTAAAAAAATTATCACAATCAAGTTGTAAGAATGGATAAGGATTTGTCACACAAATCAAAACTTACACAACAATGAAAAAATAATGTTATACACTTGGGAGTCAATATATTATGCTTATACCTCAATCTCCTTTAATCCATCCTGTTTGCCTCTTCATTAGGAAAATTTTGAACTCATTTTTGGGCCTTTTAAGAGTGCCACATCATCAAAGTTGTACAAAAAAAAGCAACCAAGTAGACCCCTCTAAATATTGCTTAGAACCCCATGATATGACCTATCATTGGAAAGTTCTTGAAAAATGGATTCTAAAGAGCCAAGGTCCGAAAAGTTTGGATGATTTCTATGAAAGTTATGCCATTTTTTTTCAATCAGCCAGATTTTGTTACCGTTACGGTAATCTAAAATCACCTTTTTCTAGATCTACATGAAGGCAATGTCCGATACATGCATGCTATATATCATAGCATTTGAAGAGTAGATTCTAAATATCCAACCTCCGACAAGTTTGGATCTTATTTACAAAAAAATTACCAATCCCCACTTTTTGAAAGCTATGCCACATCAACAATTCTTACAAGGCCCATTTTTTAGTCCAAAATTTTCCTAATGGGAGTTTCAATGAAGCACCCATTTTCAAATCGAGAATCTTCTCTCCATCAATCGTGATGGATAGCAGATTTCTATAAGATATATCAAATAATTATAAACTAAACAAATAAAATATTTTCAGGCATAAAACTATATGTATGTATCTAAACTACTATGCAAGACCATATCGTGTACATGAAATACCAATATAATCCTTGTCCTTTTGAAAGTTCATACCTACAGCCTCTTAAAATTTGTCTATGTTGCAACTCCAATAATGAACTTTGGCAATAACACAAACTATTAGAAAATTAACAAAATGCATTCACCAAAGGGTCTATTTTCTTCAACGTGCCATAATTTGAGATATTCTCTTCTTGCCCTATCGTATCCTTCTTTCCAAAACCACATTTTTTATCTTTTGATGTTACACAGAGTTTGCGCTTGATTAAATTATGCAAAAATGGAAGTAGGCCCCACCAATTTTTGGTTTTGGGTTGATTAAGGGGTATCTTTAGAGATCCCTTTTCATGGCTTTGAAGTGAAAAAGGGGAGAGGAGATACGTTGAAGAAGATGTTTCTTGAGATGGGAGAGTATGAGGTGAGGGTTTTTGAAAAGGGAAGGAAGGTGGCACGTGGAGAGAGTATAGAGAGAGAGAGAGAGAGAGAGAGAGAGAGAGAGATTTTGTTCGCTCTCTGGTTGCACAACAAATAGAGGAAACAGGAGAAGAGAGAGAGAGAGGGGGGAATGCCATGTGCGGGAGGCAGGTCGCAGGCCATTTAGCTGGTGAGCAGTAGGTCCATGGGGGGTAGCTCTCTCCGTGTCGGCATCGCGCTTCGATCAGCCAGTTCAACTAGGCAACAAAGAGGAGGGGGGGGGGGGGGGGGGGGGCTGCTGGCTGGTTGTGCATTCTCCCTCTGTCTCGTCTACGCTACGCATACTTTTTTCTTCTGTTTGCTTGGGCAAGGGAGGCCTCAACAGCAAGTTCTCTCTCTCTCTCTCTCTCTCTCTCTCTCTCTCTCTCTCTCTCTCTCTCTCTCTCTCTCTCTCTCTCTCTCTCTCTCTCGGCTGGTCGAGTGTTCTTGCACAAAGCAGGTCAAGTGTGTGTGCGCGGAGGGAAATGCCATGCGGAGGGGGAGAGCAAGAAAGTGTGAGCCAGATTCTTAGCTCTACTGTGCATCACAGGAGGAGTGCTGGTGGTGGATGTCTACAAGATAGAGACACAGAGAGAGGAAGAATGTCTCTCTCTCTCACACACACATGTTTGTCTACACAGGGATGGCAAACTCCCTTGTGTGCAGGGACGGCGGACTCGCGAACTCCCTCTCTTTCATACTTGTAGTCTTGGTACCCTATCGCCTGACCCGGGCGCACACGGGTAGCCCTCTATGTGTGGATGCATGCAGGAGTCGCAGGACTAAGGACCCGCGACGCCGGACACGAATAGACTTTTTTTCTTTACGGCATGTCTGCAATGCGCAGGTAAAGGTGGAAGGTGGTCATTGGTTAGCAGCTCGCTGGTGGTTTCCGCGCAAGAGATTTTGGGGGCAACGGGGGAGGCATGGCGAAGGGGGCGCTTTGCAAAACTCTTTTCGTGTGTTTTGGGAGAGGTTCCAGGGAATCTACCAAACTAATTAATAAGTTTTGCGAAAGTTGATCCAGTAGTAGACTAGATTAGGGGTAATAAATCCAATTTCAATCTATAGATAGCTTAAACAATAGTCTTGCTAGATCTATAAGCTACATTGAATAGGTGACCCAAAGAATGTATATTGAGTACATGAAAAAGTAAAATAAAAAACATGAGTTTAGTAACTAGAATGACAAATTTTTTGAGACTATCCTTGATTATGATTACTCTCTTCTAGTCTCAACACCTCTTAATTCTCAAAGTCGTTCTCATTTTCTTTTGATGAAAATGTGAACAAATAAAGAAAATGTTTAATTTAAATATCACAAAACAATGAAATAGTTGACAATGTTGCATCATCATTTGTTATATTCACGCCAAAATAATGAATATCATAGACGAGTTTTGCTAAATCAATGAGCTACATTGAATAAGTGACTTAAACACTATGCATTGAACATATAAAAAAGTAAATTGAGATACATGAGTTTAGTAGCTAGAGAGACATACCTTCTCCACTTGTCCTTGATTAGGATTACTCTCTTCATGTCTCATTACCTAGTATTTCTCAAAGCCACTTTCCTTGTCCTTTGACAATAATATGGATAGGGTAAACCAAAGAAGAAACTAAATAATTAATTAAATATCAAGACATAATGAGAAGGTTGACAACATTGCATAACCATAGGTTACATCTTATATATCAAATAATGAATACCACAGATAAATTTTTCTGGTAACACACTGTGTAATGCAGGGCTAGAAGAGGTTCCATGACTATGGCTAAAGCAAAAATAATAGTTTCACTTATTCTAAAGCTTATATTAAATAACAAATGTAACATTCGTGTACAATACATGGGGAGAAAATTGAATGCTTTAAAACTCTAGCATGAAGGTAAGGGTTGGCTCATGGACAACAAGAATGCAAACTAATTGACAAAAAAATAATAAAGTGATAACATCTTTTGAAGAAGAAATAGCATGCCAAATGCTGACACAATCAACTAACGATTCAATATCCAAAATGTTAAAATCAATTATTTACTTACGTAAAAGTTAGTGGTCATGTAATACCCATGATTTTTGTCCAAGATAGTCTCTTCTTGAAGTCCACTTGTATTTGGCATTTGAATTTCAAAAGTGGACTGGAAATTTATAAAACATTCTCAAAATGATGACATACAAGTGTATCATTAGCTTATCAATAGCTTGATAAGAATGGACAGGAATCGATTACCACATGTTTGTAGTGAGCATGTTCTACACATCCTTTCAGAAGGCCACGACTCAATACCGTGGGTTTGGATCCTCGCATGTAGATGGAGGTCTTTGGAAACAAGGTCTACTTTTGATAGCTATCAAAATCCTCTCCAATTTGAGAAGCTAAGACGTTTTGTTTAACGACTCCATACTTGGGGTTGGAGAATAGATTTGACTGAATGAAGCTAAAAAGATATTAAATAACATAATTATAGTCAATATAACCATTGTTCTTGAATTGCAATTGTTGTACCCAAAAAATATTGCATCTTACATGCATCACTTAGCTCTAGGGTTTCATTCATGTATTCTAGAAAAGGTCTTCCAACCCATTCCAAAAGCACCCTTGTCCAAAGAGCCTTCACTATGCATCATAGTGAAATCCTCCACAATTTGAGATTCCTGAAGAGTTGATAAAGTTATTTTGATATAGAATTGAACATACTACTTAAATACATCCTTAAGCTTGTCGCCTACCATGTCTCCTTGCACCTTAGTATAAGTTTGTCTTTTTGCATAAACTAAGGGTATGACAATACAATCTCCCTATCAAAAAAGATAAATGTCATAATCTATTGAAGTAAGAAAGTGTCAAATATTTAAGACAAAGAAAGAATTGGATAGATACAATTTTGTAGTCACCTATGAGCTTGCCACCAGATCCTGGGATGTATATGGGGTTGATGCATTGCATGTTGTTCACTTTATGAGTGATCTCTACCTCCCATAGAAGGTAATGTGAAGTACTTGTTTCCATTTGAAATGTGCCCACACCAAACATCATGAGATCTCAATCTAGGCTAGGAATTTTCAAATATTCCTCACTAGTACCACGTTGCATGCCATATCACCAGACAATGACTATCAATGGTATATCTTTCCTACTTTCATACAATTCAACATACCAATCTGTCTCTTCTTCTTTACATACTATGAAAGAAAGCTTAGGTGCTGCATAACACATTCGATTGCTTGGATCTTGCAAGGTGCAAGACACATCCTGTGAGAGACCTCGACTACTACCATCCTATTGGACAATGGTGTAGTAATCTTGCAAGTAATTATTTCCTAATTGTTGAAACGCCTCCATTCTAAAACTTTTTCATATACATCATCTACTTTCCAAGGAAATTTATCCTTTGGCCCTAGGCCAAACTCAATGGTGTCCAACTCTTTAATATGAGCTTCGATAAAGTTTTGGATGTGTTGATCTACATCCATATTTGTGTGTAACTTTACACTAGTATATTTCTTCAAATATGTGCTATTGAAGACCTTTTTGAACCAAGCACTACTTTTTTTCATGCCATCATTAAAAAAACGATGTTGGTCAAGATAAAAATTTGTGTAAGAATGCCTTTCCTCCTAGTTCAAAAAGGTGGGCGACTTCTCTCGGATGAAAAGTTCTTTCATGAGTGATAGGCACTCCATCAGGATATATTGGACCAGTATTTGAACCAGTGGATTGTCTAGTGGGTCAAGAGATCAAATCAGTCTCATTTTGAAATTTTTAATATGAGAAGACAACTTGAAAATATAGCAACTATCCCTCTACTACACAAGATATAAACTTCTAGATTTTTCAAGGTTTATATATGGTAGCTTAGAAATAAGTACTCATATTACATTAAGAAGAGGCACAAATCATAATTAACTCCTAAGAAAGATAGAATCGAGTACCAAGAATGTACCGTTGGTGAGTCATGATTTTATGAGAGTCCTTTACTAGCTAGTGTTCAGCTCTTCCACTTCGTTGTTGCAAGATTGAAGCTCAAAAAGACATTGAGATGGACAAAATAGCCTCCTAAAACACACAAATCTCGCTTACATATGCATTAAAACTCTCAATCCAAAATCACTTTTGTATATAATGTGACTTTTGATCACTATTTCAATTTTATATATTACCATGAGTACCCTACACCACATCATGTATGATAAAAACTACTTGTAAAGTGGCAAGGCCAACCTCAAGAAATTTTCAATTTGGAGAAGATGGATGTTTTGAATAAGAGTTTTCTTTAACTCTTTATGTTCCTGAGAAAAAGAACTCTTCTATAATGGGAGTCATGTTAGGTCGATGGTACTATGGCACACAATCATAAGTGGGACTCCAAGACGATGGAGACAACCATGAGTGGGGATTTCAAGAGAGGGTTTACATTTAGAAATTGCCTTATATGAAACAATAGGGTGGAGGTCAGAATGAACCCAGTTTCTTAGATTCTGAAATGAGGTCTTAAAGGGCCTTTTAGGTCCTCCTTATGTAGATTGTTGTAGTTGACCTCCTCATCGAGTATCTAAGTGCCTAAGTACATGACACCTTTCAAGGTTTTATTCATTACTATTGCAAATTCTAGGTAAATCAATCTCTCCATTAGTTCTGTTTACATTTAAGTCTACACTAGCAACTAAGAAGAACTAGTGGAGATATGACATGCAGTTGTGCAGAATAAAGTTATTTTCCAAAAGTCAAAGTGACTACACAATTGTTTAACTTGAAGGTTTAAATATTAGTTTTATTCATGGTTGCTTCTTCATACAGATAATTGGAACGAAGGGTGAATAAGAACAATAAAAAACATAAGGCTAACATATATTACAAGATTGGGAGAACATACCATCATCAAGAGGTAGTACAGATGAAATTTGTAGCAATTCAATATCTAGCTTAATCCTTTTTTCATAGAGTTTGATAGGGAATTGATCTTTAATCTTGGAGAGAAGAATGAACATAAGGTTTACTCAAGGATAAGAATTGTAATCCATTATCTAATGGATATGTCCATGGCAAATCTATAATACGATTATCTAATATTAAGAGAGAGCGCCAAACACATGGCATGTGTAGAAAGGGACGAATTTGGAATCAAGTGAATTAAAGATGGTGGAGGAAGGAGGATTTAAGGTTCAAGTGGTTGATGACTGACCTAATAAGCGTACGGTATCATCAAGGATCTCCATTGCTACCATTAGGCGAATAGACTGCAATATCTATGGAGGCAAATCATGATGTGATAAAAGAAAATAAATTGAGAGATTTATGGTGAGGACTTTAAGTTCTCAAGTACATGATGATGTATATGGAGTGCACATTGCAATGAACCCATTGTGCACTTGTAAAGTCTTTGCTGATCGGGCATCATAAGGAGAGGGGTTGTTTTTTGGTCATGTGATCATGTTATAGCAATGTCCAAAAATTGTTGCAACATGTAACATTTTGGTGTTACTAGAAAAATGCTTGGACTCGACCGGTTTGTCCATGACATGTAAGCTTTTGCCTAGTATATTGCTTAGAGCAATGTCAAGAAAAAGATGTACCTTTAAACCTTCATGAATATTATATATATATATATATATATATATATATATATATATATATATATATATATATATATATATTAGGGTTGTCCACGTTCGACGTACGGGACGTTCCGTACCGTACCGTACGACTCATATGTTCCGTACATGACTCGTCCAATTTTTTTTATTTTTTTTTGCGGGGGTGATTTTTGGTGTGGGATTGTTTTGCATCTCGACTGCATTTGACCAAGATCCCAATGGCTGCATTGGCTCAAACAACCATGACCTATGTGCGACAAGGCTCAAGTATCGGATCTACTATGGCCGCCACCACTTTGGAGATCATGATTCTTCTTTCTTCGGACATTGCCATTTCCAATGTCCATGACAGATCTTTCATGTTCTAACTTGTAAGACTTAAGTTACAAGTATTTAGTACTAAGTACTAAGGTCTATGTCATGACTCATATGATCTATCATGTGTAAGACGTGTGATTTTTTTTTGCATCGTACGTTACGTTATCGTACGTCTAATTTTTTTTAGTTCGATTAGTACGGCACGTCTTCGTACGTGTACCTGTTGTACATGACCGTACGTGTCAACTATGTATATATATATTGGTGCTATGTATGCTTTGCATGTTCTTAGAATGTGTTCATGCTCCTGTAAAAATGTACATATGATCTGCATTGTCTACGCATAATGTCTATTAAACAATATTGCAAGTTAAGGAGCAAGTTTTAGGAGTGAGCTTTGAAAGCGATTTTGGAGTGAGCTTTTTTTTTGGGAGAACATACAATGTGGCTCAAGAAAACGTAAAATCTCACTTTGTAGCTCCCTCAAAACCTACACTCGAGAGGGGGGAGTTTGGTGTGTATCGAGCTTTTAGTGCAGTTCAAAATAGTAAACTTAGCAATGTAATTTTTTGCAGCAACAGGTTTTGTGAGAGGGACGTCTCCACAACCACACCTCGAAGGGCAAGGGAGCCACCTAATCAATTGTTTGTGGTTGGGAAAATAAGAGATGAAGATCATAATTGGTTGTGTAGAAATTTATTGAATAATCACTCTTAGGACTCTTTTGGATCCTGATTTTATACTTAGATTGCTAGGCTCCTTTATGTAAAGCATGCATAATATCAGTTAATTGGGTCGAAAATCTTCTGCAAAACATGTGGTATAAAGTCCACTGCTAATGAAGTATTGCAATTCATGTTATCAAAGAGCTTGCACTAAAAAAGCATTCATGGAAGATATATAAGCACCCCAAGCTTCCTCAACCATACATCCAAATTAGGCATAGAAAATTTAACTAGGCATCATTTGACTGGTTCAAGAAGAAACATACATTAAGATTCTCAGCAGGTTAATTTTTGACGGGAAAAATTTCTGTTAAAAATCAATATTTATTTTGACAAAGGCAGACTTCCATCACTTGTCTTCAGAGTTTCTAAACAATGCATTTTATTTAGAAAGGCGACTAATATACAAAAAATATGTTACACTGTTTGCAAGAATATGTAACACGTGGCCTTCTAATGGGATTTCCCTCCCCACCAAGACACTTGTATATGAATGTCAAGGTTCTCAACTCACTTGTAGCATGCAAAAAATACCAGTTTTGGAAGTTGAAATTGATTTTCTACACTCTTCCAATACCTATTCTCGGAGAGATTTTCAAAAGGCACTGGTTGGTGGTCCACTTGTTGCTTATAGTCCCTGCATGCCTTTCCCTTTAGCTTTGCAAAGCATTCATGATGAAAGTTAAGGGTGTCTTTTGACTCTAGAGGCTATAAACCAACATTTCAATAGAACTAGCATCATCTTCAGAAGGGTCCTCCTCAGCAAGACAATGCTCGTCTTGTGCTTGTGGTGCACATAAGGACTTTGAACATGTGCCTTCACCAATGCCTTGTGAATTGTGGATCCTTGCCTTCATATGCTTGTGCCATTTGAATGTGTTCCTCAAAGATTTAATTCTCCACATTTGAGCCCATCTACACTCACAAAGCCATCCAGGGTTTCTTTTGTTAAGCATGGCCTATTACTCATCAATTACATCAATGCACATAAATTTTGCATTACGAGGGATTTCATCAAATTCATATGTAGGCTTTAGCTATAACATCCAAATGCACTTCAGTTGCCAAAATGACTTTGACCTTATCCACGCACATTTCTATTGACATTTCAAATGTTTATTTTGCCACTGAGCTATAACAAAACATGAAGACCAAGAAAAATGTAACATAAGCAACACCTCAGATATGAGGGCATATAACCGTAGGGTAACAAGCCCATAGAATTTGTACAACAATCCTACCGTTCAGCCATGGGAGATATGGCATCAAAATATGTGTTATAACAAGCAATCCTAGCTAAAAATTGTTATCTATTGTGATATTGGAGTCGCAGAAGCCACACAGATTTCGGCTTCTCAAGTGATGCGAGTAGTTCAATGTGAAGCAATTTGCTCATGAATCGCCTAACAGTAATGTGACTATAAGTATGCATGTATGGTGATATAAAGAGCTATTTGAGGAAAAGTGGTATAGGCAACCAAGCAAGGTTTCCTTAGAGACTAGCATATGCTTGTAAATGAAGTGAGGTATAAAAATCTATTTATTCATGCCATTAGCTCTACAATAAACTCAAAAGACTCTGCGTGACACAAACTGCAAGCCAATGTCAAAAGAAATCTCCAATGTGTCCTACGATCATATAAAAATTCGTAGTATTGCATACATTGTTCTATTTTATTAAGCTATGATGTGAGCAAAGCTATGATGAGAACATGAATCTTAAGGGCACACAAAAGAGGAAGTAGTACTATTGAGTGTGCAAATACCAACATAAGGCTTGCCCTAGAATGTTGGGTGTATACAGAAGCCAATGATAAAACCTCCTAGCGATGGACCTATCACTTCCATATTATGGCAACACAAACATCATAAACAAGTTTATGGGTTGATGTTCTCTATTTGGTTGATTATGAAAGTTGAGTATTAGTCATTGTTGTGCACCTTCTACAATACAACACACACTAAATCACCACCAAAAGATGGGATCTCCTTTCTTTTAGGCAGCTTAGAGGGCTTTCTCATACACCATTAAATGAGCAGTGGAAACTTGTTTTTAATGGGTATATGGCCACAAGAAAAAATAAAAAGGGTCCTACACATTAAAGAGGGCCCCTTTCTTAAAAAATGTTTTAGCGGGTGTATGTCATATGAGGAAGCCCTCCCATGTCACCAATTGACACCTCCCAAAGCCCTTTGGGAGGTGGGATCAACGGTTTACAATCACCAATTGATCATGACCATTGGATTGCGTAGGGAATGCAAAAGATTCCCACATTTTCAAGTCTGGGGCTTGAACCTATTCCCCTCCCCACCCTTGGGATCAACTCTAACCGCTATGCTATTGCACGCTCATTGAAGGGTGTGTTGTGTTAAGTTCATAGATCACGTCTTCACGTATAAGTTTACACCTAGGTCACACTTTTTTCACATTGAGTTCACACCAAATTTGGTGTGGTGTGCATACCCTTCCAAGTTTACACGAAGCTCACACTTAGGTTACATTGAGTTCACATCAAATTTGGTGTGGTGCACATACCTCCCGAGTTCACACTTAATTCACACCTAGTTCAAAAAGCGATTGGACGGCTCAAATTGCACCCGCCTCGCGATGCCTAATGTGAGCCATTGATCCTACCTCCCTAGGGACGTAGCAATTAGTGAGGAGGGGAGCCCTCTTACACAACTTCGGACGACAAGTGCACAAGCCAACGTGGCTACAATATGCCAAAAGACATAATACTTGGGCCTATTGACAACCCATTGGACAACCAAGATTCCCTATCCATGATTGGGGAGGGATTGAGCCATCGACTCTAGAGGTCATTTTTTGAGAGAAATCACAAGCAAAAAAACATTACAAGCAAGCTTGTGGTGGCGATGTATACACATAATTATGCTAAAAGCTAGTTGAAATGTCAAGAGAAAGGGGCCACACCAATATAGACATAATGGGCCACAACCCAATGCTTCCATTAGAGCCTTTTCAAAAATGGAGATTGGACATTGTGGATTCCATAGAAGCAACAATTAAACTTGTAGCCACACCCTATTGCACAAAATGGGTGGAAGTTGTAGCTCTCATGGACAACAAAGCACTTAGGGTGGCTAAATTAGGATCACATTGTGGTGTTCATTACATAGAGGTGGAACCAATAAGCTGGGTCAAAACATAACTTGGGCTCTTCAGTGTGTAAAACCTAGGCGCCCGAGGATGGGATGGGCAGGGGCAAGTTTGGTGGTGTGTATCCAACCTTGGAGACCTTATTTAACCCACAGAGTTTTGTAAGAGGACCTCCACATCCTGCAAGGGCAAGGGAGCTGCCTAATCACTTGCTGCCAAATTCCAAATGTTTGTCTCTGGAAGAAGAAGAGATGAAGCTCATGATTGATTCTGAAGAAATATTTCAACATGTATCAAGATTGAAGTTTCCTGTAATAATTCCATTTGCAAAACTTGTTGTGGCCAGATACTCATTCACAAGACTCTTCTAGGTCTCAATTTGGGCGTATTATCAATGCGTTCTAGTTAGCAAACTTAGATTTCCAAGTTCCTTAATGTAAAACATCAATGAAAATGGAACCACATTTCGTTGCATGTTGGATAACAGATCCTTCAAAGGTGTCATGTGCCATGAAGCACCACTATTGCAGAAGCATTGCAATTTATGTTATTCAACAGATCCTGCATTCATGGAAGATATTTATGCACCCCAAGGCCCCTCGACTTAAAAACAACTTGGGCATCGAAGATCGACATAACTGGTCATCAATTGCCTGCTTTAAGAAATGCCCCACAGATCAAGATTCCGACAGACTTTCACTTCAATCATTATTATAAATTTTCTGGCTTGTCCTGGGAGTTGATTTAAACAATGCAGTTGATTTGGAAAGACTACTACTATACAAAAAATGCATTACAGTGTTTGCAATAATATGTTACATGTGTTTTTTTTTCGTGGGACTTCCCTCCCCACCAAGACATTTGTGTATTGATGCCAAGGTTATCAACTGGCTTGTAGCCTGCAAAAAACTGTCGGTTTTGGGAGGCAAAATTGATGTTGCACACACTCTTCCCATAAAAAGTTTTTGGAGAAATTTACAAAAGGAGCTGGCCGGTGGTCTGCTTGTTGCTTCTCTTCTCTGCATGCCTTTCCCCCCCATAGCTTTGCAATGCACACATGATCAAATTTAAGGTGTCTTTCGACTCTAGGAGCTATAAACCACCATTTCAACAGAACGAGCATCATCTTGAGAAGGGTCATCTTCGATAAGACGATGCTCATCCTCAACTGCCTGTGGTGCACAAAAGGACTTTGAAGAGCTGCCTTCACCAATGCCTTGTGCATTGCGGATCCTTGCCTTTGCATGCTTGTGCCATTTCCTTACAGCCGTTTGAATGTGCTCCTCAAAGACTGCCTTCTTCACATTTGAGCCCATCTACACTCACAAAGCCATCCAGGGTTTCTTTTGTGAAACATGGCCTATTACTCATCCTTTCAATTACAACAATGCACATAAATTTGCAGTACAAAGGATTTTCTCATATTTGTATGCAGGCCTTAGCTAAAACATCCAAATGCACTTCAGTTGCCAACATGACTTTGACCTTATCCACATGCATTTCTAGTAGCATAAGTAATACCTGAGATACGAGGGCATAAATCGGTAGGGTAACAAATCCACAAAGCAGCTGTACAACGATCCTGCAATATAGCCACGGCAAATATCGCATCAGAATATGTGTTGCAGCAAGCTTTTATTATGACATTGGAGGTAACCACAAAGATTTTGGCTTCTCAAGTGATGCAAGTGATTTAATGAAGCGGTCTGCTCATGACTTACCCTATAGTAATGCGACCAAGAAGTAAGCCTGTATGTCGATATATACAGTTATCTGGAGGAAAAGTGATCTGGACAAACAATCAAGTTTTTCTTAGAGACTAGCATATGCTTGAAAGTGAAGTGAGATATGCAAAGCTATTACAAGCTATTTCTTCATGCCATTAGATGTACAATAGAGTCAGAAGGCTCTGCATGAGACTTACTGCAGCCCAAATATCAAAAGAAATCTCCAATGCATTCTGCCATCAGATAAAAATTATTAGTATTGCATATATTTCTCAATTTTATTAAGCTAGACGTGAGCAAAGCTAAGAAGGTTTTATGTCCAAACCTGAAAGAGTATAAAATGAATGCAGAAGAGAATAAATTTCGGACGGTTGAACCAAAACAGCTTGTCGTTTGGTTCGACATTTGGCATCCCTACTGTCAAAGGGTATGTATCGTTGAAACGAATTGCCATCTTCGTAATTATATGCTGCAATTTTGTACCTACTGCAAGAACAAGCTGTTCCAAAACTTCAATTATGCAAGAATTCAAATTTTTAAAAAATGATGGATTACACCGCATTTTCTGGAAAGCTCACAATTAAGGGTACAGCAGTGAATATAATGTTACTCTCCCGACCTGAAAGAAAAGTCAATCTGAACTGGGTAAGGATGTAACTTTTACATTTGCATGCAGTAATTGATACCAAAGGGTCCAAGAATCACCCACCATTCACATTGACCAGCAACCATGCAAGAGAAAAAACCCATAGTCCAGGACTGTCCACAAAAGTAATATATCATATAAATCTCAAAGTTGTTTGTTTTATTCACCCCCATTCTTGAAGAGCTAAAACCATGAGACCAGAACAAGTATGCATCGATGATCCGAGGATGACTATTAGTGCAGTATCGCTGTACTTCATTTGATTGTGTGAGAACAAAATGATGCAATATGTTGTCGCATACAGTTTATCAAAGCTGGGCATCTAAATACTGAGACAGGTGTGTTGAAGAATAGTCGGAATCACTAATTCTAAGACGAAAAAAAAAAGCCCATACTCATAAAACTATATTTTTCAGTTGTTTATAGTCTGACTATATTTCAAATGGTCCACAGCATGCATTGTGGAGAATATTGGACCCATTGAGCTTCATCCAAAGACCTTTGTTCCAGTAGCAGTGAAAGGGTCAAGGCTGAGTGGACAGATCTACGCAACCGAAGCATCCCCCTTGTATGTGTAATGTTTTTTTTGTATAATGTGGTCAATATTATCCAGAGTTGATTGTTGCACATGACTACTATGAATCTGTAACTTGCACTTGGCCTTATAGTTGAATTGGGCTTTTCCTGGATTCATCTAGGTCTTTAGGGATTGAGTGAAATTATGTTGGCAAGGCTTGCTAGAATGGTTAGGGTCAGGCTTTCTGATACACCCTTCATAGTCAACAATGCTAGCATGGGCGTCAAAGCTTGAATGGGACGATCTATGAGTCTGTGAGGCAGGTATTCGAGAACTTTAGCATGAAAGCATATGAACTTAGACCCAACCAGTTACAAGACACTGTGGCAGGCTGATTCTATGTGAAAGAAAAGGCATCGAAGTGTCTAAGTTTGTGGTATAAAATACCAGAAGAGTGATCTGAGGCATTTACATACGCATCAAATACAGTGTCTTAAGCCCTCTGCTTCCGGCAGCAGAACACTCCAGGAGCTCAGCTCAACCTGCTGGTTAAAGCCTTTGATTTTGCAGTACAAGCCTCTAGTAGGCTTCAGTGCCTATTAGATGATTGACCAGTTCTTCCTGGCATAGCTTGCTCCCTTTTGCTTCTCTTTTGTAGAGGCACTTAGCACTTTTTCTTAGATTTGTTTGCAGGATATACTGATAGAAAGGATGCATCTTTTGGTAAGGATATACTTGGCCTGCCTACTGAGTTGGAATGGTCATTTTCAGTCTTCCATTCCCCATTCCCATTACGAATACCCATTCCATGTTTTAGATGTGAGTGCCCATTCCGTGTTTTAGATGCGAGTATTCACAATGCCACGTTCTGATTTTCCGTTCCTGGTAACTATGATGCGGTGTCATCTCACATGGCCTCATCCGTAGGGGAAACTTTTGAGGAGCTCCTAATTTAGTGCTTATAGAACCATGCTTTTTCAAAGGTGATGATTTTGTTCGATCATTTTATCGATACTCTTTGAAACTAGGACTCTTAAGAGCTGTCTCTTTGGGGGAAGAACTGCAACTTCCTGTTGACTTTGGTGCACCGTAGGTGTAGACTATTTTGTCTGGCATACATAAGTGATTAATCCAGTTTGAAGTAATAGGGCTGTAGACCCATATGACTGTGCAACAGGCTGTCTTGTTTCAACTAAGACTTATGAAAGTTTAACAAAAGAGAGAAGCGTATTTCACCGTATTGTTTTATGTAGATTATTCGATATTGTGCTTTCACGTATGGCATTGCTGCTGGTTATACATAGAAGCAAGACTGCTATTCAGCTTCTATGCACCTGACCTGTGACGGTTGACCTAGCTTAGACAGGCAGAAATTGAACACTGCAGTGTTTACACACAGCTATTGTATGGAGGTCCCCGTGTTTGAAGTAGCATCTAGATAGGTGCCAAATCTCTGGGGGATTTGGATGGCATCCTCAGAGCGCCCAAAAATGAATGATTTTCAAATCACAGGATAATTTCCCCAAGAGTCACTTCAACCTACGAAGTCCTCAACCTCCTTCGAATGGACAAGGGCGTTCACAAGACGTGGTATTACATCCCCAGAATCAGGATGGGTGCCTGCAGTATGTCCGGCCAGTGTGAACCTGGCCATTTAGTTTAAATAGGACTTGCGCCTCATTTATGAGACATCTTGTGTGATCACCACATGGCACACTTGGACTCTAGGCCCTTGGCAGCTCTGCCCGTACACCCATATTGGTGTGGGCGTGGTGGTATGGGACGCCGGCCCTTGTGGTAGAGGCTAGCCTACTTGGCTGCAGGCTCCCAGGCTCGGGGTGAGCTTGTATTGGCTCTATGGCTGGGAGGTGGGCCTGATGTCCGCTCACTATGTGTGTCTAGGTGTGAGTTTTGCTTGTGTCATGTCATGTGTGCAAGATGGATTTGGCAGGGGTACTAACATTGGTAACAGAGCCTCCTTCCTTCTCGTATACGCGACATGGTGACGTCCACAAAACGACTAGAGCTCATGGGGCCGTGATGGCGCAGCCTGATAGGATCTCCCAACTCTCGTATATGATGGTATGGGACGCTACTAGCGAGAGAGGAGGGCAAGGCGGGCACATGCCAGTCGGTGGTGGGAATTTGGTGAGTTTTTTTCCACAGATTCCCGTGTGTGCAATGTTGATTGCTGGAGGCAGTCACATGGATTGCTTAGGTGTTTTCTACTTTTTCTTCTCCGCATATCAGTTCGCACACGGGTACGCTTTTAGGAGCTGGCCACTCCTATGTCTTACCATCCCCCGTATGTGCATTTTGGAAGTTTTTCTTGCATGGAGTGTTCAATATTGAAGAGAGGATTTATTATTTTCTCTACTCTGTTATGAAAATTTCCTTGGGTTGGTGGCATTGTGCTGCGAGGCAGCCAAGCTGCACAAGGTCGTTTTGGGCGGCATGTGTGTGTACAATCAGCATTTACGCACAGCCAGCCACACCGTATGGCTGCAGCACAGGACTGCATGTTGTGGTCGCAGCAGATCGGCCAGCAAGGACGACACAACCTGGCAATACAGCTGTAGGACAGCGGCCTGCACGCGTGGCGTGAGCTGGTAACAAGGCGGCAGGGCGGCGACCTGTAAAGGCGGTGCAAGTTGGCACCAAGGCGGTGGTCTTTAGGAGCGGCTGCAGGTCAGCAGTGTGGGCTGTTACATCCCCAGACATCAGGATGGGCGCCTGCAATATGTCCGGCCAGTGTGAGCCTGGACGTTTAGTTATTAACTCCTATAAATAGGACTTGAGCCTCATTTGTGAGACATCTTGTGTGATCACCACACTCATAATAGATGGCAATGTCCCTCTCCAATGTCGCTTGTGTGGAGGGATGTCTACCACGAGTAAATCAGTGGTTGTATGCTTCTGGAGAACAGTGCCAGCTGGCATTGTGAGGGCTCTTTATGTCTGTAGCGTGAGGCCTACTGCCCTTCTGTCCCTCATGCTGAAGCTCCTCTAAAAAGAGCCCAAATCAACTCTGATCCTCAAAGCTGATGATCTGAAGCAATGGTCCAAGAAGGCCTTCAAGCCCTTCACAAAAAAGGCCATAGTACCTCCTCAGATCTCACAGTACACCTTACAATGGCATATATAGTGCTCCAGTGACTCCACTCTTTACTACACATTTGGCATATGAGCTCGTGACTTGTCCAGAATCTCAGATTATGGGAGGAGGATCTCTGCAATGACACTCATCAGCAAGTTGCTTGAAAGAGGTGAAAGCTAAGCAGAGAAATTTCTAATTTCTGAGGTTGAGGTTGTTTGGGTCGAGGATAAGGCGTCTTGGTATTGTTGTAATTCCAGTTGTGGTAGCTCGTGCCGCTAATGTTTGAGAGTCACCACATTGATCACACAATGTTTCTTCCTTTTCAATTCTCTGCCACTAAGTCTTGGCATCGCAAGCTCTCCACGATTGCTTGAATCGTAATAAATGATAATCTTCCTGCATGTTGGCATTAAGTAGTCTCTTAACAATGCTCGTAGCTGGGCTCCAAAAATTGCCAAATGGCTCAATCGGTGGTAATATTTCTTATCATTTGCACTTTCTTGTCATGGCAATGTTGTATGAGCTCCATTCCAGCACTACTGTCTCTCCAGCTTCGTATGTCAATCACCTTCCTGAGGTGCTTTATCTTAAGGTGATTTAGGCACACGAGCCGTGCTTAACATAAGATCCCAAAGACAAAGCTGTTTGAGGTAGAGCTCCATTCTCACTAATAGCTAGCAACAACAGGCTTGTAAGACAAAGCAGAAGCAGATGAGGAATCTGAGCAAGCCATCTAGTGCTTGCAATTCCTTGGAATGGATCATAGCTTCTTGATGGGCTAGATGATAGCTATAGTAGCTGAGGAGGAGGCTAATAAAACCAGTGGAGCTCTGATACCATGTGTCATATGAGAACTAATTGGTTATGAAAACACATTTGACACTAATGAAATACTAGAGACACAAGCTGAGAGTACTCAAAACTCCTATGAAAACCAAACTATTAAATGGGTTTATATGCAAGATCATGGGGAGAGAAACAGTGTGATAGGTAGGTTTGATAGAAGTTGGTAGGTAGGTGTGATTGGAGAACTTTCAATCAATCCAAGTAGGTAGACCTTTCTTTAAAGTTCTAAATCCTAAGATCTATAAAGGCTTGAGGCAGGCTCCTCATGTGTGTTAGCTAGCGATAGATGCTTTTTGAGGACGACATGGCTTTCATTTGTCTTCTACAAATCCAAAATTATACATTTTGTGGAGCAGGTGGACTCCTGACAGTTGTCATCCTACATGTGGACAATCTAGTTTTTACAGGTAACCATATTGAGCATATACGCTGGACTATGCAGACCCTAGCAGAGGAGCTTGACATGACAAATCTTGGCTTACTGCACTAGTTTCTTGGACTGTAGATAGAGGGGGGTTATATTCTCTCTCTGTGCAGCAATATGTTAAAGGCTCTACTCCTATGGATCCCAACACAAAGCTTCCATTGTATGATTCATCACAAGCAATTTATGCTACGAAGTACCAAAAATTGGCTGTTTCTCTCATTTTATTGTTGAGTACCCGTCTTTACCTCAGTTTTCTAGTGAAACTTCTCAATTCCTTCATGAGAATCCCACGAAGTTACATCAACAGCAAGCTCTTTGGATCTTGCGACATTTTGAGCAGTTGAAGTCTTCCCACATCTGGGATGCTTAGAGAGGTACAGACTCCGGCAGGGACGGAGTGATTCAGATTAGGGTGGTGATCTTGCGACATTTTGGGCAGTTGAAGTCTTCCCACATCTGGGATGCTGAGAGAGGTACAGACTCTGGCAGGGATGGAGTGATTCAGAATAGGGTGGTGACGTTTGACTAGAAGTACACCTTTACTCTTGGTACAGAGCAGTTTCAAGGAGTAGTAAGCAGCAATCCAATATAGCCTTGTCTTCCACAGAGGTGAAGGACGTGCGAGTCTGTTTGGTAGAAGCAGTTACTTTTGGAGATGGGATTTCCATAGTAGACAATTGTAATTTATTCTCACAACCAAAGTTGTATAGCAATTGCCCAAAATCTGGTATTTCATGCTTTAACGAAGCAATAGAGGTAGATTATTACTCTGCCCCACATAAGATGTTGGATTAGACTATTCTGTTTGTGTGTTGTTCAACTTTGAACAATAATGAAGATGTCTTGATTCTTACCAAACTTCTTCCTGGGAAGACACTCACCCTTCACTCTAGCTCTCTCGGATTGGTTCCATGTCTAGAAGCTTAAGAGGGTGTATGCAGAGTCTGTAGTGGATCCAAGATCTCCTAGGAGTAGATAAGGGAGTGAAGGTTGTTTTGTGGTTGTGCCCAATCATATATAAGATAAGACATACCTTTCCCTTGGCCTATCAATCCATGTGCATGCCCAGCTTGTAGGCCAGCAATAGGTTGAATCCCTTATCCTAGCATTTGTTAGGATCAATGCCTTCTTATAGGGATTGTTCTTTTGTGGTTCCTTTTTCATGTCATGGGCTACAAAGTTGGAGTCGAGAAGCCATGCAGGTCCCTACATAGGGGACCCAAGGGCCACACTCTATAGTCACAAGAAATGGCCATTTTTGGGGGTCCTCGTTTTTTCCCGTTCCGGTCCCCCTGCCATATAACAGTAGTGAGTATAGGAGCACTGAGAGGAGGAGGACACTTGGACATTGTACTTTGCGAAGCATAATAATAAAGAAATGTTGAGAAGATACGCCAGCCTTAGACAATTTGCTGCACCCCCCCCAAAACCCCGCTCCCACTGCCCCAGCCTGTTCCTGCCATCTCACCTGCCCCCTCCCATCCCGCGCTGCATTCGCCCCTCAGCCCGCTGCCCTGCTCCCCGCAAACCCCCCACCCGCCCCCTTCTTCTTTTTCTCAATCCATTGGCTTTGTAGTTCAACTTACACGAGCTAGTTGGGAACATGGAAGGAGAGAGGGCCCCACCGCTGCCCTACTCCATTCAAGTGCGAAGACACCTCTTGGACCAAGGCAGATAATTTGGTGAGAGCTTCGAAGAAAACCATAAAAGAACAGTTTTCCCATGGAAAGAGCACCATCTCAATGACATGCCTGAAGGCCTTGAGAACGCACTTTGCAAAACCAATCAAACAATGGTTTTTTCCTCCCAAACACGTGTTTTATTTCAAAATACAACAATCTAGAGTTCCTAAAGGTTGCAACATGTTTTTGTGAACACTTAACAAGTTGTTGAATATGTAAAGAAACAGCAATAGGGGACACAATTGAGCTTTACACATGGTCCTCTGAAGCATCGATTAAAAGTCTTCCGGTAGGGACTTATGTTTTGGGCAACAACATAAGCTTCTAAGATAGCTACATGGTCATCATTTATTCCAAGATTATGCCTTGTGGCTAGAAATAAAGACTTTTAAAGTTTCGGAGCACATACCTGATGCCAACCACATACTTGAAATCATCTTGAAATGACCTTTGAATGTATTTGTGGAAGTTGAAATTAGCATTGTTTGGCATATGGGTCTAGATCAAGGTGAACATATCAACATAAGCATTTTGTATTAACCATTGATCACAAGTAACTTTTCAAACATATACAATGACATTCACAAAAGAAAAATATGCTCATTAAGTATCTCATATATATTATCCCTTTTATAATAACACAAGATATTTTCTTTTAAAAGTGAAGCACTGAAAGAAAATACAAAACAAGCAACTTTCTCATATTGATAAATAATTCATTCCTTTTTTTAGCACAGCTCCATGAATGCAGATGGTGCTTTTTTTTTTTTTTGAAAGCAGGAACTTGAAATTACAACTCACACACCCGACTCCGTGAGGTGGAGCATCCCAGACAGATAAGGTTGGCCAACCCATCATATGGACTAAGGGAACAGCGCCTAAGGGCTACATGTCACACGAGCTGTCAAGGGGGTTTGAACCCAAGACCTTAGACACAAGAGGCTCTTGCTCTATCAACTGAGCTAGCACTCGTTGACAATGCAGATGGTACTTGTTGGCGGGCTTTCGCCAGACATTGAAATGGCTGCCTTGACAGCACGTTTGTTCCTCACTGATACCACTCGCGGCACTCTACTTCTCATGCGATTTTGGAGCACATGATTGAAAGTATTCTTAGCAAAAAGTGCCTATCTTTCAAAGGCATCAGTCATCCTCTCTCACTGTAAGGTGGCCAGGGAACTTTTTACTCTCTCTAGGGGAGGTTTTTCCCCCTGGCCTTTCATTGCAGTTTTTCAGTTTTGCCCTTGTGGCTAGTTGTATATATTCTCTCACCATTAGGTGGCCAGGGCACTTTTTACTGCCTCTAGGATAGGTTTTTCCCCCTAGTCTTTCATTTCAGTTTTTCAGTTTTGACTTGTGGCTAATTGTATATGGTTTCTCAGATTTCGCCTTCCTGCTAACTGTGTACCATCAATATGTACTTGCCCACCAAATCGGCATCATTTGGGCATTCTGAGAGATTTATGAAGTAATACAAAACAGCTCCTTTTTTGTGCAAAACACACATGCCCCCCCCCCCCCCCGCCACACACACACAAATGCACAAACACAGACCTGCACTGACAAAACACCCAACTGAGACACGCATGCACTCACCCACCAGGGGGGCGCTCTGTTCCACAGGGAGGAAGTCTTACCATAATAAACCCATAGCGAAGGGTGTGGTAGTCCGTCTCGCAAACTATGTTGTGAAACTGTTGAAAGAAAGCAACCTAGAAAAGCAACAAGCCAGTTACTTTTGATAGAAAAACTAGAAGCACAGAAAACCAAGGAGAAGCTTCGTCTGATCACTTCACTTGGAGAGACACATGGACTAGTGAGGTCAGTGACTCTCTGGTGAAGTCAAAGAATGGGGCAGCATCGAGGAGTAAAGTACAACAGTAGAGTGAGAGAGTATGGACACCAACAAGTTCTCTAAAGTGCAAGGGGGCTTACATTTCTGTTTAATGTATGTATAACTGACATATGAGTATACCAAATAATTATTAGCCTTCCTCCAGTGAAAGCCTCGTACAAAGTTGGTATTATCTAAAGAAGTTTTTGGTTTTGATTCTTGAAGTGTTCTTAAAACATACATTTTAACAGGCTTTTTCACTGAGGAGGCAACCGGTAAGATGCTATTCTGTATTCCCATGTACACTGAGAATTCTGTGTAGCTAGTTTTAGTGCCTATCACCTACCAAAGCACTCAATTGCAAACAATTATCTAGCTGAATTTCATGCTAAAGAGGTGAAGTTTAAAAATGGTTAGATCAATTGCTCTTTCCATCCTGATTTAATGTCTCTCACTGGGAATTGATACATCGATGGTTTTAAGGAAAATGGGGTGCAGGAAATTGTTATGGCAGGCAACTTAGATTAGATGTTCATTATAAATGTTAAATCATGTCAACAAATGACAGATTGTCTTAAACCTTTGTAAGCATTTGTTGAAATATTATCTAGTGAGGGAAAGTGTCTATCTTGAAAAGAACATGCACTTAAGCTCGGCCATGCTTTTTTCTACGACTTGCTGCAAGGGTGAATAGATGCAGTCTGCATGAGGGAAGTATATACTCTAGCTATGTCTGTCATACAGAGCGTTTGATGACTCCTGTCACAAGTTGCAATTAAAGGCTCAGATAAGCATTCGTCTCTTGCTCCCTTATAACATGAATGAACCTAAGGAAGTTGTCCTCCTCTCTGTCTGAATCTCTCTATTTTTGTTGTCAAGGGACTTCTTATAAACCTACAAATAACTGTACCTTAGAGTGATAGTCTCCTATTAGAAACAAAGGAAACAGAACGATACAGCATACATACCAGGTACAAAATGAAGGTATTTGTCTTCCATCTGTTTAATGCATGGGCCCGCATAAATGTCGTCTCTCTTGTCAGTCTGACTTCATCTTTTAGAATACAAAGCATGATGTTAGTTATTAAAAACTGAGTTAGTATTGGAAAGAAATTTAGTGTTAGCCAGTCTCAAGTATCATATCCTTCCACAAATGCAAACAATCAAATCTTGGGAATGCATGGATATATAAATTTAGAGATGAAGAGTAAATCAGACATGCTTGACTGTTGGGTATGTAAAAATCTTTGATTGATGCAAGCAGGAAAGCATGCTATCCAATCTTGAGCATAATTGCAAACAATTAAAGTGAGAAAAATGTAGCAAAAGTTGAAATAAAACTGGCCTTACTATGGATACTCAACTCCTCTTTCATGTGGGCTCTATTTTCCCAGGCCTTCCACTGACTGACCTATAAACCAATTGAGGCTAGTAAGAAACTTCTCCTTCTGTTAATGCTTCATAATAAATTTTCTTCAAAAAAAGATTTCTTACACTCCACATTCCAAGTGCAACAACGACCAAAGAGTAAACAACATGAGTTGTCACGAGCACGAATATCAGAATGTGTAGCTGATGAAGGTTTTCCGCAGGCATGAAAAGCGAATAATCCTACAAAACCAACAAAAAGTGCAAGTTTATCATCTATATCCAAAAACATCTCAACTCATGTAAAACTTTGCGAAAGAGCAAGAAACCAAACGCATAAAACATTTGATACTCACATGATTGCATGACAAGAATCCGTAGAATATCGTGACTTGGATGCTTACTTGATGGTGTGTATGTGACATTTGATCATGTGGGTGCCGTGCACACACACTAAACACACATGCACGAGTGTGTGCATGAGCTCACGTCTGTGAGAAGCTTTGCGTTGTCATGTGGGTGCCATGCAGACACACTAAACACAGACCGTAGAGATTTGTCTCTAATTATCAGGTACTAAATGAATTATGTAAAAGTAACAGTAATAGTGTTTTTTGCTGTCAGGGCCAGCAACAATAAGAACAGCATTTTCAGTAAACTCTACATCAAGCTGCAATAACAGATGAGGATATGCAGCATACTCGGGAATGCTCCCATCAAGATTTTTAGACTGCATCAACTGAGATGAATGTAGGGCTAAAGGAGCTTGTAAAGATCCTTTGATGTAATAGGCAAGTAACAAGTGGTCATTCAACTTTTCCTTGGAAAATGCCCTCCCCCACAGGATGTAACTCTGTGGGCAGTCTTTATTCTCAAGCAGCAAGCACTCCGCAGGGCATCTTCTGGTGACTTTTTATGAGGTTTTGGACAGATACAATGGATTATGGCACACAAGTTGTGTCTGACACTCTTATGAAATTATGTTGTATACCGATGTGGTTTTGAAATTGCACACGATGTGTGGATAAGAGTAAACAAATACAGTCACAAGCACCAGTTTTTTCTGTAGAGTGGAACTCCGCCTCTCTCGCCTCTACAATTGGTGTTCTTTGTTTGCATTAAAGACTTTCCTGAAAGCTGGAGCACTAACACCATTGTGCTGGTATTGAAGGCTGGGATTCCTATGCTCCTTAATAACTGTCCTACCATCATGATAGGCCACACATTCGCCAAGCTTTGCGCTTCTATGATTGAGCATGAGCTAAGTCATTGGGCAGAAAGAGAGGGTGTTTGAGCACGTGGACAGGCTTAATTCTGGACAGAATTCTCTCTGTTTGATATGTACTTGCACTTTGAGCCGTCATTGAGAAGGGTCAAACACATGCACGCCGTAGCTGTGTCTGCTTTGTAGATTTTGCAGAGTGACAGGTAGAGTGTGTGCACCAGAGGGGCTATCTGTCTATCAGAGATAGTTCACTCCACCGTTGGAGTGAAACACGGATATCAGCTCTCTCCAACTCTTTTTGCTTTGTACGTTGATGAAATATCAGACTAGTTAATAGAAAGGGTGATAGAAGGGCACAGTTATTAGGCACTTGGATACCCTTGTTGGTTTTTGCGGATGATATTGTTCTCATTGTTGACTCACAAGAGGGGCTATAGGGACTGTCAGGCAAAGTTGGAGCTTCGCAGGCAAAAACATGCTTTACCACGGAGTTCTACACACCAAGTAGCATAGGACTCACCAAGAGGCAAGTGGCAAAATTCTTCCAGAACAGCAACTCTTGACAGGACCCAGGACATGTCAATTTTCAGCTCACAAGACTCTTCCCAGATAGAGTTAGAAATTAGTAAATGTGAACGCCCTCGTACCTCTCGCAGACCACATCACCAACATATCTATCGTGACCACATCCGGGCCATTATTGAGGCACAGCACATCTTACGAGGTTCTTTAAAGAGGAGATTGACGCCATGATCTAGCGGCCCATGAGAGAAATAGACCACCAGCTAGCTCTACTGGCTAAAGAATTTGTTCACATTTTAAATTTTGTTGGATCATTTAATTATGATGTAATTTTCTGGTCTGATAGGTAGTTTGTGTCTTTTGTAGACGTAAATCAAAAGTTCAATTCTGCGATATACTCTGTGATTTACATATGCTGTTATCTTCTACTTAATATGGTTTTTGTATCCCAAAGACATCACAGACAATGTCACCAATGCCTACGTTGGTACTGAATATGCAAAGGATACAATCAAACTTCTCTCATTGTGATACCATGAAGCATATGGATTTTCGTGAAAAGATGTAAAACCTAGTTAATTCGTTGCATGGAAACAATCGATCTTCCAGTATTCCAAATAGAAAGCTCATTGGGTCTTTGGATTTGTGGACATCGGTAAGACAGGCTCACCACCCACTAGGCACTTCAATTTATGCAATCACGTCTATGGTGCACTTAACCAATTTCAGTCAATTGCATGGGCAGATTCTTTCTTCTTAAAATCCCTAGGTGTGACCCTTTTGATGCAGGCCATTGCATGGCTGAGTTAAAAGGGCTTGTACAGTAGACATGTGTTGGTTGATTTTGTGGTGACAGAGACGGTCATTACCTGCTCTCAATCTCTCATCAATTGTGCTTTTGTACATAGAAATTTCACTCCTGGGGAGCCACAGTTATATCTCACACGGGCATGGGAGGTGATGGGATCTACGGTGGGATGATTGAGCACTTTAAATCTTGGGCAAAGTAGACTTGGGAAAAATGTAAACTCGGACACTCAAGTTTACTTTGGCCCCCTTGGCCCCCCCTCACACCTTGGAGGATTGAACCTACAACCTAAGGGATCCCTAGCCACATCACCCACACACATAGTTTGTGTAATGTAGACGTGCAAACACATTGCAATGGGGGGGAGTAAACTCAGGTACCCAGGTAGAGTACACTCGGGCACTTCCCACGACAAGATCTACAGAACTAACTAGATGTCGGGGCCCTAGATTAATGGGGGCCTTTGATCCCATCTTCCATGCCCGTGTGAGATATAGCTGGGAGCTCTTTTTCAGCCACTTTGAGAGCTCAAAGGTTGCCCTTAGGTCTCCGTCACGGTTGGAGGTCGGGGGACAGCAGATCCTGGCCTGGCCAGAATCCCCGCCTGAAGCCGACTGATGATTGCCACATCAGCTGCCACAATCCCTGCGGTTACCTCCAATCACCTAACACCACCTCAGAGCGTAAAAACAGCACCACATCAGCATGCGGAATCATCTCCGCCTCTACCAACCTTTGCAAGCCACCTCAGCACCCATCAGGAATACGTGCAGTCAACTTTTCTGGCTGCTGATGTGTCCACCTTTGACACATCTACCTTATCGCCTCCCTCCCCCCGACTGTTATGACCGCCAACAGTTGCCCAGTAATCACCCGTAAAATGTGCTCCCACCATGGCTTCCAGCCTCCGCCATGTGGTCGCCCGGTTTACAAGGAATGGTCACGAGTGACCATTCCCTTTCCCTACACCATATAGTCATATATGGGGCATGTGATGTGGCATTACCTGTGGGATTTTAATTGGAATTATGCTTCATCTTTCTTAACAGTTTATGGTGAGAGATATCATGATCAGTCGTCCCTTGTTCTGGCCTCATATGCCGTTTTGGCCTTTAAGAGATGTTAATACTTCTTTCTTTATGTTGTTTCCAGCAGTAAAATCAGAAAGTGGCCAAAGATTATTGTGAAACAAATGATGCAAAACCTCCTCTTCTGAAAAAAAACAGCATGCTCAGCTGATACATATTAATCTTTCAGGTTTGTGGGGAGAGTTATCACTTGCTGTTTTAATTTTCGTTACAGATTTAAAAGAAAGTTATTGTTATCTTGAGACACATAACCAACTGAACGCATATGTTAATTCCACAATCAAAAGCATCCAAAGTGATGTTAAGCTCACCTCTTTGCAGATTGAAGAGTCAGCTGCCTCCGTGCTCTCAGTTTCTTGAAGTCCTCTTATGGCCAGTGTCATACTTTCTTCGACCGTGGTGTCGTTGGTTGGCTTGTTGCAAAGAAGCATGGTTGTAGTCCACTTAGTTGGCACACAAATTTTTGAGAAGCTACTCTGCCCAAGCGTGAGAGCGAGTGAAATAAACCCCACCATCATCAGCTCTGCAGGCAAAAAAAAACCGTAATTTCTGTGTACTTAAAGGATGAAAATGAGCCTGCACAAGCATAGAATTAGGAAGGTTTACCTTCTTTTACTTTCTCAAAGGCTGCCTGGAGTGCTTTAAGTTTGTGATTCACCAAGAGCTGGGCAAAAGGTAATGAGGAGTCAACAGTAGGGGAGTATCCATATATTGTGTAATCAGGCATGCAGATTTAATCCAAAGAGAGGAAATGCAAGGTGGTCTGAATTAAATTGAGAGCGCTGATGACCGGAAATCATGCAAACTCCTAGCAGAATGTTCCAATGCAAGGTATATGTATATTTACATCTGCTTCAATAACTGCAAAATAAATTTTCCAACCAAAGAGCTACTGTGTTAATATTCCCTGAGGCAAATCTCTCGAAGCTCAAATCAAGGTTTGAACCCCACAAGAGCACATTGATGCATGCTGCACTGCATTATCCCATATTTGGCTTCAACTAGTAATGGGATTTCTTGCATTTTGCACCAATGAGTAGTAGCTCGGCTGGTAATTGGGCATGTGTGTGCGCGTAAGTTGTTAAAGCAGAAATTGTGAGCATGGGACCAGTACTAACCTGACCGATAAAGTACACAGCACGCTCTACCACGAGCGAGCTGAGGATGAAAACTCCACAAGTGGAAGCTATGGCCCATGTGGGTGTGTAAATGAGGCTTTCTTCTTCAGCCATATTATAGAGGGAAGAAGCTTGAAGCAGTAAGAGAAATGTTTGCTCTCGCTGTCTCCAGGCTTCGCGCTCTCTGGCTCTTGGGCTCGTTCTCTCTGTGTAATCTCTTGCTTCTGCTCAAGCAGAAAGCGAATTCTCACACGTAAACCGGAGCAGAGCCCACTTGAAATTTTCAAAGTGGGTGCTACCACATACATGCATGATGCGCGCGAGCTGACAGAGAGAGGGAAAGATGCAAATTGCAATTTGTCACCTGGTCGAGGAGAGTCGCCATTGGCTGACATGCCCCACGAAGAACCAGCTCAATCGTGTCTTTGTCTGAATGCTCTTGCATTCAAAATCGTAAGAGACCGGGTCCTGTGGATATTAAATTGTAGGGAAAATTACCGAAATACCCCTCTAATTTGTGGAAATTCCCAAAATACCCTTCAAATTTCAAAAATTCCCAATATACCCCTCATATATTGTCAAAAATTCCCAAAGTGCCCTTCAAATTTTCCAAAATTCCCAAAATACCCCTGATTGTGAGAGTAAATTTATCCAAAATTTTAAAAAATTGTAGCTTTTCATAAGGCGATTGATTGTCTATGAATACAAGATACTAAAACTAGAATTTGAGCTGGTTAGGTAGGCTTTGGAGATGAATTGCTTCATTATTTTTAGACATAATTGTCTTTTTTTGGGAGGTAATTTGTGACAAATTACATGCTAAGCCGATATACATTGTCAAAAAAGAATAAAGATTAGGAAATCGTGAACAATCCAGCTAAAATAGGTACAAGGATATTTTGGGAATTTTTGAAATTTGAGGGGTATTTTGGTAATTTTCCCTAAATAGTAGAATCCCCAAATAGATTTTGACCTTGCCCTAAGAAAACCGGGAAATTTACACAAGCAAAAGCTTCAAATTTTGACTTGAAAATCGAGAGAATTTTAAGTCTGCCCATATTTTCACAAGTTAGGGAGAATGTATTTTTCTGCCCTAGACCCGTATTAGACTTCAAACCGCCACGGTTCGTCACCCGCTACTACACCAATGGACTAAAAAATATTGGGTTGGATACTATTGCCCCTCCATCGCCTCCTCCCTTGAACCTTCCCTTCACTTCCTTCCATCACCTCCTCCTTATCATCTAGATTGTTACTCCTCCCATCCCCTTCTCGTCAATGACCACGGTCAGGGAGTTGAAGATCTCCATCGTCCATCTATAGTACTTTACTGATTGAAAAAATCATGCATGCACCGTTGGATCCTTGACAACTCGGCACGCAAAAAACGCAACACCACCTAGCTTCCCTAGATGGTTGACAAGTTAGTACACAGAGTAGCTGAGTCTCCACCACATCAGCACACGAAAATTGTCCAGCAAGAGACGATAGCGACTATAAGGCTATCGTGTGGCTGTCACCTCAACACACAGAAAATATAGGCATGTCCCCCCTCCTATGGACCTCGATGGATGGGAAAGGTCGTTCAGTGACCTTTCTCGTAATTTGTGCTCCCAAGCCAGCTCCCGACCTTCGTCAGTCACCCATTGCTCGCCTAGATTACAAAGAAAGGTCATTGAGCGACCTTTCCCTATCACATCTATGCATATGCCATCCTCCTATCATCCCTTGCACGCAAACAAGAGAGAGAGAGAGAGAGAGAGAGAGAGAGAGAGAGAGAGAGAGATGCAACATGCACGAGAGTTTATACAATGGTGCAGCTCCACATGCTGCAATAATGTGAGAGGGAGAGAGAAACGCACATGGCAACATTAGGTTTGTTACACCCTTGTCACACAAAATCCCATGCAAGCAAGTTTTTGATGCCAACTCTAGTTTGCACGCCAAAAAATTTGTTGGCCTATACACCCTCATCTTTTCAACCTCAAAGTTTCAAACTAATGACCAATTTTATGAATAAAATCTAGATGCCAACCCCTACCCGTCCACGACTCATGTTTGATGCTTTCTATTACTAAAAATAAGACAACTCATATTTAGTGAATTTTTGACATGTTAAAACATGCCTTAGAGAACAAGGAGCAAGGCATAAAGCTTCCACATGTTTGACCAAGTTTCGTTGCAAAATTAGGCTGTGTTCAGACGTTGCTAGGCAAATGTTATGCACAGAGGCGTGAAATCGCTGTGGCTAGATCTAGTTCGTTGCAGGCATGCTTTCTCTTCCCATCGGGCCCGCTGTGGCTCTTTCGACCAAGCTAAAACATGAGAGAAAAACATGTTTTAGCTTGATATATTCTCTCATGTTTTAGTTTGTAAAATGGTCCTTTTATGAGAGCCAAAAAGGCTTAGATAAGTTTGTAAATGGACTGGTCCCTCTATTTAAGGTCAGACTTTTCTTTTCAATTTTTTGTTTTAAAATGTCGAAATGAGTCTTCACCTTGTTTTATTTCTGAGATTCCAATTGTGAAAGGAAATAATGAAAGACTACTTAAAAGAACAAGGTGAAGTCTTCACACGGACCTTCAAAAGGCAAAAAAGTGACTATTGAGGGGTCGTGAGAGTTAAAAGTCTATTTTAAAAAGGTTAAAACTCATAATAATTTGAGAGAGAGTTTAAAAGAAACATTTTACTTAGCCCTTAATATAAAAGGTAGATTTACAAAATTTTAGCTATTAATTACTATTTATGATTAAAAATGAAGAGATTTTAACCATCACAATTGAGGTTTTTTTTTAAAAGAATAATTATCATTTTTATTAAAAAAGGCACTTACAAAGATTAGAAACACACATTTTAAAAGACTTTGAGCTATTAATTGTTTGTCTATGTATTTTTAGAGAACCTCCTTAAAAGGGATCTAATTTTGTTGTATCTCATCTGCCATGGAGGAAGATTGGAGCCTTAAAGAATCATGTATGTCACTATATAAAAGTAATCTTTCACAAAAAATCATCCAAACATGCATATTGAAGATATTTTTTTCGTAACTAGTTAATGCATTTGATGAGATTACTTTATGTGTGTGTGTGTGTGTGTGTGTGTATGTATGTATATATGTATGTATGTGGGAAAGAGAGAGAGATTTAAAAATCATATACTCACAATTATGAGTTTGAAAAAAAAAACATTTACAATATGAGATGAAAATTTTGCATTAGCTCATTGCACAAGGGACATTGCCTTAAAGTGCCTCACTCTTTTTGCCTCGACTAACATAAACTTTGTATTTTTTTGTTTCTTATTTGATACAATAAACCCTTCACCAAATGTCTTAATTTGAAAGCGAGTAAGTTTGCTTAATTTAGAGTCCATTTATTTGGATAGGAATCTACAAAGATGGCTTGAGGGCTTTCAGGAGAAAATGGGAGGAAATGGCACGTGCACGAGCGCACAAGCACGCGAGAGAGAGAGAGTGAGAGAGAGAGAGACTGCACTAGTATAGAATAAAAGTCTTTTGATTTCCCAAATGTAAGAAGCTTTTCATTTTCTACACCCTTCACTTTTGCATTTTTGATGGAGTTTTTATTTTTGGCTTTCTAAAAGAAACCCTTAGTGTTGGGTTGGGGTAGAGGGACTTTCATAGTTTTAAGTGCATGATGGAGACTTGCCTTTCATTTCATATAATGTGTTTACTTTTTTGCATTCTATTGTTTTATAATGCTAAAGTGAAGTTTCACCTTATATAATTTTAGTAAATTTTACACACACACATATATGTTTTTTGGCATGTGGAAGACCATAGGGTTCATTGTGCAAGGTTGTTGCAACATTGAGGCCGTTGGATTCTTTGGCTCGATGAGCTCCACATGGCAAGGGTCTTTGTAAAATACAACCTCAGAGGCAGATCACAAATTTCTTCGGATCGAGAGAAGCAGGAGTGGAAGGAGAAGCAAGAGGCCAGCAGCCAGCACAAAGGAGTACCCACATTTATACCAAAGGCACCCTCATTGACAGGGCGATTGAGCTTAGGAAATCGAGACGACCACGACCGAGATGCAGAAGCACACTTCACCGGAGGAGACTACAACAAAGAATTAGAAACATTCTAGCCAGACACCCAAAATGCTCCTAAGAAGTTTATTTAATACTCTGTATTTAGTTTTTTTTCACACTTTCACACTTAGTACTTTAGTATTAAGGTACCCAGACATTGTAACAGATTCACCACTTTTGTATCAGTTTGGTCTCATAGGTCATTCTGGCCTTTTGAAGACGTTAATATAATATTTCATTTCTCTCTCTCTCTCTCTCTCTCTCTCTCTCTCTCTCTCTCTCTCTCTGTGTGTGTGTGTGTGTGCGCGCGCGCGCGCGTCGATGTGCTCCCAGAGCTACAGGCCACACCCGTCGCTTGAAGGAGCTTCTGACACATGGTAGTAGGGGGGGGGTTGGGGGGGGGGAATCTCTCCCCCCATTATTAGTAGTATAGATAAATGTGCGGCCTTGTCTATATGCAATGTGTCATGCTTAATCTATAGAATTTAATTAATTATAAAATTATTATTGATACATTAAAAAAATCAAATTTTTAAAAAAATTATTATATTCAAACTTCAAACATTTGTTACATCCCCCTCCAAAGGAAATTGAAAAATTGAATAAAGCTTTTGGGAAAGATGATTTAAAAGGACATGGTTTAGGGAAAGATCATTTGAAAGGACATGGTTTCTTTCTTTTCAATTCTCTTAAAGACTTTTTAAAGCTCTTTTGAGGGACACATCTCAAGCAACAAAATTTGAACACCTTCATCCATATGGATACTAAGGCCTGTAGAGGCCAAAAAGTTAAAAGACAACATAAAGGCACCCAAATAATAAATTGGGTGTATCAATGAATAAGGTAAAATAAAAGGTAATTAAATTTGCAAGTAGGCAACCAAAACGACTTTTTCACAAATGCATTAATTAGTTTGGGGAGGGGGAAGAAAGGAAAAGGAAAGGGTGGGGGGAAAAAAGGGAAAGGAGAGGGGGGGGGGGGGGGGGGGAGGGGGGTGTATCCCTTTTTTTTTTAGCTCAAAGGGAGCTCAAGGAGCAACGTAGGCATATAGCCTAGTGGTTTACGTTGAGTTTCACACTAAGTAGGTGATGAGTTCAAGTGCTACTCATTAATATTGGTTTTAAGTGGTGACGTGCATGGACATGCTAATTGAAGATGCTAAAGTAGAGGAGGCTATCAACACTCAGATGCTTGAGTTTGCTTTGCAGTGTAAAATGATTTTAATTTTGATTAAACGTAAGTGTCCAAGGTCAACATTTGGGCATTGTGAATTTTCCAATTGAGAATGTAAATGTTGGCCAAATTGTCAACATCAATCATTTCTTGAAAAATGATTTATTTTACTAATTTCTTTTAAAACAATATAAAATCTATTTTTGTCATTTATTATTTATCTATATCTATCTATACTATATATTATGGAGCTTAAAAAATTTAAGGAAGGACAAGGCATACAAGTCTTGCACATTGGTTGACTTAAAAAAAAACCTAACAAAACTTCTAATCTAAAATGCAAAAGTGAAGGGTGAGCATATTTAAACCGGAAACATGAAGGGTGACATTGTAGGAAATGGAAAGTTTTTGTAATGGAAAGTCAAAAGAATTTCTACTCTACATAAAGTAAATGCACCAATTTAAGTGCACATAACCATAAAAAAGATAATTTTGGTGGAGATTTTTTTATTTAATGCAAACATGATTTCTAAAACTATAATTCTCTGTGTCTTTTCAAGGGACTTTTTTGAGACCAATAATGATATTTTTAAAATTTTGTGCAAGTTTACATTTCAAAAATTTGAAAATAACTATAAAGAGACACTTCTATAAGTACTCTTTCTTAGGTGCTTGAAAATTTGTGAAACTTTAGGCACCTTTGCTATTGCCCCTCCTCCCCCAATTTGTCGGTTATTGTAGTATATGTACGTATGTGCACACACACAACAGAGACACTAAGAAAAACTTGAACATTGAGTATGCTTCTATGAAGAGAGGGTAGCTTGCCCACTTATAGAAAATGTGGGCCATCCATGGACTAGCTTTAGATGTAGTTCAAGTATGTCACCAGTGAAGAGAGAGAGAGAGAGAGAGAGAGAGAGAGTTGGCAAAGAGAGGAGGTACGTGGGCATTCCAGTGCTAGATTTGACAAGAGAACATCTACTTCTATGAATCGCCTTCTTTTGGGATTGTAAATAGGTCATTGTCAATGTGTGTGTGTGTGTGTGTGTGCGTGCGCGCGCGCGTGTGTGTGTGTGTGTGTGTGTGACACACACACAGAGAGAGAGAGAGAGAGAGAGAGAGAGAGAGAGAGAGAGAGGCACCAATCAATAAGAAGATAGTAGAAAGAGGTTGTGTGCATGTGTGTGTGTGTGTACGTGTGTGTGAAAGAGGGAGCAGTCATAGAGGCAACGATCAATGAAAGGAAGAAAGAGATAGATATACAGATAGATAGATTTTATTATCGCCTTTGGAGGTCAAATATGACATGTGGGACCAAAGTTACATGTGATGTAGTATGTGTATGGCTTATGAATGACTCGCGATGCTCCAAAATTGTGGTGATGAGAGTGGTGATCGAGAGCCCACATTGTGGCTAGGAGAGGAAAGTGTGTAGGCCTAAGTCATGGCTAAAAATGTGAGGGAAGCAAGTTCGGCGAATGCACCCTGTCTCATAGCGAAGGGAGTGGGAACTAAGCCGAATGGCTACGATAGTGCATATTGCTGACAAGGGGATAGGCTCAAGCATGTAAGGGTGAGGAGGAGTTCCTCTTTCATCGAAGAACATGGTTTTGTAGTTGGGGACAATATGGGTGGTGTAATGTATGACCCACCGGATTTCTCCCAAGAAGACGTAATACATTGGCATTGTAGAAAGGCTTCATTCACTTGGGACTCTGGGAGTCAATTGAGGCATCATGTAGCAAGTGTAATGCATCCCATTCCCCAAACCACTTCTTTATGTCTTGCATCCATCCCATGCTCAAGATATTGCTTTTATGCATCTTTTGAACTTTTTTGCTTGCTTCCCATGTCAGGACACGGGTCGTGTACCTTAAGGACTAGGCTAGGCAAGGACTACGGCCAAGGGCCGGGCTAGGCAGTGTGGACAGGGGATCCGTTTAGGGCAAGGGGCTAGGAGCCCACCTATAAAGGGAGGTTGGGAGGAGGATCCAGGAGAGCCTAGTTGCCTAGTTTCTTATATTGGTATCAGAGCAAGGTGGAGAGGAAGGGGGAAGGTGGAGCCATGGTGGAGGAGAAGGCATGGAGCTCTCTCTCTTTTTCTCCTTCTCTTTCTCCATTTCTTCCAAAACTCTCTCTCTCTCTCTCTCTCTCTCTCTCTCTCTCTCTCTCTCTTTGGAAAAACCATGGGAGGTCCTCTTCTTGATGCTGCAGGGCGGGCATGGCCCCTTGAGTAGAAGACGAAGGTCCTCTTCTCGATGCTGCAGCGCGGGCATGGCCCCTTGAGTAGAAGACGAGACTCTCACTACCAGCGTGGGAGGGGTCGCTAGCAGGGGAGTGGTCCGGCAGTCGACCTGTGCCGAATTAGGCCAGAGCGGGATCGCTGGGAGCGCACCTGCATGGGGAGAAAAACCTGTCAAAGAGGCGCCTTGCAGGGAGCAACATATCGCGCTGCAACTCTTGCATCGCCTGCGCGCAGGCGGCCGCCTCCACCATCGCTGCACTGAGGTTAAATTTTTTCTTTTATTTTTATTTTTAACTTTTTCTCCCAACTTTAGCAGGGTCCGTTTCCCATAAGCAACAGGGGTTCTTCTCCATGCATGGTCAGCAAGGCATGCTGTCGAGGCAATACATGGACGGCAGGTAGAGGAGCTACATAGTTTGCAAGGTGGGCATGTTTGCGTGCCACCCGCAAGGGTATTGGCCGAATACATGTTGTCGAGGCATTGCATGCACGGCATGTATAGCTACAAAAAAGGAAGAGTGGCCTGCGGAATTGTAAGCACAAACACTGTATTGTGCTCATATCAGACTGCATGCAGCATGCATGTTTGCATGTAGCCATGTGATTGCTTACAAAATCATCTGCTAGGCGATTGCTTACAAAAGAATATGCACACAAAAAGCCGCGAATTTATTATGGTGGCGTCCTTTAATAATAAAGAACGATAGTACGGATATCTTTACGATTCATTATCGCTCTTCACCATGAGTTTCACATAAGGCAACGGTGATTGGAAGGCCGGTCCCGATTATAACTTCCATTCTCAACAGCAGGCAATCAAAACAGGTGTACTCAATAATGCTTGGGTCAGCTTATATGCACACGCTCCGACATACTTGCTTGCCAGAGGAAACATGAAGCTGAGGGACTGGAAGCCAAGGTAACTTTTTAAAGTTATGTTTTCTTCTTTCACATATGCATTTGACACAAGCAGTTATGCTTGAGTAGTCGTAGAGACAGCTATGTGTTGCTTGATGTACACAAAATTTGCACAAGACTGCAAGTACCGTGTACATTAGATGTTTTGATATCATGCATGACAAGGAATGCCCCTAGAGAAGGCATACGACCTTGTATGCTTGATATGGTATGCTTACGATAGAACACTTGGTTGAGTCGTAGTAGATGGATGTGTGTGTCAAATTACTTCGGAATACACTCCATGTGGTCACGGCTTCTACCCTACATGTATGACATGGACATGGCTCTCGCGGAGGAGAAATAACCATGTGTGCTTGTGGAGGGTATGCCTGTAGAGCATGTTGTTGACTTGCTTCGAGGCAAGTTGTAACCCTTATGCTTGGGACGCGTTAGGGTAATCCTCAGAGGTACCCTTATGCCTAACCGATGATAGTTCCATCCTCGAGGTAACCCCTATGTCTCGGAGGCAGAAAAAGTGTGCCTAACAGGCACCATGTTTGCCTAAGCAACAGTAAGCATGCCTAGGAGATCATGAAGGTGCGCAGGGCATACACACATGTCTCACAGGCAGTTATCAAGCAGAGCTTGAGGTATGCAAGGCGTCAAAGCATGCGTCACATGCATGGCATGGTGATGGAATGTATGATGCAAGGACACCAGATTGTGCTACCTAATTGTGTAGATACGGCTATAAGCCATTTTGGCATGAGTTTTTCCTTCCAAATTTCATGAAAACTGGTTGCAGCAACAACGACCACGTTAGCCAAGTTTATGTTTTTTTTTGTTTTCACTTTACTTGGCAATTACTGTCATTGTGCAAAGCAAAGTGCTTTAGCAATTTTATAGGAAGCACGGCTTCAGGGAACTGGCAAAATAGGGGATCTCAGCTCACAGAATCCTTACCAGTTTCAACTGTGCAAGGTGCCTTTTTAAGTCATCCCCATACAGTCACGACCCTACACGGTAGATGGTCAAGATTCAATTTGTGTTTTCTATTGCCGCTCTCGATGAGAGCGTCATATAGTCAGATTGTGGAATGCTTATAGGATAAGCTGCAATTCAGGCATAAGATGTCTAAGAGCACACATTTTGGGCACGCACTCTACAAATTTAGGGAAAGTTCCTCAACCCAGCATGCTCTTCTTTTCTCTCTTTTTCTTATTTCTTTCAAGAATAACGAAACTCTTCTAAGAAGCTTTTGCTACATATTCTGCTCGTGAGTCAGCTTGAGCCAAGTTGCTCTAACTCACAGCTAGCACGTGGCTAAGATGCTACTCAACTTAGTCTTCATCGGTTCATCGATTGAACACTATTTTGCATCAGGGCTATGAGCCAAACAGGCTAAGAGCCGATGTCAGGACACGGGTAAGATCCACCTATTGGCATTCTTTGGGTGATTGTTTTCAAGCCATACCCAAGGAAGTATACATCGCCGTTACTGGACAAGCAAGAGTCCTGTCATTACGGATGTTTACAGTGTCATTTTTGCACTATATGTTTTCAGTGCGACACCCAAGTTAACTTTTTGATAAATCTTCAACTCACAGTCGCTGATCTCTACAAGGAAGTATAGATGCAGCAATCAGTTGAGACAGCATGGCTGTCCACAAGAGCTAGGCAGTTCACTTGTGTTGATGTCCTGCTCTCTCTATAGCACTACGGAGTGTCTACGGACATATTGTTTTGGGGTAAGACCCGGCAGGTGATTGCTACATCTCCCCATAGGCATTAAGGATCACTGTTTGATCTGCATTGAGGATCACAGTTTGATCTCTCCCAGTTAGACTTTCAAGGAGAGAATTCTACAATCTACCACGTGGTAGTAGACAAATTCAACTTTCAATCATTACGTACACGATTAACTCTGTTGGTTACTGTTACCTGCTAGTTGAGCAGTTTCTACAAAGGGTCTTACCAAAGGGTTTGACTATGTAGATTTTAACCAAAGGGGTTGGATTGCGAGGGCAACACCCATGGTTCCCAGTGCACTGTTGTTTGTTTTTTCAGGTAGGAGACGTGCTCCTCCCCGTTTGAATACGGGTAAGTGAACATTATGTTCAAATCTCCAGGTACGCATCTATTGATTTGGTGTTACTCCATTTTTAGTATGCTTTGCTTGGTTTTTCAAGACGTATAAGTACGCTTGAATGTTACAGAGTCATGCCAAGGGCATGTCGGCACAAAGTATTTTTGGCCAAGTATCCAATCTATCTTTCTGCCTTATGCTGTTACGAACCTACTTGTAGGGTTCAATTTGGCACATGTTGTCACATGGGATACAACATGGTCTAGGAACTCAAGGAGTTCGGTTTAGCCAGCGTGGAGCAATGAATGAGGGTCCCTCTCACTCTTGTCGTAAAGTGTTTAGAGCTACCTCCACACACAAGTACATCTTGTACTTGTAGGATGTTCTTTTTCAGACATCCTTAGTTGAGACATATTCCACATGTGGAGAATATGAGTCTCTGGACTGACACTGGCGCCATTATTTCAATTCTGTGTCACGACAAAGTCCCTAGGTGCTGGTCACATCTATTTTCTAGACCATTTTTAGCACGTATCAGGATCAATTTCGGTGGCCAGAAATTGTCGGATACTTAGAATGGCTTGTTAGGGTACAAGTGCTGCTAAACAACATTACAGATGGTTGTTTATACATATAGGAAATGAAAAAGTTTCATTGTTTGTATCTAGAAGTGATCACTGTTTCACCTTCTATTATGTTTAAGCAAAGCTTGCAAAAGATTGCAAATGACAGTATTTAGTTTCTTTCTAGAACTATTTACATTCCTCTTAATGTGTGCTAGGCGCATCACATTTTCCATGAGTATTGGCACGAATTACCATGGAAATACAGGTTCGGATCTGTTTTTTGCTAAATGCATGCACACTAGGTGTTATGGGCCCTAGTGTTTAGCAAAGGCTGATTTGGAACGGCATGCATATTCCTCAAGTTGTTGCTTATGAAGCATTTTGCACTTTATGTGCACTATCTCTATGAGATTACCTTTGAGTCTACTAATCACCAATAGAGGTCATGGCTCGGTTTGGGTGTTTGTAGATTTTTTCAAGTTAACCACGATGGTTATTTCGGACATTGTTGATTCTTCACCAATGTTAAACACTGCTGTGATTTCACGTTTACCAGTCATCTGGGATGACTGTCTGTAAACCATGAGGAAAACACACCTCAGTACTGTCAGTTATCCAAGGGGATAGGCAGATAACAAAGATTACAAAGAGTAATATTGTGCTAAAGGATCTGCTAAGAGCATACGTTAACACAACGCATTTCTAAATAGATGAGTTTCTCCCTATTCTAGAATTTGCTTAAGTACGATGTTCGACTTTGAACACTCTTGTGGTGGGGTTGGAGATTGTGTCAATACTTTCATACATCAAAGACTTACCAGGTGTGCTGACAGAGCATGTTGTCAAGTAACCTTCATTAGGGATGAACATGTAACGGATTGTTCAAGATACTCAGGCCAGTAGGAAATCTGGCTCACAACTGCATGGAAAGTTACGCCAAGGTTTCCTTGCATAATTCCAGTACCTTCAGAAGATCTGAAAGCTGGTTATACATTTGGACAACTCTTAGTTGTGGTTCCTCCTTTACAGCACTCAAGTGAGTTATATATGGAGTTACCATTTAGACCAAAGTGGTTGCAAACGGACAACAATGTTGAAAATCGAGATATTCCTCTTGGTTTCATTGAACCTCCTCACTGCACCGATTATCGGTCATACAGACAACTGGCTCACTTATGGGACGTCAATAAAGAGAACACCAGTATTCTTAAGAAGATGTTACTACTTGTGTTTTCGAGGAAGAAAACTCTTCCTGAAGGGGGAAGTAATGTCAGGACACGGGTCCTGTACCCTAAGGACTAGGCTAGGCAAGGACTACGGCCAAGGGCCGGGCTAGGCAGTGTGGACAGGGGATCCGTTTAGGGCAAGGGGCTAGGAGCCCACCTATAAAGGGAGGTTGGGAGGAGGATCCAGGAGAGCCTAGTTGCCTAGTTTCTTATATCCCATGCAACTGTAGGAAGTCGATGTGAGGGTTCTGATGCATCTTTATCATGTACTCCACAACCCTTTCCATGCCATCTATACTATATATAATGGACCTTAAATTTTGAATGAAGGAGAGACCCTCCACGTGTCGACTCCTAGAGGGCTTGCAAAACTCCGCAATCCAGTCGCCATCCCTTCAACTTGGCAAAAAGTTGAACGTAGGGTAGCCTACCTCCACGCGAGCACAATTGCCTCCCACTTCCCATGCCATGCACGAATAGAAGACGATTGTGGGGGGAGAGAGAGAGAGAGAGAGAGAGAGAGAGAGAGAGAGAGAGAGAGAGAGAGATCTTGATGACACAAGCCTCTCACGGTGCATGTGCACACTCACGTGTGTGTGTGTGTGTGTGTGTGTGTGTGTGTGTGAGAGAGAGAGAGAGAGAGAGAGAGAGAGAGCGCGTACGAGGGCATTGATAGGGCACAAGCCTCTCACGGTGCATGTGCACACTCACGTGTGTGTGTGTGTGTGTGTGTGTGTGTGTGTGTGTGTGTGAGAGAGAGAGAGAGAGAGAGAGAGAGAGAGAGAGAGACAGAGAGAGAGAGAGAGAGAGCGTACGAGGGCATTGATAGGGCACATTGAGCTCAAAAGTGGCCTCCAGGCTCTCCCGCAACTCAACAATGTTGTGAGGAGCTCGGGAGGCATTGCAGGTTGTGGAAAAAGGCTCGGTCCTTAGTCTAACGGGTTATGAACAAAATGCCCATCTCTTTTACCCTCTCCTGCTTGCAGTTGGTAGGTGTCAATCCCAACTCCCAAGCTGTCGCATTCTCTCTCTCTCTCTCTCTCTCTCTCTCTCTCTCTCTCTCTCTCTCTCTCTCTCTCTCTCTCTCTCTTGCCACAATGCTCTCTCCACATGTATGAAGTCCTTCCTTGCCACAATGCTCTCTCTACATGTATGAAGGAGAGAGAGAGAGAGAGAGAGAGAGAGAGAGAGAGAGAGAGAGAGAGAGAGAGCCACAATGCTCTCTCTCTCTCTCTCTCTCTCTCTCTCTCCTTCATACATGCAGAGAGAGCACTGTGGCAAGGAAGTTGTGGCTCTCTCTACATGTATGAAGGGGGGGGGGGGGGGGGGGGGGGGGGGGGGGGGGGGGGAGAGTCACAACTTCCTTGCCACAGTGCTCTCTCTGCATGTATGAAGGAGAGAGAGAGAGAGAGAGAGAGAGCACTGTGGCTCTCTCTCTCTCTTCTCTCTCTCTCTCTCTCTCTCTCTCTCTCTCTCTCTCTCTCTCTCTCCTTCATACATGTAGAGAGAGCATTGTGGCAAGGAAGAAGAGAGAGAGAGAGAGAGAGAGAGAGAGAGAGAGAGAGAGAGAGAGAGAGAGAGAGAGAGAGAGAGAGAGAGAGAGAGAGAGAGAGAGCATTGTGGCAAGGAAGGAAGAGAGAGAGACCTTCATACATGTAGAGAGAGCATTGTGGCAAGGAAGGAAGAGAGAGAGACCTTCATACATGTAGAGAGAGCATTGTGGCAAGGAAGGAAGAGAGAGAGAGAGAGAGAGAGAGAGAGAGAGAGAGAGAGAGAGGAGAGAGAGAGAGAGAGAGAGAAATGAAATGTTATATTAACGTCTTCAAAAGGCCATAGTGACCTATGAGACCAGAAAGTTACAAGGTGGTGGATCTGATACAAAGTCAGAGTAACAAAATAACCTAATCATTAGTACAAAACAAAGATATAAATTATGGGATTCTAGATAGGTCGATGTGAGCTAAGCCAAAAAACTAAGCAAAAATGGGCGGCTAGTTGGGATAGCTGAATCACAAAAGATCTAGCATCGGTCGTTGGCGAATCTCATCAATTTCCTCCATGGTTAGTAGTCTGACCGGGCGTCGTGCATGCCTGGCCAGCGTGCTCTGAATCTTTTGACGTAGCCTCCGTCGATTCTGTGTAGTCCTGCGCAGTTGTGGGCACCTAGATTTCCCCAGTTCAATCACTCGGTCAATCAATGTGCCTCTGGTGTGAGACGGGGGGGAGCTTTGCTGTGGGAGTGGCTCTTGCGGCTGTCCCGTGTCTGCTCTGAAGAAGTTTGTAATCCGTCTTTGAGACTGGTTAGCCTCGCCATTCATCAGGCTCTCTCTGTGTCTACGCAGCTCGAGCAATAACAAACCCAGGCATCTTTGATCTTCGTATCCCATTATTCTTGAGAGTGGTCCAAAAGCCTCTGTGAACAAGCAATGGAAGCGGCCTCGTATCTCGTAGTAGACGGGGCAGCGACATGTATAATGCAGCTCTGTCTCAGGTTCCATGTCACACAAGGGGCATGTCCTGGCCTCTGCTGGTACTCCGTTATATCTCCCGGTTTCAATCCGCAGCTGGTGAGACGATGTGCGTAACTGGCCAATAGCACATTGTATCCCATGAGACAGGTGGGTATCCATGTATCTGGGTCTCATCACAAAACCATCTTCCGTAAGTTGGAGAAGGTGGTCTCTGTAGAAATCCATCTTCGTGCCCAGTTCTTGTGTTGGTTGTATCCATGTCCTCTTGGTATCTAGCTGGGTCAGGTCTTGGCGGATGAGCTTGGTGATCTCCGACTGTGTAAGAATGAGAGATGGTGCATCCAATGAGTACTGGAATGGTGGCAACCCGTCTATGCTGAACCCATGCGCCTGAAACCATGCTGTCATCTCCCCATACCAGCATGTTGTATCTCCTTGTATGGCTAACTGTCGAGAGGACTCAAGTGCTATGCGAGCATATCTGTCTCTGGGAAGTTCCCATGTGCGGTTTATGAAGGAGACTGATCTGGTGAGCGCCTCTACCACTAGTGGGGGGGCCGCCAGCTCTGCTCGGATAATGTCCCGTGGTACTGATGCCTTGGCTCTAATGAGCCGCGAGATCATAGAGATGGAGAGGCTTCTCCATGTTCCCCCATCCGTCTGTGCGACCTGGCCTCCCGTGGTGATCCAATGAAGGTCCCCATATCTCAACCCCATAGAGCAGTGCTGAGGCCACCAAGGTGTCAAAGAGCCAGAGCTTCGTCCGGGGTTCCTGAAACTGAACCTGCGAACACATCCTCTCCAATCTACCCAATGCTGCGTGGGCTCTAGTCCGTCTGGTCTCTGCTGCTCTTCTCATGAGTGAGAATGTGGGTCCAGTAAAAACCACTCCAAGGTAAGTGTAAGCGTCTGTGTACTCCACAGTCTCCTGGCCGTATGTGAATGTAGGTGTTGATCTCTTGATCCACTGTGGGGTGGTATTAAACACCTGTGCGCTCCTTGCCGCACTGTCGAAGCAAAGGACTTGCCGATACACCGTGTGCGAGCCACAAATGGCTCCAAGCACACAACAAGCCTAAACTAGCAAGCTCAAGAGAGCAAAGGGTGTGTCACTCACCGCTCTACGCTCGCCTTCGTGGTGGATTCCTCGCCACGATGAAGAAGAAGCTGCAGTCGTGCCGCGCTCAACCGCTTCGCCGCCGTCGTGCCTTCGTAATGCTCGATCGCACACACACTCTCCCTCTCTCTCTCGCACATACACACACACACAAGGAGGTGAAGAAGAAGAAGATGGAGATGGAGATGGAGCAAGAGCACTCTTCTATTGCACAAATGAGAGAATGAGTGAATTTTAGGTTTAGTTGGCTTTTATATGAGCTCATCCCATTCACACTTGGGCGCCCATGCTTAGCCATGAATGTCCCAGTTAGAGTGCGCCTCTCATCGGCGATCACTCTTACCTTTTCCTATTGGTTCGACAAGCCCGGTACCTGACTCTACCAAATACATAATACACGTCCGTCGTAGGTGATGGGGTGTCCGTGAGCCGTGAGGGTTAACATGCCCCCCTTCCTGATGTAGATTCCGTCCTCGGAAGCTATTGAGTTGAAGCTCGTTCGTCGAGGTGGAAGAGCATTTGAGATGAATGTCCTTAGCCTTCTTCAGTCACTGCAAAATCAAACAACATTGGCACAGTAATTGCATTTTCATAAGTGATTAAAAAGCATATGCAGTTTTAGGTAGACACATTGATTGGTAAAAGAATTTCAAACAATTTGTCAGCAATGAACATTAAATTGCAATGTAATCAAATGCATAAACAAATGTAAAGGTAAAAAATTAAACAAGTCTCGGGTCGCTAATTTGACGGTCGAAAGGCACTAGAGATCGAATATTAATACCATGGGTAAGCTTCTTAATTTTCAGTGGTCAATTAAGTTGTTTAATCGCGAGAGCCAAGTATTCATGTTCGAGGGCTGACTAGAGGCTATATCTAGAAGACCTTGTAGTTAAGCTACCATAAAAGGAATTTCTCATGAAATCATCGCCTGACTGATTACTTTTTCTTTGACCCCCCAAAGTCTTTTCACAGTGATTCAATTTGATGTGTGTGCTTATTTTGTATGCCTTGGGTTTTTTGCTTTTCAAGGAAAAGCGCCCACAATGGGAACCTCTAGGGCTCTAGTACCATAGGCAATACATGTGAGTGAAGTACCAAATCAAGCTGAGATTTCTCTTCCAGCTTAAGATTTTACAGTGTGGTACTTTGATTTTTTGTTTGTTCATTTTCAGCATTTTAATTTTGTAACTTTGGGGGGTCATATAACACTGATACACCTCCCAGGCTCATCACACCAGTAAACTCCCTTTATAATACTTAAGCTAAAGGTCAATAGGGTCAAGCCCACTAGAAAGCCCTAGTACATTTCACACAATGCTGCCTAAATTGGATTAAGAACCTAAGTAACCATTAATTATTAGGAAGGCATTCCCCATGGTATTAAGAGAAGATTTCTAACACCTAACTTGGTTAAACTAGTTTGTCGGACTGCTTGATTTTTAAACCTAGACAAGTGATTATGACAAAACATTACATTGAATTAAATGTTTGATACTAAGCAAATGCGCTGAAATATTATGCTACCAATCACAATCAAAGCAGACAAACATGGATGCAAAAAGATAAGGGGCAATGCTAATGGACAAGAAACACCTGTTTGTGTTGATGGTTGCACTTGATCTGAAGAGTGAGTTGAGATAAAGATTCCATGAAGGTCCAAATCCTACCAATAGCAACATGTTCTTGTACACACTAGGAAACACAAAGATACCTCTAGGAGGCACATCAGTGGGAAAAAGGAACTTTGCTAATCACTCAACTCTAAAACAAAAACACTCCTATCGTACTAATTTTACCTACCTTCCATCGCTCGAGTGATGAGGATCAAAGGTTGTACATTCCCTAAGATTGGGAGATTGAGAGGTCAGGGAAGAAGGTTGAGAGGGGAGTAAGTGAATGATGACTGTCAGCAAACACTCCCCCCTTCCTTGGGTAGATCATACCGTTTGAAATGAGCTCGTCACCCTTTGAAACCAATCGTTCCAGTTGATAATAGGTGAGGATTTTTGCCAGTAGTTTTCTCTGGCCTTAGGTGCCTCGTCAAGTTGCAAGGGTGGTAAGGTACTTTCCCAGGATCGAACTTGAAGTGGTTTTTCAGGTGATTCTTGAACACTGGGAGGTGTGGATTCCTTTGTAGCTTTATGGAGGTCCACTATTGTAGGTGGAGACTGTGGAGAAGATTTTACCTCTATGGATGCATTACATGAGGAGCTAGAAGCTTCATGGGACTCCCCCCTTCCTAAGCTAGGTGAAACAAATCGTTCTTTCTTTGGTACCCAAACTAGCTCTGGAGCGGGTGTGTAGCTTTCTGTGATTTTTTTCTTTCCGCGATTGTCGATTCGTTTTGGAGCTACGGAATTGGACTCACATGGGTCAGGTGACAGGTAAGAACACAATCTACGTTTTGGCACCCAGATTTGATCATTTCCTTGATAGTAGCCTTGGGCTTCCAATAGTCGTTTAGGAATCCACCGCCACGTTTTCTTACTTTTCTTAGAGCGAGTGGGACGTTTCTTATGAGGCTTTTGTTTTTTAGCATCAGCCATGGTCGCTAAAGAAGCTTTAGGGACCCACTTGTATGTTTTCTTCGTTATGTGAGGATGAGTCTTGTAAGAAGCTATACTCATTGCTTCTAGCATATTTAAAGGTACAGGCATTTCATCCCCCTCAGGTGTTACCCAGGTTGTCCCCCTATTTCCCCAAGTGTCTATGGTTGCTGCTAGGTGGACCCAATCCACATTGTCCGACTCAGCCATTCCGGGTAGGATATCCATAGAAGGAGAGTTCTCCCCAATATCCGTGTCTTCGTTACACATGTAACAATACTGTAATGGAGCTGAGTGAATTGTAGTGTCTGATCGATTATCAATGATGAATTTATTTCCTAGAGTATGCGTTCGACCACTTAAAAGATCAACTCGAATGACAGAGTCTTGGAACTGTAAGTAGACGTGGTTTTTGGACCAGTCATGCACCATTTTTGCTTCCCTCATGAATGGACGCCCTAAGATCATCTCAAATGACATAGGATGCTTGGAAAAATCCATAACAATGAAAGTCTGCCTTACCTTGTGTCCCAAGACCTTGATCTTGAGATCCTTAAGCATTCCGATAGGCGTAACAATAGATCCATTAGCCATTTTTACCACCACGCTTGTGGCTTCAAGGTGAGGTTGTCCCATAGACTCCCAACAACTCTTTGTCACCATGCTAACTCCCGCACCACCGTCAAGGACTCCCTTTACAGTTAATCCTTTAGTAGTGATTGGTAGAGTAGCATTAGATTCATCACCTTCAAAGTATTGCCCCAACTTGTTAACGGGTACTTCAATTACAGATTCATGTCCCGCTAGGTCAGATGGTGGTGCTAAATGTTCCTCATCATTCATTACCGAGTGAGGTTTGTTCATATGTGCAAACTGTGGTAATCCGGCCTGTAATTCTCCATTGAGGAAGGCTCGAAGAGCTGAGACTAGCTCGGGGTCTTTATATAGTTTGGACATGATGGTGGTTCTAACTTCTGAAGACATGAAATCCATCAATTTGGCAACATTTAATGGCATCTTGTGGGATGTAGGACCGTGACAAGAGAATGGTGAAGATGGAATCTCCACTTCCTCAAGGGGGTCGGGCATTCCCTCACCAAACATTCTCTCTAGTAGGAAAGGTGTGTGTCCACTTTCAGATGTCCTACCCTCACTCTCTTCCGGAATGATACTGGGTATAGCTAACGGCCTGTAGTTCTTGTGAGGTTGAACTTGTGTGGGAAACACTGTGTCCAACATCTGGATGTGTTTGGGTTCAGGTTCTAATGTTCGTTGAGTTTCTCTCACCAAACCCCTCAGTTGTTGGACTCGTTCAATTTCCACTGTTGGGTTTGGATAGGTTCCAATCTTTCTCTTGCAATCCTCATTTTTTGTCTCTCGTGGCTTATCTTGGGGGTTCGCAACTGGGTAGTTTAACTTTGAATACTCTTTTGGTGTTCGTCGTAATTCCCTCTCGTGATCCTCCTCACTGGCTTTTTCCTTTGTAGTAACAGTTTTGGTCTCCGTGGTCTCTATCGAATCTGAGTCATCCTCAGGGTCATTCATATACAGTACGGGATCCTCTCCTGTCCCTATGTTAGTCTTTGAACTAGGTTTTGAGCTAGAAGCATTAAGGGATTTCTTTCTTCGTGTTTTCTTCTTTCTCGCTCGGCCAATGGACGCAGCATCTCTCTCTTCGAGGATGTAATTTTGCTTTTGGAGCATCGACCGTGTGAGTGCATTCACTGGTGCTATGTTTATAGTTGGTGGTGTCCCATCAAAAATCCCTATTATGTTCAATGGTGTGATTTTCGGTGCGTTTGGATTGTTAGGACAATGTGCGATCAAATGATCTATGCCACAACGATTACAAGTGAGTATTGGCATTGCCAATGCACTCCCTTGACTGGTTTGCATTAGTGCGGCATTCTTTTGTATTCTAATGGGGCACTCAGCTACTCGATGTGGTCCACCACATTCGTAGCACTGAAGAGGTGGTCTCCTGGCAAAACTATTAATGTTTTGGCCTCTTGCTGCTAGGGCAGTAGCTTGATATACCGGTTTGATTTGTCCCCAATGGTCTTCCATATAGTACATGGGACACTCCTCAAGCATGTCGACTCCATAGGTGATACTAGAGTCTATGTCCTCTTCGCAATCTACATAAGTACTAGATGACTCGCAACCTATTTGGTTCATAGGTGTAACTCTTGGATGAGGGGGTTGCGGTCCTAGCACTGGAGGTGGCAACGGTGTGGTTTGGACCACATTTTGGGTTCTAGGGACCATGTGCTGTAATGGCAACTGTTGCTCCATGGGTGGGGTAGGCATCAATGCAGGAACTCGAGGTGAGTCTGCCGAAGCTATAGGCGGTCTATTTTCCATGATGCGTTTAAGCATTAGGCAATCCTTCGCTTGATGGCCATACCTACCACACGCGTTACAAGTCCCGTTAAACTTTACTCTGAAAGTAGGGCATTCACTCGTAGTATGTGGGCCCAAGCAAATTGAGCACCATTGTTGCTCCCTTCTTGGATACATATGAGTGTTTTATGGAGCACGATTACCCCTAAGGCTTTCTTGGATGGCCTTTGTGAGATCTGCCAAAGTCATCTCAGATATCGTTTGCTCTTTCACGATTGGCTTTATCTTCATTGGCTCATGCCCTGATGCTTGGGAGCTACTTGACTTCGGCTTGGCAGACACTCTTTCTCCTGCAATCATTAAATTATCCTCCAATTGGATTGCATTCATGGTGACTGCTTCCCAAGTAGTGATACCTCTAATGACTAGGCCATTATAGATACTTTCATGTCGTAGTCCCCTAATGAATCTATCGAGCAATTGGTTGTTGTTGAATCGCTCGTTAATTTGGATTGCATCGAGAATTCAAATTCTTTAGGCGACTAATGAAGTCTCTCACGGATTCACCTTCTTCTCGTTGGGCTTTCTGGAGCTGAGAGGCTACACCCCAAAGTACTCCCTCTCGTATGTATTCTTTTAAGAACAGTCTCCTAAGAGTAGAGTAGATCGTTTTTTCTTCTACTCTTAAGGTTCTATACCAATCTCCAGCCTTTCCGCTTAGGGTCAAACTCAAAGCCTTACACTTATGTAGCTCATTGTGCTCTTCCAAGGAATCGCACACATGTTCAAAGACTTCCATATGCTTTCTAGCATCTCCGTCTCCATTGAATTTCTGTGTGAGCTTAGCTACTTGAACTGCCTTGCTCCTAGGCTCTCTATCAGGTGCACCACGCATGTTTTCCGCAATAGAGCGATCGATAGTTTGAGAAAATGCTGCCAAATCTCCTATTTGAGCAGGTATAATGGGAGTATGTGCTCCTGGAACCACATGTGAGATGGGAGTTGGCCTTGGCCTTGGCATACGCGTGGCTCTTGGGTCCCATATTTCGTATGGTGGTGTACCAGACGGTGGTCCAAAGTTTACAGGCGTGGCCCTAGGCATAGGGGGTGCTTGATATGGCATGTTATTATTAAATGGCATGGCTCCACTTGTATAAGAGCTTGGATAATTCCATTGTGGATTGTAAGCTCTTGGAATAATCGGAGGTGTAGGAGCTACATGAGGCTGAGGTACAACAGGTGCACATGATTGATACATACATGTAGGTATAGTTGGGGGCACTGTGCTACTAGGCATCGGCGCAGTGTTAACAAATGAACTCCATGGTGTACTTCTTGTCATGCTCACCATTGGGATATGCATGGTAGCCGTAGTGTCATTAAGAGAAAGATGAGCTAGATCTGGGAAGGTAAAGCTGCCACTTGTGGGCTCAGATTGCATTGAGACCCCTGGCTAAACAACATATGGAGGATCAATGGGGCTCACTGAGGGGGTCTCCATTTGTGACAGGGTTGGTTGGTTGGCCTTTCCCGTATCCAAGAATCTCATTAGGCCTGTTGAAGGCATGTTGATCCCTGTGTTCTGTCTTTCTAACTCGACAATCCTATGGAGGACATCACAGACTTAATTTCTGTTGTTGCTCATCTATGCTAGTAGCACCCGATGTGGATTGTAGAACATCTAACCAACCCACATGATAGGTGTGTCCTGTGTACCGATTAGTTAAAGCTTCTGCTTGTAGGTCATACTCCCAATTTTTGTTTAGGAATATCCCATCTAGGCCTGGCGTGCTGGAGGTTTCCCTTGAAGTGGAAGCATTATTGCTCCCCATTGCTTGCCCCTCCGTGACTGCTACCTTGGGAGCACTTGGTTGCTCGGCTGGTATGATTGTTGTCATAGGAGCCTTTGCTTTCAGGGCTCGACTTTGTTCTAGCCCTCGTAGGTTCTCAATTTCCCTCTCCCTTGTTGCTTGCATATAGCGTTCGATCTCTTGTACTTCGGCAAGACTCCTACCATCGGGTAGTAAAACCTCAGAGGGAGATAGTCCTAAAGGATTAGGAGGTGCAGTGGATGGAACATTCACATGCACACTCTCAAGAAGCATAGAGTCTATTTTAGGCATGAATGACGAATTTACTTCCCCACTCCCTTCATTTATTTCATTAACCGCATGTTCGGAGCGAGTAGCTCTACTAAGGGTCTCTTTTAAGCGGCTAAACACGCTGGACCCGGGCCGTGGGCCCATGGCATGCATGTCTTGACTTGAACTATCAGGGTTTGGTGTAGGATACCCCTCCATGACTTCGTAGTCAAAGAAAGAATCACTAGACGCGATATGAGGATCTTGGGTCGCGCTACCTTGAGTCCCGGCCGAAGGTCCAGAACCTAGGGTGGAGGAATAATGGGTGCTCGCGTAAATGGAGGCACTACCAATATGCTCGTGCTCTAACACTCGTCCAGAGCGTAGGTTCATATGACTTCCACACTCTAAGCGCGTTGGTGAGTGCCCGTGAAGGCCGCTCACTTAGTTTTTTTTTTTTATATAGTTGTTTATAACCCAAGTTTTTCGTTATTTTTGGTTATTTTTTGTAACCGAGCCACAAAATATGGCGTGTAATAGCTCAAGATGAGCATTTTAGCTAAAGGAACGTGCCGTGCTTTACAGCTCTCTATTTGGCTACGTGAAGCCCTCGAAATCCTAAAAATAGTTTTAATAGTCCTCGAAATCCTAAAAATAGTTTTTAAATATAAAAAGGTGTATAAACTATTTTTTAAAATTGAGGACTAAGGTCTGGGTTTGGGCTTGAGCTTGGGGAATGATCCCCAGCCCGAAAATAAATTTTTGAAATTTTTTTAAATTTTTTTAAAATTTTTTTTAAATTATTATTTTATTTTATTTTATTTTTAAAGTCACCGCAGCCGCGCCGCGCGCGCGCACACACACACTTAACCTACACCTAACTTATCTACTTACAGCTAATGGAGATACTGCCACACACACTCTAACACTGTTTACACAGTACTACAGTAGCTAACAGATCTACAAAACTAACCTTACAGAACTAACATTGAACCTTACAGAACTAACATTCCATAGCTAATACCTTAATTCTAACAGTACATTGCAAAAAAAATGTAACTCCTTCTTTAACAGAAAACAAAAAAGACAGTATAGTGTAACAAAAAACCTTCTCCACACAACCACACACCTTCCTTCTTCACAAATCCTTCTCCACACAACTACACACACTCATTCCCTACCTTTCCTATGATAGAAATTGCACCACAAGAAAGCGTAAAGTGCTTAACCGAGCTTAGTGTAGGGCATTTCCCCGGCAACGGCGCTAAAAATGTGCGCTCCTTGCCGCACTGTCGAAGCAAAGGACTTGCCGATACACCGTGTGCGAGCCACAAATGGCTCCAAGCACACAACAAGCCTAAACTAGCAAGCTCAAGAGAGCAAAGGGTGTGTCACTCATCGCTCTACGCTCGCCTTCGTGGTGGATTCCTCGCCGCGATGAAGAAGAAGCTGCAGTCGTGCCGCGCTCAACCGCTTCGCCGCCGTCGTGCCTTCGTAATGCTCGATCGCACACACACTCTCCCTCTCTCTCTCTCTCTCACATACACACACACACACACACAAGGAGGTGAAGAAGAAGAAGATGGAGATGGAGATGGAGCAAGAGCACTCTTCTATTGCACAAATGAGAGAATGAGTGAATTTTAGGTTTAGTTGGCTTTTATATGAGCTCATCCCATTCACACTTGGGCGCCCATGCTTAGCCATGAATGTCCCAGTTAGAGTGCGCCTCTCATCGGCGATCACTCTTACCCTTTTCCTATTTGTCCGACAAGCCCGGTACCTGACTCTACCAAATACATAATACACGTCCGTCGTAGGTGATGGGGTGTCCGTGAGCCGTGAGGGTTAACAACACCATAACCTTGGTTTTACCAAGGTTGACAGACAAACCACTTTCGTGGGCAAACGTATGCAGAGCATCCAATTGGCGTTGCATTCCCTCTGGGGATTCGGAGATCAACACAATATCGTTCGCATATAACAAAAGTGGAATCCACATCCCTGCCAACTGTGCACCTTTATCCCCGTCCCTGTCAATGTAGTCAGAAACCTCATCCACATACATACCGAAAAGAGTATGAGAGAGCGGGCAACCCTGCTTCACCCCAATAGTGGAGTGAAGCGGTGTTGAGAGTCCCTCCGGGGTGCGTACATGCCCTACTACTGATCTGTATAATGCCATGATCCCCCAAATGAGCTCTGTGGGTACTCCCATTTCCTGTAATCTGCGCATCAGTCTAGCTCTGGGTACCGTGTCGAAAGCTTTGCGGAAGTCCACAAAGCTACAATAGATCCGTCTCCCATGAGATCTGCCTTCCTCGATGATGGCCCTGAGTGTTAGGATATGGTCAAGAGTAGAGAAGCCTCTCCTGAATCCTTCCTGCCCAGTTGCACGCATTCCTTCCCTCTCTGCCCATCTACTCAGCTGTTGCTCAAGAATGGATGCATACAACCGTGCCAGTGTGTGCCCGATCATAATAGTGCGATAATTCCCAGGCTCCATGGGGTCTCCTGATTTGAAGATAGGTACGATCGTGGATAGGCTCCAAGTGTCCGGTAGGCCCTCACACATGGCACGGTTAAACATAACTGCTAGAAGCTCTACTAGTAGGTCTTTGGCATGCATGAAATGCTCAGCTACTAGGCCCTCATGATCATATGCTTTCCCAGTCTTCATCCTGTCAATAGCTTTCTTCACCATCTCAACGGTGAAAAAGACACATGTATGTGGGCATGGGTCGGGGGGGGTGGGGAGGGGCGGCTGTTCAGATACTGTGTACAAAGATGATGCGTATTGACCCCAGGTCTCTGTGGAGGAAATAGCAGGGGGGGGGGGGGGGGGACTGCTCATGAAAGAGCCGCCACGCCTCACGCGAGTCTTGACTCATGAATAGCTGATATAGATCTTGCTCGAGTCGAGCCAAAAAATCCCTCCTCTTTCGCCGCACCAGGCGTCGAAAGTCCATCTGTGACTGTCTGTGAGTGACGCCCCCCACCAGCACCTCCCTCTGAAGTCTGGCTCTAGTCTGGCGGCACTCCTCATCGTACGAGCTGTTCTGAGGCATGCTCCCAGATCGGCGGCTCTGTTCAGGCTGGGTGTGTGGGTATGCTTCTGTTGTTGCTGCCTCATGTAATGTCTGTGTCAGTATAGTAGTTAGCTCCTCCAGAGGTCGCCCCGGGTCCTCATTGCATAAGCGTCTATAGATTTCGTCCATGTATACAGAGTCCGTCTCCCTTGTGAATGTGTAGGGAGTAGGGGCTGCTACTTGTGGCCTGTGTGCTACACTGAATTGGAAAGAGATGGTCATTGACACCAGAGCATGATCCACTGCCACCCTGATCGGTCTGGGCCCAATTGTGAGATCCTGGATACTAGAGATGAGATTCGGTTGTGCCATGACATAGTCCACCGTGCTGGCTCCATGTCTGTGGGAAGCATGTAAAACCTCCCGCAGCAGGAAATCTCTGTAGGCCGTTCAAGATGGCCAATCCATGTGCAGTGCCCATGTCTATCAGGTGTCGCCCATACTCAGTATATTCCATATCGTGTGATAGTCTGGAAAGGCCCATATCTGCCACATCTATCTCTCTTAGCATCTCCTCTGAAGTATCATAAAACACTGCCTGGTGATGGGCAGTCCTAGCATTGAAGTCCCCGAGGATGATCATGTCACCGTCCCTAGAGAACTCCCATATGTCATCATCCAAAATAGAGAAAGGGGATTGTCCCCTGGGTGGTGCATAAACTGATGTACTTGGGGGAAAGTAACAAATAGCTAGATAGAGGTATCTGCCTGTCTCTGCTTTCAGTCTCACCCACATGTACCTGGCCTGCTCGTCCCTGCGGGCTATATGTATCAGTGGCTGCAGATCCTCTCTAAATAACACTGCCACTCCTCCCGAGCCCCGCCCTCTGTGCTCTGAGCGTGTCTCCTGTCTGTAGGCTGTCTCCCACCTATATCCACTGATGTGAGGCATGGATTGCCCCGGGGCCTGGTGTGTCTCGGAGTAGAAGATGATGTCTCTTCCAGTAAAGCTATCCTCAAAAGCACCCACATCAAGACGCATAGATCCATTGCAATTCCAGGTAGCTACTTTGAGTGTGGTCCCATAAGTCTCGCACCATCATGTGGAGCGTCGCTCCAGTATTACTACTTTTCCGTCTCGGTAAAAAGCGATCTTGCCTTGTCCCCTTGCCGCTCTAATCTCCGGCATTACTTCCTGCATATGAGCGATCTGCGAAAGGGTGAGATCGTCCCCGAGAAAGATGCCAGTCTCCTTAAGAGTTGGTCTTTTCTTCAAGAATGACTTCTTTGCTTCCATGGAGGGAAAACAGAGGATGAGTGCTCTTTCTTTTGAGGTTTCTCCATTGCCTCCATTTTTCTTTATGTTGCCCACTCTCCATGCCCTTGTGTGTGTCGGCTCATGAATCCCCATCAGGGCTGTGATCTCTTTTTCTTCTTCGTCCACATTGCCTTTGTCTTTAAGACCGCAAATTCTCACATGTAAAGCACGCACCCTTCTCCTCTGCTCCTCCTCTAGTGTCTGGTTAATGATGTTGTTGGGTGTGGACGTGGGCGTTATCTCCTTGTCTTTTCCTTTCTTGGCCACCTTGATCCATTTCTCGGCTTCGTCCGCCTTCTGTTGGGTTTTGGTAAGAACATCCACCCAAGAAGTTGTCATTTCTTTGTGTTGTTCTTCTCCCTCTTTGATGACCCGTACTTGTTCCTTGATCGTGTTGATTTCGTCAATTACTGAGGGTTGCAGTTCGCCCTCTTCCAGTGTTTTTGTTGATCGGGCTTCGGCGAAATCTTTCTTGAGTGACGCGATCTCTTCCTCTTGGGTCGTCACTCGGTCTTCCAGCGTGCTTATCTTGCTCTCGTGGATCAGCACACGTCCTTCGAGGATGTTTATTGTGCCCCAGAGATTGCGGTTCAACTTGGTGATGGTCTCCGTCATTTCCTCTTTGCATTTTCGAATGGCATCCTCTAGGGGGTCGGCTTTATCGTTTGTCTTCCTCATGCTTGATCGCCGTCCACAAGGGAGTTAGTTGTACGTGTGCACCCACCCTAGCAGCGGGCGCGACAGCTACGCAAGTGGGGGAGCCGGCCTCAAAATGCTCAACTGTGTGTGTGTGTGTGTGTGGAAAACAAAACAAAAGTGTGGGGGGGGGGGAGGGGAGTGGGATGTATGGTAGAGAGAGTGGGGGAGGGGGGGCGGGTTTTTTATTTATTTATTTATTTATAAATTACTTCCTACGCGTAGAAGAAGGGGGGGACATCCTACGCGTTAATTTTTTTATTTTTTATTTTGGGGGGGGGGGGCAACCCTTGCTCATTCACGCGTCTCGGCGGGGCTGCAGGCGAAGCGAGGGGGGGCAGGTTTGCAAAGGCAACGCGAGGAGAGGGAGGCACTGGGCGCGGGGCTGCAGGCGGGCAAGGTTTGCAGGCGAGCACAGCAGCGCAGGGGCACATCAGCGAGCAAGGCGGCGGGGGTCAGCGAGCAGGGTGGCGGGGGCAGCGAGGGAGCAGAGCGAGCGAGCAGGGCAGGGACAACAGCGAGCAGGGCAGCGAGCAGGGGGGGGACAGCAGCGAGAGAGAGAGAGAGAGAGAGAGAGAGAGAGAGAGAGAGAGAGAGAGAGAGAGAGAGAGAGAGAGAGAGAGAGAGAGAGAGAGAGAGAGAGAGAGAGAGAGAGAGAGCATCGTGGCAAGGAAGCCCTGCCCTGTTTTCAATAGATGCGAAGGAATGGCCTTTCTTTAAATGTGGCAAGGAAGCTATGCGCTATATTCAACATATTCAAAGAAATAGCTGAGTCTCCAAATGTTCTCATCTATGCTTGGACGTTGGTACAGCTGAAGATGGTCAGCCTATGGAGGTGCAAGAAGCCCAGGCATGGAATTTTGCAGGCAAATGATAGGGACATTGAGCAGGTATTTGATGGAGCTAGGAGACAGGTACACCGGGATGAGCACTCGCTAGTAGAAGCTGCAAGTGTTTTTTGCTATCACAGGTGACAGGAGAAAATGCTTATATCACAAGGTTGGGAATGAGACAAGGGATGCTGGATAATTGTGCTATGAGGCTTATGATATAGAATTTTGATCGAGATGTCTGCAGGACACTCTATCGCCAGGATGTGTATGCAAATGCGGCATTGTACAAGTCATTCGTGGTTCTCAAGCCTTGTAAGGCAAAATGTGCTATGGTGTGTATGCCGAGTCGGCCATCAAGGCCAGCTAGCTTGAAGGTTTTTATGTGTTCAAAGGTAGGTGCATGGCAGGTTGAGGGTCGAGCATCCTAGCAAGTTTGAAGCCGCATGGCCATGACGTTCACCATTTTTCGGCAGAAATATCCATGGCCGAGAATCATTGAGAGGGTTGGCTTTTTCTAGGGACGGAATCATGACCATGCACAAGCTTTTGATTGTGGGCAAGGGAATGCCGAGCTTGACATGACAGCGATTGGCGGGATTTCTTCGCGTGGGAATGCTTGCCAAGTTGGAGAGTGGAGGTGTAGTGCAATCTGGATGGAGAAGGAGGCGTGCCTGGAAAGCGAGCATGGCCGAGAGTGGAAAGAAGAGTGCAAGTGGCAGTTGAGCTCGGTTGTGAGCAAGAAGAGCACCATCTGGTGGAAAAGGAGCAGGTCTCCAGTTGCATGGTGGACAAGGGGGGTCGACATGCAGGAAAAGGAGCAGCACCTCTGAGGACAAAAAAACGAGGGAGGCCTGAAGACAGGGGGGTGACGGATGGCCAGCGGATGGCGAGAGTGAGGAAGGCCGCAAGCTGCTTCTTGGGGGACTGCTGAGGGGCTTGTCAATTGGAAGGGTGGATCCTGCAAGAACTTGGAGGACTTGGCCGTGAGCAAGTGAGGCCGCCAGAGGTGGCAGGGCTTGGAGCTGTTGAGAGATGGGCTGATATCAGTTGGGTGCCGACTGGGAGATGATCACTTGAGGAAGGGAGAAGCCAGGGGCTACCGAGGAGGGGCCTCACGCTGCAGTGAAGGAAGCCATGTAGAGAGTTGCTAGGGCTGAATATAATTGGAGGAGGGGCACCGACCTGAAGGAGTTCAAGGGGCAGCCATGGTGTAGCGTGGGCAGCAGAACGGAGTAGAGAAGTGATCAAGGGTTTCAAGGTTGAAAAGGCGCAGCCACGGGTTGGATGCATGAGAAGGGGTGGCCTTCGATAGTCTGAGAGCTCAAGGGAGCATGCCAGAAAGGTGAAGGGCTGTGGTAAAGGCGAGGGATGCAAGAAGCTGTTGGAGTCTACCGTGGAAAGCCATACAACGGCTACGAGGCAAATGCTTGAATTGTATGTCATGAAGTAGCTAACGAGGGCTTCTTCTCTTGTTTTTGGAAGGTCTCTTGGGTCATGTGTTGATAGAGATGAGCAGTATATGCTCTGACATGAAGTGAAGAACTAGAGAGTGTGTCTCTCCAGAGTTGTAGCCGTCGGATGTGAAGCAGGGGAAGGCTGCCAGTACAGGTTGTGAGAAACATAGTTGGTTCTGTTTTCTATAAAATTTGCCATCAATTTCATCTGCATCTCCTCTTTTTCCGCATGCCCGTGGTAGCAGTGGCTCCGGGATTGTGTGTGTGTGAGAAGAGAGAGAGAGAGAGAGGGAGATTGGTGAACTATTCTGGGTGCGGTCGAGGCATGTGTGGCCTCCCGTTGTGAGCGTGTTCACAGTGGCCGGGTGATGGTATGATGTTGTGTTTATGTGTGAGTGTGTGCAGCCAGTGGTGCTCAAAGGCGAGTGTGTGCAATTGCAGTTTGCAGCTTGTGTATTGGTGTGTGTGATTCTGTGTGGTTAGGGGTGCAGGTTAATACCTGGGCTGTAGAGAGGCAAGTTTGGAGTGTGCTGGGTTTGTTCCCCCTTCCCTCTTTCCATCAGTGGTGCCCCTTTCCGTTGTGAGCGTGTTCACAGTGGCCGGGTGATGGTATGATGTTGTGTTTATGTGTGAGTGTGCAGCCAGTGGTGCTCAAAGGCGAGTGTGTGCAATTGCAGTTTGCAGCTTGTGTATTGGTGTGTGTGATTCTATGTGGTTAGGGGTGCGGGTTAATACCTGGGCTGTAGAGAGGCAAGTTTGGAGTGTGCTGGGTTTGTTCCGCCTTCCCCCTTTCCATCAGTGGTGCCCCCACCGAGGAACTACTGATTGCTCCTCGGTGAAGTTTTAAAGCCTAAGATGATGCATGATATCACATTGGTGCTTGTTGGAGAAGAAGAGGCTACAGATTGGTTTTCTGATCCGGAGCTATACCTATTGTAGATAAGAATATGTGGAGATGAAGCCAAATTGAAGGCACTACCATTCGTTCTACAAGGACGAGCCAAAGCTTGGTTTGAAGGATTGAAGGTTGCAGATTGGCAGTCATCGCTGAGCGAGATTCGCAAGCAGTTTGTTGAAGCTTTTCAGAAGCGTGTTTCTCCATCGGACTTGGGTGAACAATTGAGCAAGTTGAAGGAGGATGTAAGGGACAATTTTGCTTTGTTGTTGGATAAATTTGAGTCTATTTGGGAGAAACTAGTTGTTGTTACATGTGTTCAAAATGGAGATCATTTCAAGCGAGAGAAGTTTCTAGCCTGCTTGCATCCAAAGATCAAGGAGAAGGTCGAGTGTGGTGGTGCAGAGGACTATGCGAAAATGGTTTTCTTGGTGAACGTAAGAGGAGGAAAGCAAAGAAGAACCTGGAGATGGGCTGGTTGAAACCTGCAATTTATGGGTATAGCTCGACAATGGATCCGGAGCTTCATCATGTGCCAAAAGAAAGTTCAAGCGTCAAAGAGGTAGCTACTTTGCCATTCTGGTCACTCGTTTCAATTTGTACCTCCAATTTGGTGTGCTGTTGTACAAGATCCTATTAGCATGGCTAGCAAGGATGCGGTCCAAGCCGAAGTATGTATGCATGAAGAAGGAAATGAAGCTATGGATGAGAGCTCACAGGACAATTTTGAAGATGTTGGCAAAGTGATGGTCGAAGCTATGCAGGAAGAAGCTAGCCAGGGGGTTGGGCAACCTTGCCCTACTAATTGTGTTGAAGAGCGGCAGTGCATTCCAGAAAGTGTGGACGATCTCAACATACTAGAACATGAGGTAATAGATGGCTTTCTTTCTCGCTTAGCAGATGATATGGTTGTAGAAGTGGTCCTAGAAGAGCAGGTTGACATTCAAGAGCTGATGATTGAGCAATCCGATTTGCTGTCGCATAAAGTGGTTGAAGATGTAGCATCAAAGGCTATGGTGGGAAAAGATTGGCAATCAGGTATGGAGTGTATCCTATTTGAAGGACATGCAACAACAGAGAGTGCTTGGAAAATAGGTAGGTTTGGCTATGCAAGAAGCAGCGGTAGTGGAAGATAGGTTGCCAAAGGTTTGTGCCATTCTGTTGATGGGCATGCATGTTGCTGATGGGCATGTTGCTGAAGGTTGCTTTGTAGGCAACTGTGTACCGATTGCAAAGTTTTTTGGAAGAATATTATGCTATGGAGGGCTCTATAGCAAGTGATAAAACCATGATGTATGGTGTAGATGCTTCGCAGGTTGGTGTAGAGGTTCATTCAGTGTATGGAGGATACAGGTTGTTGAAGATCGATGCTACGCCAAACTGCAAGAGAGGCTTGTTTTTGGATTTACAGGTGCAAAAAAATGGTTGATTATGCATGGACTATGGACGCATGGCAGTGCTCAATGCCATGTATTTGATCCTAGCAGAGTTTGCATCACAATTGGGAGAGCCTATGGATTTTCATTTGATCCAAGGGGATTCTACAGCTGATAAAATCTCTCTATCTATCTATCTACTGCTTATGTACATACTAAGTATCAATTTTCTAATATGCAATCATCTCTTATCTGAATAATGCTATGGTTGAGCATGAATGCTCAACGAGGGGTTGGGCAATGATGGTACAGTTGAAGATGGTCAGCTTATGAAAGTGCAAGAAGCCCAGGAATAGCAGTTTGCAGGCAAATGACAGGGACATTGAGCAGGTATTTGATGGAGCTAGGAGACAAGTACACAGGGATGAGCACTCGCTAGTAGAAGTTGCAAGTGTTTTTTGTTGTCACAGGTGACAGGAGCAAATGCTTATATCACAAGGTTGGGAACGAGAGAAGGGATGCTGGATACATGTGATATGAGGCTTATGATATGGGATTTTGATCCAGATGTCTGCAGGACACTCTTGGTAGGATGTGTATGCCAAATGCGGCATTGTACAGGTCATTCGTGGTTCTCAAGCCTTGTGAGGTGAAAGGTGCTATGATGTGTATGCCGAGTCGGCCATCAAGGTCAGCTAGCTTGAAGGGTTTTATGTGTTCAAAGGGAGGTGCATGGCAGGTTGAGGGTCGAGCATCCTAGCAAGTTTGAAGCGGCATGGCCATGACGTTCACCATCTTTTGGCAAAAATATCCTTGGCCGAGAATCATTGCGGGGGTTGGATTTTGCTAGGGACAGAATCATGACCATGCACAAGCTTGTGATTGTGGGCAAGGGAATGCCGAGCTCGACATGACAGCGATCGGCGGGATTTCTTCGCGTGGGAATGCTTGCCAACTTGGAGAGTTTTTTTAAGGGTAAAAAAAGGTTATTTTTTCAAATTCGGGTTGGTATGCATTAGCGAGAAAAGTCAGGAGGAAAGTCGCTAGGATTGCATGGAGATGTAGTGCCATCTGGATGGAGAACGAGGCGTGCTGGAAAGAGAGCAGGGCCAAGAGTGGAAAGAGGAGTGCAAGTGGTAGTTGAGCTCAGTGGTGAGCAAGAAGAGAACCATCTGGTGGAAAAGGAGCATCTCTCCAGTTGCATGGTGGAAAAGGGCGGTCGACATGCAGGAAAAGGAGCAGCGCCGCTGAGGACAAAAAAATGAGGGAGGCCTGAAGACAGGGGGGTGATGCATGACCAGTGGATGGCAAGAGTGAGGAAGGCCGCAAGCTGCTTGGGGGGACTGCTGAGGGGCTCGTCAATTGAAAGGGTGGATCCTGCAGGAACTTGGAGGACTCGGCCGTGAGCAAGTGAGGCCGCCAGGGGTTGGATGCATGAGAAGGGGTGGCCTTCGATAGTCTGAGAGTTCAAGGGAGCATACCAGAAAGGTGAAGGGTTGTGGTGAAGGCGAGGGATGCAAGAAGCTGTTGGAGTCTGCCGTGGAAATCCATACAACGGCTACTAGGCAAATGCTTGAATTGTGTGTCATGAAGTAGCTAACGAGTGCTTCTTCTCTTGTTTTTGGAAGGTCTCTTGGGTCATGTGTTGATAGAGATGAGCAGTGTATGCTCTGACATGAAGTGAAGAACTAGAGAGTGTGTCTCTCCAGAGTTGTAGCCGTCCGATGTGAAACAGGGGAAGGCCACCTGTACGGGTTGCCAATAGACGAGGAAGGGTACCAGGTTGCACCAAGGCACGCAGTTGACAGTCGCCATCATTGTATTTGATTGTGTTTATGAGAAACATAGTTGGTTTGTGTTTTCTGTCAAATTTGCCATCAATTTCATCTGCATCTCCTCTTTTGCCGTATGCTCGATTGTGTGTGTGTTAGAAGAGAGAGAGAGAGGGATATTGGTGAACTATTCTGGGTGCGGTCGAGGCATGTGTGGCCTCCCGGTGTGAGCGTGGTCACAGTGGGTGATGGTATGATGTTGGATTAGTGGTGCTGAGGTGTTTATGTGTGAGTGTGTGCAGCGGTGTTCAAAAGTGAGTGTGTGCAATTGCAGTTTGCAACTTGTGTATTTGTGTGTGTGATTCTGTGTGGTTAGGGGTGCGGGTTAATCCCTGGGCTATAGAGAGGCAAGTTTGGGGTTTCTTCCCCCTTCCGCCTTTCCAATGTATGGAAGCCATTCACATAGGTGAGAGAACTCATGACGATGCAAGGGGTTGTTGGAGAAACATAATGTGCCTGGAAATGCTTTGATCCATCTGTATGCAAAATCTATTTACTCTATTACACATATCCATACTCAAAGAAGCTAACTTGGTTGAAAATAAAGGAAAGTAGGGAAGCTGCAGGAGGGGGAGGGTCATCACCGTCAACCCGGAGAAGTCAACAGGGGTTGGTGAGACAAAAATTGAACTATGGGGACATCTCGATCGGAGAGAGAGAGAGAGAGAGAGAGAGAGAGAGAGAGAGAGAGAGAGAGAGAGAGAGAGAGAGAGAGAGAGAGAGAGAGAGAGAGAGAGAGAGAGAGAGAGAGAGAGGGGGGGGGGGGGGGTGGGCGGGGGGGGGGGGCAAATGTCGCCTTTGACCACCATGGCTACATTGTGGACATTGGCAAGCAGTTTCATTATGAGATTGTTTCATTGAATAACAAACATTGTGCTTGAATTTTCTTTGCTCAGCATGTATATCAAATGTGGTGTATTTTTTAATGCATAAAAAGTTCTTGGAATGCAACAATTGTCAAACAAGGGCAACCTAGGGAGGTCTAGGAAACGCCATGGACTTAAGCAAATGGCTTCATGAAGGGATTGTTATTCATCAGAGGCTCTTGGGAAAATAATATTGCGCTTTTGAAATTGTTGCTCGAATTGTAGGTCAATTTTGGTATAATTTTGAAAGCACCAAATGTTCTTGGAATGTTGTGATTGTCAAATATGCCAAACATAGGTAGGACTAGGACGTGGTGGGCTACTTAGAACAAATTCCGTGAGGGTTTCTTTCCATATGCAATCACCTATGCTTGCATCTTAAAGGCCCTGGAGTATTATGCAAGAAGGTTAATATGGAAACATTTTATACTAGATGCAATTCTTTATGCCTTGAAGTCATTGGCCAACGATTGTGTACATTGTTGCAAAACATTCATGATGATTTTTTTAGCTAGCAACTCTTGCAATGTTGTGGTTGTCACGTATGTCAAATATGGTATACTATTGAAAGCACAAAGAGTTCTTTGTTAGCCTCCTACTCTAGATGTTATCTCTTGGAATGCAACGGTTATTAAATATTCCCAAAAGGGATAAGACTAGAAAGTGAGCAATGAGTTGTTTAAGCCAATATAGAGTGAACCCTTCTCTTTAGATGCACTCACTATTCTTGCATCTTGAAGTCATACAACATTATGAAAGCACTTGGCATTGTAAACAGCTTCATGATGAGATTGTTGAATAGTAGGTCTTGGAAAGGGAAAAAACTTGCTCGGAATTTTTTGCTTGACAGGCATGTCAATTATGATGTACTTCTAAAACGCAAAAATTTCTTGGAATGCAGTGATTGTCGGATTTGTAAGGATGTCGTGTCTTGAAGCACATTTATTTTAGGGTATGCCCAACATGGGAATGGCAAGGAAGCTCTAGATTGTCAATCTCCAAAATCTCTCAACTATTTTGCATCTTGAAGTGATGGGGCAATGGTTGTGTACATAAATAAATTCATGGTGAGATCTTTAGCTAGGGGTCTTGCAATGTTGTGGTTGTCATGTATGTCAAATATGGTATGTTGTTGATAGCGCAACAAGATCCTTTCGAACTTCCTTGGTCTATTGGATTCTTTAAGCCATTATGGAGTGAATGTTACTCTATAGACATAGTCACCTATGCTTGCATCTTCAAGGCATATGACATTATACAAGTAGTTGATGTTGGAAAATAGTTTCATGGAGAGATGGTTCGTTACAATCCCTTGGAAAGAAAAAATATTGCTTGGAATTGTTGTGCTCAACATGCATGTCAATTGTGGTGTCGTACGGCCAGGAAGCTCTAGGTTGTTTTCAACAAGGAGAGAGATAGGGCTTTCCTCTCAATGCAATCACCAAAATCTCTTGGCTCTTTTCAACAAATTTCTCCAAATGCAATGATTGTGGGTGTCTTTTGAAGGCATGTGCATAAAGCAAGATGTTGGGGCAAACAAATTTATGATGAGATTTACAGTCAAGGGTTATTGGACAATAACACCATGATTTCTTGGTCAACATGTGTGCCAAGTGGGGGGTACTCTCCAACTGTGAATGCCTCTTCTTGCATCTTGAAGATGTGGTATTATGCAAAACGCTAACTTGGGTAACACATACGGATGACGTTATTAGTCATGGGTAAGCAAGTACATTACCGTGTTACCCAATGCTTTGCTTGACATGCTTGCCAAGCACGGTGTACTTCCAAAATCATAGGATGTTCCTAACACAGAATAGTATTCATTGTTTTTTACCAATATAGTTTGCAGATTCTTATCTTTGCAACTGAGGAGAATTTATTTCCAACGGAGAGGTATGTAATGGAATTGATATTTTACTATTTATTGCAGTTGACAGGTGGAAAAGTCTTGACCGATCTAGGCCTATGCGTATGAATATATATTTTATGTACATTTTATTATTCAAGTGCTCTTTTATGAGCTTTAGCCATTTATGACTGGCCGGGCAGTTTGTACTCACTTTGACCATTCAAGAAATCTATAAATTAAATACCTGAAAGAGGGAAATGGTCACTCTTGCACGGGGGGAAATTGCACCCAATGTCCCTGTTATTCTTCTCTCCTCTCCTCTCTTCTCTCTCGATGTGCCAGTGTAGCACTCCACTCTAGGAAGTGCGCATGTACGGGCTCTCTCTCTTTGTCTCTCTATGTTCGCGTACAGCTTGGATTATGTGCAAGGATGGTTGCCAGGTATGTAGATTTGTGTGTATCATGGATTGTAGTATATAGTTTTGGTATTTTGCAGGGCTCTCCACGTATTCATTTGTAGCACACTTATTAGTTGAAATACCTACTAGAGTGATGACATACTTATCTACTCACCTCACTCACTAGTGGTTTACACTAGACCATTGTACTAGTTTCCTTTTATGTTGTGTTTTCCCTTATGTTTTGTAGAACTCTTATCTTGAGCTAGTGAAGAAGAAGAAGTATAGTCTTTGCCTTCATCTTTGTGTGTGTGCATGTGTGTGTGCGTGTGTGTGTACACGTGTGCGTGCTTGCAAGTGCTCAATCTCTATCCTTATCTATCTCTTGACATCTCCATCTTCTGGTGCCCCCACTTAGGAGCACACTGATTGCTCCTAGGTTGATGAGAAGGCATGGTTTTTGCATTGGTAAGCATGGTGACACGAAGCTATGGACCAATTTTCAAAGGTGAGGAGAATCCAGACGAGTGGATTGATAATATAGAGTTGTATATGCTATCATTGCGTATGCCGAACAAGGATAGCAAGATATAGACTTTTCCTTTGGTGGTGCATGGTAAAGCAAAGGTGTGGTACAAACCTTTGGAACGCAAGCCAAGGCATGCTTGTTCGGCTATTTGGGCATGATTTTTGGACAATTTTTGTAGGGAGGCATCCCAAGTCGAGATGAATGCAAAGCTAAAGGCACTTCAAAAATTTGTTTTTGGAACGTTTTGGAGCATGTTGGAAAAATTTTGTGGTAGCCATGTAGTTGGCTAATGGCAATTTCTTTAGCTAGATAAAATCATGGTGTGCGTGCATCCTAAGGTGAGGGAAAAGGTAGACTTTGAAAGCCCAAAGAATTACAATGGTGTAGTGGCAATTGTACGGTCAAAGAGTAGGAAGATCAAGAAGAAGGTTGAGTAGGACATGTTGGGCTATGAGATGGTGAATCCTACTCAATCAAAGAGCCCTCATGATGCGGTTCTGAGGAGAATCATGGAAATTGAGGTATAGCAATTGTTCCATAAAATTTGGTGCATATAATCCAAGATTTGTCTGAGCAGATATAGGAGTTGCGACTAAGCATGATGGATAAATCACAGCCAAGAGGAGGAAGAGACAAGGCAAGGCCATCGCCTGGTAGGTGTTATAATTGAGGAGAAGAGGGTCATTATGCACCAAATTGCCCCCATCCGCCTAGAGAAAGAGGAGGCATATACCCACTGTTTGGTAGAGGCGTAGGTCAAGGGAAATTCAATGACCAAAGAGAGTAGTCAGTCAAGAATTCGATACCGCCAGCTCCCCCGAATGGTGAAGAGGTTCCAGCTAGGGTCAATATCATAGGGGTGAATAAGCAAGATGTGGAGGTCTTGGCTAACAAAAGAGAAAGACGTGAAAGGGGAATAGAAACCGAGTGGAAAACTAGAGCTCGCAAAGGCAAAGAGGAAGTGTATGAGGGCAAAGAGCAACTAGAGATTGGCAAAAGAAGGAGACCCTCCAAAATCAAGCATGAAAACTTCCAGTTGAGACTTGTTTACCCTGAGTGTGATTTAGTAAGCGACATGAAAAGTCAAAGTCAAATACTACTAGATTTGAAGACTAAGGAGAGTAATGTTCATCCTATGATAGTAGGAGATGAAGACAACACAACAACACACTATGAGTTTGAGACCAAGAAGAACTATGATGAGGGCTACACTAATACATCAGAAGAATGAGAGCGACAACAACATGTTGAAGATAGATTTCAATCTGTTTGAGGTTACCGTAGATGATACCATGTGAAAGAAGGTATGCCATCTCAATTTCATGGTATAGGTGTAGAGAAGATAGAATGTTAAGTGAGGATTTGACCAAGCAACAGAAGGAGGGTTATCTGCAACTGTGTGCCTCCTATCCTTATTTTTTTGTGACAGAGTGCAAAGATTTGCAGAGGGGCAAAATGTGTGGAGCAAAAGATAGTACTCAAGGAGGGGTATAAACCAAATTTATAGAAGTTGAGAAGACTAAGGGAGATTTGAAAAGAATCCCTATGACAGGAGATTAATAAGCTGTCAGATATAGGTATCATCTATCCTGTGAAGGAGTTGGAGTGGGTTTCACCTGTGGTCATCACTCCAAAAAAGAATGGAAAATGGAGGGTGTGCGTCGACTACAAGCCATTTAATGCAGCTACAAAATGAAATCACTACCCTTTTCCATTTTAGGATGAGATCATAAACCAAGTAGCAGGGCACATAGGGTACTTGATTATGGATGGGTTTTTTAGTACTTCTAGATAGGGATTGTTCTTGAGGATCAGTTGAAGACTACATAATTGATCTCTTCATGGGGATGTTTTTCCTACCATAGGATGCCATTCATTTTGGTGAATGCATATGCTACCTTTCAAGATTAGATGAACAGGAGCAGGGTGTTTGGGCCCTACTTGGGCAGGTTTATTAGGGTGTTCATGGATGATGTAGGATGCCACAATTCTAGGTTGGAGCACCTATCAAAGTTGCACGTATATTTACAAAGGCTTGATGAGGAAAGTGGTCAATTGAACCCTAAGAAGTTCAAGCTAGCGCAACCTCAAGCTCAGCTAATGCATCATGTGGTGTCACAAACTTGGTCAGGTTTATTAGGGTGTTCATGGATGATGTAGGATGCCACAATTCTAGGTTGGAGCACCTATCAAAGTTGCACCTATGTTTACAAAGGCTTGATGAGGAAGGTGGTCAATTGAACCCTAAGAAGTTCAAGCTAGCGCAACCTCAAGCTCAGCTAATGCATCATGTGGTGTCACAAAATGGATAGAAGCTAATTTGGAAAAAATGAAATCTCTGGTGTTGATGGAGCCGCCATCGTGTGCTCAATGTTTGGCTTCATTTATGCATAAGCTAAAGTGTTCGTCACATTTTTTTGGATGTTTTCGCAATATGTGAAGATGATCCAACAAGTGCATGGTTTCCAATGGATGGAAGAAACACGGGAGTGTTAGGAAATAAGACGTAGCTAAATAGATAATTGAGTAGATTACTTAATGGAGAGAGATAGATTTACATACACGAGATTATAGAGTAGAGAGAGAGAGAGAGAGAGTACACACGATATACGTGGTTCACCCAATGTGGGCTACGTCCACGGGAAAGCAGCCACTCAATGGCTTTAGTACTTCAAAACAAGAAGTAATTTACAAAGGGATTATACCCTTAATGGAGCTCCCGCCTTGCTTCACTCTCACCACCTCACACTCACCTTGTTGCATCAACTTCACACTATGAAATGTGTGTAGAAATGGCCTCCTTTTATAGGCCAAAAGGGCTGCCCTCTCTTATGAGAGACAGCCATGTGTAGCCGCCCTTGTGCGAATAAGTCCAAATCGGACCCTCCAATCCTCCCATGTGTGGCTGCCCTTGAGAAGACAAGTCTGCTTTTGAATTCGGCCACCGGCCACCGGCCATTGACTTCCGACCACCGGCCACCGGCCATCTACTTCCAACCACCGGCCATCGGCCATTGACTACCGGCCACCGGCCAACCGACCGGTTGTTTTCCAACCACTTTCCGACCGCCGTCCGGCCATAATATTCCGGCGAGAAAAAAAGTCTCGGGGGCCTCCGCCCCCGAGGCCTTTAAAGTTGGCCCTAATTCTTGTCCGTGAAAATTTTGGTTTCCGGTGAGTGATTTTCCTTCACGCACGATGGCTTCTCCTCATAATGGGGGCCTTACAAATGTGCGCTTTTACCACAGAAAATTACAAGGATAAATAAGGCTCCATACTTAACAATCTCCCACTTGGAGACTGATCTCCAAACCAAACCTGTGACTGCTTTCCATTCTGGCTTCTTATCCTTGAATGCCGATTGAAGATGAGCAAAAGCTCAACTTCTCCTTGTTGACCACCTTTGTAAACATGTCTGCAGGATTTTCACTTGTATGCACCTTTCCTAGCTTTAGCTGTCCCTCTTCCAAAAGAGTGCGTATGAAGTGATATCTCACCTCAATGTGCTTTGTCCTTGAATGAAAGGCTGAGTTCTTCGCAAGATGGATAGCGCTTTGGCTATCACTGTACAAGACACAATTGTCTTGTTTGAATCCAAGCTCTTCTAAGAATCTGTGAAGCCACAGAATTTCTTTGCTTGCCTCCGTCATTGCTACATACTCTGCTTCCGTGGTAGAAAGTGAAACCACTTTCTGCAGCTTTGAAGCCCAGCTTACTGCTGTGCCTCCAACCGTGAACACATAGCCAGTAGTGCTCCTTCGAGTATCTTTGTCACCTACCATATCTGCATCAGCATACCCTTCTAGAAAAATATCAGTTCCTCCAAAATACAAAGCATTTGTTGTTGTCCCTTTTAGATACCTAAGTATCCACTTCACAGCTTGCCAATGCTCTTTACCTGGGTTGTCCATGAACCTACTCACAACTCCCACTGCATGTGCAATGTCTGGCCTTGTCCAGACCATAGCATACATTAGAGAACCTACCGCTGCAGCATATGGAACTTTAGACATATAGGCTATCTCCTCTTGTGTCTTTGGACACATATCCTTCGTTAGTTTAAAATGACCAGCCAAAGGTGTAGAAACTGGTTTTGCATTTTTCATTGCAAACCTTTCTAGTACCTTCTTGATGTAATCTTCTTGAGATAGCTTTATTGTCTTCTTCGTCCTGTCCCTTGATATTTTCATACCAAGTATCCTCTTTGCAGCACCTAAATCTTTCATTGAAAAAGATTTGGACAGCTCCTCTTTTAGGTCTTTGATGTCCTGCATGTTAGCACTTGCAATCAACATGTCATCAACATACAACATTAGGATGATGAATTTCCCATCTCCCAAATTCTTCGTGTAGACGCAGTGATCCGAGTTGCATCTTGTGAATCCATGATCCAACATCCATCGATCAAACTTCAAGTACCATTGTCTTGATGCTTGCTTTAAACCATACAAGCTCTTCTTTAATCTGCAAACCATTTTCTCCTTACCTTTTACTTCATACCCCTTTGGTTGAAGCATATAGATTTCCTCCTCTAAGTCACCGTGAGGGAATGCCGTATTTACATCCATTTGCTCGAGATTTAGATCATGAGCAGCCACAAGGCTTAAGACAAGCCTAATTGAGTTCATTTTTACAACAGGAGAAAATATTTCATTGAAGTCAATACCTTTCTTTTGAGAAAAACCTTTTACCACAAGCCTAGACTTGTACCTTTTCTTCCCACCTTCTTCTTCCTTTAGCTTGTACACCCATTTGTTTTGAAGTGCCCGCTTACCTTTAGGCAACTCAACCAACTCCCATGTTTGGTTGTGATGTAGTGAGTCCATCTCCACTTGCATGCTCTTCGTCCATTCTTCTTTGGATTCATGTTGCATAGCTTCTTCATATAATTAGGGCTCTCCAGAATCTGAGATCAAGAGATGGTTGAAGGAAGGAACAAACCTTTCTGGAGGTCTACTTGCTCTTGTAGATCTTCGGGGAATAGGTTGAGGCTCCTCATTTGGTCGATGTTGTTGCACATTGTCACCGTTTGCAGTCCATGAGTCTTCACCGTCCTCAACCTCCATGTACTCATCACTTGTTTCTTTTGTTTGTTTTCTTTCCAAGTAATCTTTGTACATATTTTGTTCGTTAAAAATTACATCCCTACTCCTTAAGATTTTACCATCTTCAGGATTCCATAGGCGATACCCAAAGTCTCCTTCTCCATAGCCAATGAAGAAACACTTTTTGGACTTTGCATCTAACTTTGATCTTAGGCTTCTATCTATGTGCATGAAAGCCTCACACCCAAACACTTTGAGAAATGCATAATTCACCGGTTTACCTGTCCATGCCTCTTTTGGAACTCCCCCATCCAATGCCGTTGAGGGTGACCGATTGATTAAGTACACAGATGTACTTACAGCTTCCGCCCAAAGCTCAAGCGGTAGGCCTACATGTAGTCGCATGCTTGGTGCTCGCTCCATGATTGTCTTGTTAATCCTTTCTGAAATCCCATTTTGTTGAGGTGTCCTTGGGGTTGTCCTTTGCCTCCGAATGCCATTGCTAGCACAAAAGCTTTCAAAAGCTTGGCTGCAATATTCGCCTCCATTGTCGGATCTGAGGCATTTAACCTTGGTACCTGTTCCATTCTCCACAAAGGCTTTCCACCATTGAAATATGGAAAATACATCGGATTTATTCTTCATGACATAAACCCATGTTTTTCTCGTCGCATCGTCTATGAATGTTACATAGTACAATGAGCCACCAAGTGATGGTGTACTTGCAGGACCCCAAACATCAGAATGAACCAACTCAAGTTTTTTATTTTTTCTTTCATTTCCTGATTTTTGAAATTTTACCCTCTTTTGTTTACCATAAATACAATCTTCATAGAACTCTAAGTCCACTTCTTTCAAACCTGGTAGAAGCTTCTTTGTTTGAAGGATTTGCATTCCTTTGGCACTCATATGCCCAAGTCGGTAGTGCCACACCGCACTGTCAACTTCTGTAGTTGCTGCACAAGCTGAAGGTTGTGTGCTAACAGTACACAAGTAAAGTGTACCGACTTTTTCACCCTTGGCAACCACCAAAGATCCCTTTGAGATCTTCCACCGTTTGTTTCCGAATGCAATGTTGTGACCTTCATCGTCCAATTGTCCTGTAGAGATCAAATTTTTGCGAAGAGAAGGAACATGTCTAACATCTTTAAGCTTCCATTCATTTCCGTTAGTAGTTTTGACAGAAACTGTACCTTTGCCGACAATCTCACAAGCTTCATCATCTCCCAAGTATACATACCCAAAATTACCTTTGGTGTAGTCTTGGAAATGTTGCTTGTGTGGTGTCGCATGGAATGAAGCCCCGGAATCTACTATCCAGGAATTAGACACATTGTCTAATGAGAGAATTGGAGCATCTTGCTCTACTTTACCTGCCACATTGGCCTCCGATGTTGGCTTATTGTCTTGAGACTCTGTCTCCTTCTTCTTCTTGGACGAGCAATCCTTCTTGACGTGGCCCTTCTTGCCGCAGTTCCAACATTCAAGAACTGACTTTGTGCGTGACTTGCTCCGCCTTGAGTGATCACGACCCTTTTGGTTTTTGAACCTCTCCTTAAGCCTTCCTCTTGTTTCCACTGATAGTGCAGCACTTGATGATTCTCCTGTGCTTCTCCTTCGCATTTCCTCGCTTAGGAGAACACCCACAACATCATCAAACTTAAGAGTATTTGTGCCAGAGATAGAATTACTTACAGCCATCACAAGGCTGTCCCAACTATCCGGTAGAGATGATAGTATAAGGAGAGCTCGCACTTCGTCATCGAAATTGATTTTCACTGATCGAAGTTGACTTATGTTTGTGTTAAAGTCATTTAGGTGTTCTGCAACTGAACCATTGTCTGCCATCTTTAGATTGAACAAGCGCTTCATAAGAAATACCTTATTGGATGCCGATGGTTTCTCGTAGAAGTCGTCAAGTGACTTCATCAAGTCCTCCGTGGTCTTCATCTCCGAAACATTGAAGGCCACCGTTGACGCCAAGCTTAACCGGATTGTTCCCAGTGCCTTTCGATCAAGGACAATCCATGCTTCATCTGCCATTGTTGCGGGCTTCTTCGCAAGACCACCTAGTGGCAAATAGAGGTCCTTCTGGTAGAGATAGTCTTCAATCTGCATCTTCCAATGTTGGTAGTTTTTGCCGTTGAACTTCTCAATCTTGAGCTTCCCTTCCTCCACCATAACTCCCACTCAATTCAAGGAATCCTTTCCTTGAGATAATTTAGCTACGAGCAAACCTTGCTCTGATACCAGTTCTTAGGAAATAAGACATAGCTAAATAGATAATTGAGTAGATTACTTAATGGAGAGAGACAGATTTACATACACGAGATTATAGAGTAGAGAGAGAGAGAGAGAGAGTACACACGATATACATGGTTCACCCAATGTGGGCTACGTCCACGGGAAAGCAGCCACTCAATGGCTTTAGTACTTCAAAACAAGAAGTAATTTACAAAGGGATTATACCCTTAATGGAGCTCCCGCCTTGCTTCACTCTCACCACCTCACACTCACCTTGTTGCATCAACTTCACACTATGAAATGTGTGTAGAAATGGCCTCCTTTTATAGGCCAAAAGGGTTGCCCTCTCTTATGAGAGACAGCCATGTGTAGCCGCCCTTGTGCGAATAAGTCCAAATCGGACCCTCCAATCCTCCCATGTGTGGCTGCCCTTGAGAAGACAAGTCTGCTTTTGAATTCGGCCACCGGCCACCGGCCATTGACTTCCGACCACCGGCCATCGGCCATCTACTTCCAACCACCGGCCATCGGCCATTGACTACCGGCCACCGGCCAACCGACCGGTTGTTTTCCAACCACTTTCCGACCGCCGTCCGGCCATAATATTCCGGCGAGAAAAAAAGTCTCGGGGGCCTCCGCCCCCGAGGCCTTTAAAGTTGGCCCTAATTCTTGTCCGTGAAAATTTTGGTTTCCGGTGAGTGATTTTCCTTCACGCACGATGGCTTCTCCTCATAATGGGGGCCTTACAAATGTGCGCTTTTACCACAGAAAATTACAAGGATAAATCAGGCTCCATACTTAACAATCTCCCACTTGGAGACTGATCTCCAAACCAAACCTGTGACTGCTTTCCATTCTGGCTTCTTATCCTTGAATGCCGATTGAAGATGAGCAAAAGCTCAACTTCTCCTTGTTGACCACCTTTGTAAACATGTCTGCAGGATTTTCACTTGTATGCACCTTTCCTAGCTTTAGCTGTCCCTCTTCCAAAAGAGTGCGTATGAAGTGATATCTCACCTCAATGTGCTTTGTCCTTGAATGAAAGGCTGAGTTCTTCGCAAGATGGATAGCGCTTTGGCTATCACTGTACAAGACACAATTGTCTTGTTTGAATCCAAGCTCTTCTAAGAATCTGTGAAGCCACAGAATTTCTTTGCTTGCCTCCGTCATTGCTACATACTCTGCTTCCGTGGTAGAAAGTGAAACCACTTTCTGCAGCTTTGAAGCCAACCTTACTGCTGTGCCTCCAACCGTGAACACATAGCCAGTAGTGCTCCTTCGAGTATCTTTGTCACCTGCCATATCTGCATCAGCATACCCTTCTAGAAAAATATCAGTTCCTCCAAAATACAAAGCATTTGTTGTTGTCCCTTTTAGATACCTAAGTATCCACTTCACAGCTTGCCAATGCTCTTTACCTGGGTTGTCCATGAACCTACTCACAACTCCCACTGCATGTGCAATGTCTGGCCTTGTCCAGACCATAGCATACATTAGAGAACCTACCGCTGCAGCATATGGAACTTTAGACATATAGGCTATCTCCTCTTGTGTCTTTGGACACATATCCTTCGTTAGTTTAAAATGACCAGCCAAAGGTGTAGAAACTGGTTTTGCATTTTGCATTGCAAACCTTTCTAGTACCTTCTTGATGTAATCTTCTTGTGATAGCTTTATTGTCTTCTTCGTCCTGTCCCTTGATATTTTCATACCAAGTATCCTCTTTGCAGCACCTAAATCTTTCATTGAAAAAGATTTGGACAGCTCCTCTTTTAGGTCTTTGATGTCCTGCATGTTAGCACTTGCAATCAACATACAACATTAGGATGATGAATTTCCCATCTCCCAAATTCTTCGTGTAGACGCAGTGATCCGAGTTGCATCTTGTGAATCCATGATCCAACATCCATCGATCAAACTTCAAGTACCATTGTCTTGATGCTTGCTTTAAACCATACAAGCTCTTCTTTAATCTGCAAACCATTTTCTCCTTACCTTTTACATCATACCCCTTTGGTTGAAGCATGTAGATTTCCTCCTCTAAGTCACCGTGAGGGAATGTCGTATTTACATCCATTTGCTTGAGATTTAGATCATGAGCAGCCACAAGGCTTAAGACAAGCCTAATTGAGTTCATTTTTACAACAGGAGAAAATATTTCATTGAAGTCAATACCTTTCTTTTGAGAAAAACCTTTTACCACAAGCCTAGACTTGTACCTTTTCTTCCCACCTTCTTCTTCCTTTAGCTTGTACACCCATTTGTTTTGAAGTGCCCGCTTACCTTTAGGCCACTCAACAACCTCCCATGTTTGGTTGTGATGTAGTGAGTCCATCTCCACTTGCATGCTCTTCGTCCATTCTTCTTTGGATTCATGTTGCATAGCTTCTTCATATGATTCGGGCTCTCCAGAATCTGAGATCAAGAGATGGTTGAAGGAAGGAACAAACCCTTCTGGAGGTCTACTTGCTCTTGTAGATCTTCGGGGAATAGGTTGAGGCTCCTCATTTGGTCGACGTTGTTGCACATTGTCACCGTTTGCAGTCCATGAGTCTTCACCGTCCTCAACCTCCATGTACTCATCACTTGTTTCTTTTGTTTGTTTTCTTTCCAAGTAATCTTTGTACATATTTTGTTCGTTAAAAATTACATCCCTACTCCTTAAGATTTTACCATCTTCAGGATTCCATAGGCGATACCCAAAGTCTCCTTCTCCATAGCCAATGAAGAAACACTTTTTGGACTTTGCATCTAACTTTGATCTTAGGCTTCTATCTATGTGCATGAAAGCCTCACACCCAAACACTTTGAGAAATGCATAATTCACCGGTTTACCTGTCCATGCCTCTTTTGGAACTCCCCCATCCAATGCCGTTGAGGGTGACCGATTGATTAAGTACACAGATGTACTTACAGCTTCCGCCCAAAGCTCAAGCGGTAGGCCTGCATGTAGTCGCATGCTTCGTGCTCGCTCCATGATTGTCCTGTTCATCCTTTCTGAAATCCCATTTTGTTGAGGTGTCCTTGGGGTTGTCCTTTGCCTCCGAATGCCATTGCTAACACAAAAGCTTTCAAAAGCTTGGCTGCAATATTCGCCTCCATTGTCGGATCTGAGGCATTTAACCTTGGTACTTGTTTCATTCTCCACAAAGGCTTTCCACCTTTGAAATATGGAAAATACATCGGATTTATTCTTCATGACATAAACCCATGTTTTTCTAGTCGCATCGTCTATGAATGTTACATAGTACAATGAGCCACCAAGTGATGGTGTACTTGCAAGACCCCAAACATCAGAATGAACCAACTCAAGTTTTTTATTTTTTCTTTCATTTCCTGATTTTCTAAATTTTACCCTCTTTTGTTTACCATAAACACAATCTTCATAGAACTCTAAGTCCACTTCTTTCAAACCTGGTAGAAGCTTCTTTGTTTGAAGGATTTGCATTCCTTTGGCACTCATATGCCCAAGTCGGTAGTGCCACACCGCACTGTCAACTTCTGTAGTTGCTGCACAAGCTGAAGGTTGTGTGCTAACAGTACACAAGTAAAGTGTACCGACTTTTTCACCCTTGGCAACCACCAAAGATCCCTTTGAGATCTTCCACCGTTTGTTTCCGAATGCAATGTTGTGACCTTCATCATCCAATTGTCCTGTAGAGATCAAATTTTTGCGAAGAGAAGGAACATGTCTAACATCTTTAAGCTTCCATTCATTTCCGTTAGTAGTTTTGACAGAAACTGTACCTTTGCCGCCAATCTCACAAGCTTCATCATCTCCCAAGTATACATACCCAAAATTACCTTTGGTGTAGTCTTGGAAATGTTGCTTGTGTGGTGTCGCATGGAATGAAGCCCCGGAATCTACTATCAGGGAATTAGACACATTGTCTAATGAGAGAATTAGAGCATCTTGCTCTACTTTACCTGCCACATTGGCCTCCGATGTTGGCTTATTGTCTTGAGACTCTGTCTCCTTCTTCTTCTTGGACCAGCAATCCTTCTTGACGTGGCCCTTCTTGCCGCAGTTCCAACATTCAAGAACTGACTTTGTGCATGACTTGCTCCGCCTTGAGTGATCACGACCCTTTTGGTTTTTGAACCTCTCCTTAAGCCTTCCTCTTGTTTCCACTGATAGTGCAGCACTTGATGATTCTCCTGTGCTTCTCCTTCGCATTTCCTCGCTTAGGAGAACACCCACAAAATCATCAAACTTAAGAGTATTTGTGTCAGAGATAGAATTACTTACAGCCATCACAAGGCTGTCCCAACTATCCGGTAGAGATGATAGTATAAGGACAGCTCGCACTTCGTCATCGAAATTGATTTTCACTGATCGAAGTTGACTTATGTTTGTGTTAAAGTCATTTAGGTGTTCTGCAACTGAACCATTCTCTGCCATCTTTAGATTGAACAAGCGCTTCATAAGAAATACCTTATTGGATGCCGATGGTTTCTCGTAGAAGTCGTCAAGTGACTTCATCAAGTCCTCCGTGGTCTTCATCTCCGAAACATTGAAGGCCACCGTTGACGCCAAGCTTAACCGGATTGTTCCCAGTGCCTTTCGATCAAGGACAATCCATGCTTCATCTGCCATTGTTGCGGGCTTCTTTGCAAGACCACCTAGTGGCAAATAGAGGTCCTTCTGGTAGAGATAGTCTTCAATCTGCATCTTCCAATGTTGGTAGTTTTTGCCGTTGAACTTCTCAATCTTGAGCTTCCCTTCCTCCGCCATAACTCCCACTCAATTCAAGGAATCCTTTCCTTGAGATAATTTAGCTACGAGAAAACCTTGCTCTGATACCAGTTGTTAGGAAATAAGACGTAGCTAAATAGATAATTGAGTAGATTACTTAATGGAGAGAGACAGATTTACATACACGAGATTATAGAGTAGAGAGCGAGAGAGAGAGAGAGAGAGTACACACGATATACGTGGTTCACCCAATGTGGGCTACGTCCACGGGAAAGCAGTCACTCAATGGCTTTAGTACTTCAAAACAAGAAGTAAATTACAAAGGGATTATACCCTTAATGGAGCTCCCGCCTTGCTTCACTCTCACCACCTCACACTCACCTTGTTGCATCAACTTCACACTATGAAATGTGTGTAGAAATGGCCTCCTTTTATAGGCCAAAAGGGATGCCCTCTCTTATGAGAGACAGCCATGTGTAGCCGCGCTTGTGCGAATAAGTCCAAATCGGACCCTCCAATCCGCCCATGTGTGGCTGCCCTTGAGAAGACAAGTCCGCTTTTGAATTCGGCCACCGGCCACCGGCCATTGACTTCCGACCACCGGCCACCGGCCATTGACTTCCAACCACCGGCCATCGGCCATTGACTACCGGGCACCGGCCAACCGACCGGTTGTTTTCCGACCACTTTCCGACCGCCGTCCGGCCATAATATTCCTGCCCTAATTCTTGTCCGTGAAAATTTTGGTTTCCGGTGAGTGATTTTCCTTCACGCTTATGGCTTCTCCTCATAATGGGGGCCTTACAAATGTACGCTTTTACCACAGAAAATTACAAGGATAAATCAGGCTCCATACTTAACAGGGAGGCCTTCAACAAGGTGAGGGAGATTTGGTGTCAGCTACCAACAGTGTGTTCTCCCAATTGAGAGGATGATTTCTATGTGGCTATGATAGTAGGTACAATGGCTATTGGAGCGGTGTTGCTGTAGAAAGTAGGGAGAAGCTATAAGACCATCTACTTTGGAGCATGGTGATAAGTCTCAATGCATGGAAGCAGAGCAGTGGATGATGGAATTTGACGTTCAAAGTGAATCTCAGTGCGTGCAAGTTTTATGTGTTGACGTCTAATAGTCTATTATTGGAAGGACTTGGTGTTGACTCCATTGTTGCATGTATGATTTTAACCCCAAGGTCAGTACCAAGCGATAGGGAACATTGGGCAGTCCCCAAGAATCCTATTCGCCCCGTATTGACTTAACTGTCATACGTAATGACTTTAAGAGCAAGGTCAACACCAAGCGATGGGGAGCGTTGGGCAGTCCCAAAGTCTCCTATATTCGCCCAGTAGTGACCCCACTTCATGGATTTGTTGGTTAGCATGAAATTGGTTTGTTTCCTGTTGTAGTCCACTCAAGGTGCATAGGTGGAAGCAAAAAAGAGTGTCTAATGCATATGTCGAATGATGGGACATCCTATTTATGCATACACAAAAGTGCATGGAAAACAATATGTTGTGCAAGAAAGATTTTGAGGAGTTCTTCAGAAAGATGGTGTAGCTATAGAAGCATATGAAATAACTTTGCAAGCTGGCACCCCTTTAAGAATGTTTTTGTTGATGAGGATATGTGCTCTCATCTTACTATGCACTGTGCGTGAGTGTTGGACTCTACAACACTCCACCAGTTGTTGTAAGTTAATAGACTTCGACTCTTATAATCATCTCATCCAGCATGAGCGACATGACTTTAGATATGCTCAACTCTTCCAGCTTGAGCGTAAGTACGACTCTAGCACAAAGGATAATATGACTTGAAGATTTGGGACTAATGCTTTGCTCATTTTATGGCTCAGCAGCTCGACTCTAACTATGCCAAAGAGTGTTTTTTGCACCCTGGCGACTTGACTTTTTCACATTCTTGTGCTTACTACAAACATTTCTTCAGGTAAAAGTAATCTTGAATCCTCAAAAACAGGATTACTAAAGGACCAAGTTGGCATTGAAGGTTTCTTTGCTATACCTGTTTCATCATCTTTGAATCTGCATTCACATTGGTTGGGTTGTCCTTCTTTGACTGTGAAGATTCCATCATCTGTTTGATTTTCCAAGTAGGCCTGTTGATAGAAGTCTTTGATGTTGTTGTAGACCTTTGTTGGATGTCGGCATCTGGCTTTTGACTCAGAGCATGTAAGACTTAGGAATCCAAATCTCTCGATGACCTTTGTATCTCCATTGTTGACTCTGCTTCACTCTAGGTCTTGTTGATTGCTTGATATCTTCATGCAGGTCTGGTGTAGTTGCAGTTGGCTTATGGTTGACTAGTAGCCAAATCTTTGTATACCCTGGGTAAAATCCTTTTCCAAGAGGAAGACTCTTTGAGATTTGTCTTTGTTCTGTATCCTCTTGAGAGTTTTGTGTTGACTTTACCATCTTCAATGTTGCTTTGTTGTATACCTACTGCTTAGGTATCCTAAGACATTGTCGAGGTTGATACCTTGTGGGCCTTCTTTCTTGGGAGGAGAGTCTTGATGTTACTTCATATGCTCTAACCTGCGGTTTTGGTACCCATATCAATTTATTACCTCCATAGTACTCCTGTTCTTTTAAGCTCCATTGTGAAGCTATCCATCCCATGTGTTTGTCTTTCTATGTTGATTTCTTGTCTTTAATCCAAACTCGATCATTGACTTTGATTAAATTTCTCTGAACAAACACTTGCTTGAATTTTCTCAGCTTTCTTGAGTACTTGGGCTGATATACCTTTGATTTTTTGGATGTCTCCTTAGAGGTTTCCGTTGGGTCAACAATTGACTTGAAATTTTGAAAGCCTAACTTGCTTGAAGAAGCTGATCCATGTGGGTCCTTTGATGTAGAGGCATACGATGTCACACCTTCTTTGCTAATGAGTGGAAGGTCCACTTTAGCTTTACCTTTGTCTGCAAGATTTTTCTTTGATTTTTGTGATTTTTGCAACTCTGAATCTAGCATTAACGGTACCTGTAACTGTTGCTAGCTACCTCTTGGAAAAGAGAGTATTAGCATTTTATCTTCTTTGCAGGCCTTGTCTTTATCTAACCACTGATGTCCAAGGATGACATCTTCAAGAATTTCCTTTGAAGGCTTCACTTGAAATTTTACCTGCTCTTCATGATGATGCTAAGGGTAGCAACCATTTCTTCTTGACTTGTATGCATACCTAGAATTGGTTTTCTCTGAGTAATCTCTAGAATTCTCTGAATGTTGTCTGCAACCATATCGTACTTTGCTTCTTTATCCAATAGAACATTGCATCTGACACTTTCTCCTTTTGTACTACTGAGAAGTATAACTATTCTCATTGTTGGCTCTATTGAAGATTTATGTCCTGATTTTGCCATGGTCTCAGCTTGATCTAAATGTGTCTCTATGGAGGGTAGCTTGAGACTTTGTTTTCCAGTTTGACTTTCTTCAGTTGATTTAGCTGGCAATATCTGATTGATCTTTGGACTTCCTATATTGCTTCTTGACTGTCTGCAACCCCGTTCTTCTTAACTTCTGGCTTTGATGGCATTCTCTGCTCAATAGCTTCCATGGTTGCTATTTGCTTTGTTTGATCTGCACTTGCTATTGCCTGATTTTCTTTAAGCTCTTGTGAAGTTCTGATTGATGGAGATGAATCATCTTCAATAAGCTTTTCTTTGGCATTAGTCTCCATTTTATCTGTGCTTGAGGACTTTGTGCTGTCGTCCGCGGGTGACCAGTCTTGGTCTCCATTCTTTGTTGTCCGTGATAGTCCATCATATTTGCATTCTACATTTCTAATATCTTCTGGGCCATTGGCATTCCCATTATGATGTCGTCTGGCATATCTTTTGTTGTGATCACATAGAAATGAGCTATGATGATCAGTGAACTTACTTCAATGGTGGTGGAGATGATTCCCCAACATTCTACTCGTTTGTTTCCTAATATGCTCCCAAATTTAGGAGCATCTTCCAGCTGTGGTTGGCCACATCTTTTCCAAGTGCGAAAAGACATGAGGTTCTTGTCTAACTGAAATCTAGCTTTATTTCTCTTGACAATTTTTTTCATTTTCACCAACAATATTGCACTTGATTGTCTTGGGATCTATGTCTGAATTGGTTTCTTTGGTTGTGATAGTGTCCTTTGGTTGAGCTTCATCTGCATTTTCTTTGCTTTGACCACTTTCTTCCGTTGATGTTGGCTCCATTAGCTGTAATACTCCACTTTTTGTTCGCAATTGATGAGCATTATCTACCTTCATCTGAGTAACCTTTGATCTTAGAAGATCCACTGTACTTTCTGGCAGAATCTATCTCTTTGGAGGAGATTTTGGTGCTGACATTTGTGTAGATTTTGGACTTTAGCTCCCATTGAATTTGAGTTATCTGTTACCTGTTCTGGCAGCTTGAGGCTTTGCATCATCTTCAGATAGTCTTTGACTTCAGTCGTACCATCCATACAAGTTTGTACAAGGTCATGATCTTGCTGATATTCGTTACCATGTGCATCTTGATATGCATATGTGAGCTTGATCACATGTAACTGTTTGAACACTATGGGATTTTTTGGCTTTTGAATTTGACTTGTGGAGATCAGGTGAAACTTTTGTCCGTGATAATCTTCATAGAGGCATTTATCTGTAGATTCTGATGGAAACATGACAAATTATTCCCCAAGGCAAGCTATAGATAGCATTATCTTTGCCCTGATATTGTCTATCCCATGGGTCTTCTATGATATGAGCTTCTGTGGTTTCAACACCCAATGCATCATAGATACTAGACTCTCGTTTATATCTATGACTATTTTGGTCAAAGTATATGCTCATTTGGTCACAACATCGAAGCTTGATTTCCGATGGAGGAGAGTTTGGCTCTGAACAAATTTTTGGGTTCACTCGAGTAATATCCTTCAGCTCTAGAGAGGATGGGCTATAATAGATTCTTTCCTATGAAATGAACCATCCTTTCTAATCTATCACTGGGCGCACTTCTATGAGCTGGTATGTGGGCCGTTCAAACACTAGTTGTTCCTTTTTGTATAAATGCCCTTTTTGGTCCACATAGTGTGTATATGAATTTTCTGTACCATACAAAGCTAACATCATTCTATTTGATGTGTCCCTTAGACTCGTGAGAATGATTGCACACTTGTGGCATTGGATGCAAAATCATTTGCAAACCTATTTCAACATTCGATGATATCTCTATACCTTGACCAAATTCATGCAAGAATTTGTTGTTCAAAGAATCAATTTTTAAGCTTTTCAGGTGCTTGTGCATCTTTATGCTAATTTTGAATTTGTAGTGCTTTTGCTAGTGCTTCTAATGGTAATGTAGAATCATCTGATTGCATTAAAAGGGACAAGTTAAATGCAATTATATCGAGATTCGCATTTCCAATTTTCTTTGTACCTTGCTTGGCAGTTGATATATCCCTGTTGTAAGGATTTCTTGGACAATCTTCAGAAAAATGTCCACCTTATCGTCCACAATCTGAGCAATACAGCATGAATGGTGGTATTTCATTTGGTTCTGTCATGTCAAGCTCTTGTAGAGAAGTTTCAGCTTCTATGCTTACCAAGTTGCCGGCTTCTTCTTTTAGAACATTAAGCATCAAACTGTAGACTGCTCCATCTTGACCTTTGTACCGTCTTTGGCTTGGTTCACCCATTAGACTGGCTTCTATTGGTTGGTCTATTGGATCTTGCATTACTGGCTCTCGATTATAGATCTGACCACTGTAATCCATGTACAATGATCCTGATTGCATATGCACCAACTGTATGTGTTGCTGGCTTGTGCAAATTTCTGGATAACCACTTGGGTTGACTTTCTGAACTTCTATCTGCACTTCATCTTTGAGATTGCAATACCTGGCTCCACTAAAGTCTGTGAACATCTGGGAGTTATTGGAATCTGGCTTTACTCTGATCAATAGGATCTTGGCTACTGTGCTTCTTTTACTGTTCATAAGATACCTATGACCTTTTGTATTCGTGTACAAAAATTAGTTGTAAAATCTGGTCGGTTGCAGTTGCACTTGTGCTGCAACTGCTATTGGCTTGTCCTGTTGTACTTGAACTCTCGGTTGATTTGAGTCCATGTCGATTTTGGTATTTATTAGCAAAATTTATGCTGCTCGTACTAGCCTAATCTGCAATCATGTGCAAGTTGTGCCCCCGTTCATCCAACAGAAGCTAATTTGCAATGCAATTGCTTGACTAGCCAATTTCTAGCATGCAAAAATTGAAAAAAAGCTTCAAGTTGATCTTTTTTCTCGCTTTCTCCGGCTAATCTCTGGTTCACTTTGCACGGTTTGCTCGGTTTACGGCTCTTCTAGCTTTTTCACGGTTTGTTCGGTGTGCGATACACTACTTCCTGGCTTCCCGACGTTGATATTTTTCTCTGAGTTGTTTTATGCTTTTCGGCCTCGTTCTGGCTTTTTCTAGCACTTTTTGTGACTTCCCTTTTTATTTTTCCTAATTATTTATGAAATTTTGAATTATTTTATTTTTTTGTATTTTTATGATTTTTTTGGAAAAGTTTTGGTTTTTATTTTATTTTTTGATAATTTTCTAATTTTTATGAGTTTTTCTGAACTTTTTATGATTTATTTGAATTTTTTGATCACTTTTGGACCTTTTTAGGATTTTTAGTGAATTTTTTGAGTTTTGTACTATTTCTATGAATTTCTTTGTGAATTTTTGAATTTTTTGTGATATTCTATGTGTTTTTTTTGTGAATTTTCTTTTTTAATAATTATTTTACTCTTTTTTTAATGAGGTTTCCATTTTCTATAATTTTCTAACTCTATTTTTTATTTTTTATTGGGTTTTTGAAAATTTTTATTGTTTTTATGATTTTTAATGGTTTTTTTTTGTGATTTGTTTTTACTAATATACAAATAAATGAAATGAAAGTGAGAAAAAAAAAAGCAAATGAAATTGAAATGAAATGTAAAGGGGAAAAATGAAATTGAATTGAAATGAAATGAAATTTAAAGGGAAAGAAAACGAAATGAAATGAAATTAAAATGAAATGAATCAATACAAAAGTCAATGACACAAAAAAAGGCCAAAAGACAAAAGGCTCCGAGCAGGCATGCACGTTGAGAAGAGGTCCCCCTTTTTTTTTTTGGTCTTCTTGTGTTGTGTGTGTAAGGGTGGGTTCACACGCCATGAAGCGCGAGAACGACGACGGAAGCGGAAGTAAAAAGAAGAAGAAGATTATTTTAGCGTCGTAGAAAACTATCCCAAGAGACTGTAAAGATCTATCCGCCGAGGAAAGTCCATGCCCCGAAAGGCACAAACGAAAACAAAAAAAAAAGCCTAATATACGCCGCAAAATTAGCCGAAACACTGAAAATCCCTCGAAAATCCAAAAATTTGCCGGAAAATTTCTATAAACCTTAGAAAATCATTGTCATTTACAACCGAACACTTTCCGACATGCAAAAGCACACCGAAAATAGCTTTTTTTTTTGAAACGCGAATTTCGACGAAATTGACCATAGAGGCCACAAATGCGAAGAAAATGATGCCGTAATTATGCACACACAAAATAGATCGTAAAGATCACAAAATCAAGTTCTTCTAAAATTATCCAGAAATTAATGCAAAAATTATCAAAAATTACAAAAATTATCTATAAATTCTCCACAGATTGGGAAATAGTGCAGCCAAATAAAATTACACAAATCACATCAATTCAATTTCCAAACAATTTTATCAATAAAATCAAGATTAGGCAATTAAACCGGCAAAATTATCGACAAATTTAGGTCAAAATTTGACGCAATTGAAATGTGTAAATTCCCATTTGTGAGCACAAAAACGTAGAAATTCATCATTACACACGTCAGTTATGCAATCAAAATATGAACCAATCATGCAAATCAACACTTTTTAGGCGCACACACACACTAATAAAATTGTCAGTTTTTACCAATCTTTAGGTGCGCACGCAAAAGGGTTAATTTTGTCGAATTTGCAATGTGACTTCACAAATCATTAGTTGGGCATGAGCACAACACAAATTAATCATCACAATTGAAAATCCATAACACACACATTGATTTTTAGGTGCACAAACATGGGCAAAATAGTGTACACACACCTAAAATTAGCACACACACTGAATTAGAATGCACACACACTTGATTTTAGTGTGCACACACTTGAAATTGACCATCAAAGCATACAATTAACTCAATTAGGCACCCAATTAGCAACCTACAATGATGAATTAGCAATTGAAATTGGCAAATTCATGCGCCACCAAATCTTTAAAAATTTCGGCATTACGACGGCATGAAAATGAACAATCGCAAAATTTCCAATCTTATAACATCAACATTGCATTGCATCAACATAGCATAGCATTACATTGCATCATGGTGGGATTTCTACACAATTCTACATATCCTTAGATTCTAAGGAGGTTGAGAATACCACCTTTGATTACCTTTCCGTTGAAGATCAATTGAATGGTCGAATGCTCCAATCCTTCATAGCAAATTAGTAAGCTAGCAAAAATTAGTCAAATTAACAAGGGGTTAGTGTGAAATTAGCGTGTTTAAAACACAATTGACAAGATACAGTGACACATTAGGGAATTATGAACACATTGCTTCATGCACACACATTCAAAATCCACAAAAACATAAACACACAAGTGAAATTAGTAGTAAAATTAGTGAGGGAACGCATTTGATTATGCCATAATTACACTAGCGTAGGCCATCGTCCCCGGCAACGGTGCCAAATGTTGGGGCCTCCATCGTTGCAATAGCTCCAATGGCCAACAAAACTATCAATCTAGAGGGATGAGCTACCCGGCTAAGGCATGGAAACACTCACACGGTTAGTGATCTAATCATGTCATCACAAATGGTTAACTCTACGAGGTGAGCTTCTCTACCTATGGAGGAGCTAAGCCGCAATGAAGGGAAATCTCCACATCCACTTCTCTTCACCGCCAATCAACCCAATCACACACACTACGATTACAAGATGCACACAACACTAATCCTATCATGCAACACACTAATGGCAAGCACACACACCTAGATCTATCGAGCACCACACTCCAATCAAACCTACATGCACACACAAGCAAAAGAGGGCAATCACACAAGATTAGAGAGGGATTAACCACTAATTAGCTAAGATCTAGTTAATCTAAGCATCATAGGCAATCATAAGAAGCATGAGAGAGGCATAGTGAGAGAGAATGAATCATCGATTAGTGTTAATAAAGTCTCATGAGCAAGGAGAAGCTCAAGGACTCCATAGCCACACACCTCAAGAGCTCACCAAAGAGTGCTCTCAACAAATGAGCTTGAGAACCCTAATTTATTTTACACACTGCCTTATATACCTAGGGTAAAAATATGCAATGTCCGGGTGCCCAAGGCCTTTAGGGCTCCACCACTTACTGAATCTGCTACCTAGGCACACTAACTGACCTGTTCTTTACAGCTTGGAACTCCCATTGAGCCTGTAACACATTAACAATAATACAATGGCTTGAAATAAATCAGGAATTTACACTACGTGACCATTTTGGAAAAACGTGGAAAATGTGTAAGTCCAATCTTTACTACTTGTTTGTATTCATCCTTGATGTGCATCTGTACGTCTTCGATCTTTAGCAGCTTTTGTTAACAGACGTTGACTTAGTTAACACTATCCACAAGTATGTAGACAAGTTTTGGGATTTACATCTCAAGGCTAGTGTCTTTCAAAAGATAGACTTTGCCGAGCAAAAGCAGCAATTCTGTGTGGGATTACCTAAAGAGATGGCCAAATACATCAACTCTCAATGGCCTGGTTCTATCATCCAAGTAATCCATCACACCATTGTTGCTTCACGCATCAATATCCATCAAGGGGCTAGAAGGAATGTCAAGCCCATGGAAAACAAAGACAAAAATGATGCAAAAGGGAAAACCAATGCTCAAAATTTTTCTCAAGGCACTTCCAACAACAACAACAAAAATCGGTCCGAGGAGAAGGGAGTTTACAAAGGCAAAAACAAACTCTCTCCTGAAGAGCTTGAAGCTTTTTGCAAGGACCATAAGTGTTTCAAGTGTGGGGAGCAAGGACATGGCTATTGTTCTTGCCCCAAGAAGAATGCTCGCAATGAGACTCCTAGGACTTCCACCATCGAAGCTCCAAAAGAGGATGTTCATTTTGCAAAGGAGCATCACTTTTTGTTTGATGCTTGGGGAAAGGTAAGAGATCATGATGCCTTCATCTTGTTTGACCTTGGATCTACTCACAACTTCATACAACGGACTTGGCCACCAAGTTGGGCATTCAAGATTTTGAGATGGGAGATATGGTAATGGCTGACACAACTTTGCAAGCCTCCATTACTCCCTTGATTGGGAAGTGGAGGCTCTATGTCCAAAGCTATGTCGACAAAGAATACTTTTTTATCTCTCCTCTCAAACATGAGGATGCTATCCTAGGGGCACCATGGTTTGATCGCATGGCTGCCAATATGAAGTTCCCTGAATTGAAAATCATCATCTACTCCAAGTCTTTAAAGGAACATAAGCAACATCTCCAAGTAATTTTTCAAGCATTGATGAAGAACAAGCTTTTTCTCAACCAAAATAAAAGCGAATGTTTCATTCAAGAGATTCAATACGTAGGTCATATTATCCCTCAAGATGGTATTTGTATGGATCCATCAAAGTTAGAGGTAATAAAATCATGGCCTAATCCAAGGAATCTACACGAGCTAAGGATCTTTATTGGTATGTGCGCATACTATGGACGCTTCATAGCAAAATTGTAAATCATACCCCCCTCAATTACTCTATGTACCTTGTTACAGCCAATAGCTCAATCTCTTGCTCAAAGAGAAAAGTAGCCGAGAGAGAGACTGACTATGTGTGTGGTTGCATGAGAATCTGAGAGAGATTTAGGTGGCTGAGTGTAGTTGGACGGATAGCAGGTTGGGTGGTTGAGAATCGAGGTTTTGCAAGATACATGCACAACGTGGGGTAGTAGCTTGCCGAGTTTGTCACAATGCATGCGATTTTGCTGAGTGGCTCCACGGTAGGCTCTGGTTGCTTGGTAACAAATGTTGTCGGCGGCACTTCTATTGATGTTGTCGTTCCATCGCAGCAGACGATCGATTGAAGGTAACACTAGAGGTTACGTCTTTCTCAGTCAAATTTTCCCAATGCCAACATAATAAACAACATCAGTGTTGGGTAGCTTTCCCATGGTGTGGTTTTTCAACCCTCGGTTTGCCCACACAAATTCGAAATTGAGTTTGTTTGGTATTGGCCCTTGATAAATTTTTTATTTTTTATTTGGGTTGTTTCTTTCAAGGTCGAATACATATTTATCCTAAACATCTCATGCTAAACATCTATGTTACTTGCCTTCCTTCTAGTAATTTTATTATATGCACATGTTTCTCTCATTTTAAAGATCCTCCAAATGATCTTCTCCTTCAGCAACTTGATCGCATGAAACTTGTCTCGCTTGCTACACTCTAATTTACTATAGCTAGCTTCCTAAATCACTATCAACACTGAGTGTGCCTTTAAGATTAACATGCATGGTCTCTAAACAAATCGATGAGTTATCTTTGACCTACTAATCCCATGCCTAATATGCTTTGGGGGTAAGACATACAATTAAGACTTGATTAGCAAATATGGTCGATAATAAAGCAACAACATTAAGCAACTTTTTGAGGAGCGTTTCCAAATCTGTGATACCACACTGCTATAAGTAGAGGTGCGATGTCCCTACAAAATACCAAAAAACAACATATTCCAATCCATGAAACACACAAATCTCCTTACTTGGAAAATCCCATGACACATAATCAACGTCATATGCGAACATTGAGAGACAGAGAGCGAGAAAGAGTAAGTGAGAACGTGTAGGCGCAGCTCCTAGAGCGGAGTGCTATGTCGGCACGACGAGAGAGGAGAGAAGAAAGACGCAGACACTCGGTGCAATCTCCCCCTGTTGTTACCATATACATGTGGAAGTGATGTGTGTAAACACACTAGGATCATCAAGGACACACAATCCTCATGATTGTCACCTTACACACACACATGTCTAGCTTATTTACACTTAGAAGCACCCAATTATGTGAAGGTGGGACAACTATTGAAATTAGTTCGTGATTTTAGTTATAATTTTTTTAGAAAATTGACAAGTCAAATCAAAGAAAACAAAGGAAACCAAAACATGTGAAAAATCAAAGTTATAAATGTTCATTCTACTCTCGTGGTTATTGTCAGCCATGTTAACAAAATTTGTGTGCGTACTTAGTGTATGCTTTGGCAATTCAAAACCTTAGTTGCCACTCCTCTTAGCCTTTGAAAATTGGCTCTTAAGTATCTACACCCACGGCTCGAAGTGGTTAATTATAGAGAATAGAGGAGTAGGTCTAACATAGTAGAGTTTCTGAGGGCTAGATCCTTTTGGATTTCTTATGGCTCAATAATGGTAAAGCCATAGGCAAGTCTAAAAATACTTCATTATTAAGTCCAAAGCTCCAGAGGTGTCCACCATATCCCACATAGTGGGCTCAACAAAACTGATTATAGATCCAAGTTCCACTTACCCTAATATAATTAACAACATCAACCATTTATAGGCTACTTAAGGACCTAGAAAAGAGAAACCAAATGCTCTGATACCAATGTAATGGAATTGTCCTTTTAACTTGAGAGTAGCAAAAATTAGAGAGATAACTTTTGTAAAATTACTTTGTGAGCATAGTGAGTGAACATAATTGATGTTAACAACATAAACATAGCATTTAGTTAACTTGGCATAACACAAATTTTGCAAAAGAGAGAATTTAGAGAACATGACAACAGTTGAGGACCGGATTTATGTGGAGCCGCGGTCCCCCCTCCAATAAGCATTTGTATTATGATTTCTCCCATCAAGAAAAACTTGTTACAATACAATCTTTGTGTTCCTTGTGACCTAGGTGATGCAATGAAGATAGAAAGCTTCATGCATCACGAGCATAGCATAAACTTTGAGGAAAGTATTAACTATCCCAAACCTTACTCCCAAGACCTCAAACACCTTCGAAGGTTGGAGAGAGCTAGCAGAGAATTAGGGTAGGGAAGAGGAAGAAGAAACATTTCATAGGAGAAATAATTAGTTCCTCACTTATCATCACTCTTCTTGCTAGCGTACATAATAGCATAGTAATGAAGATTGAGAAGATGGAAAGCTTAAGCATTGAAGCGTGGCTCTTGGTTGGATTTGCATTCCATAGCTAGGAGTGTTGGTGTAGGCTCTCAACCTCTCTACTTGCTTGGAGAAGGAGAGAGAGCTCTAGCACTTATCACTTCACACAATGATAGTGTGTGTGATTGTGTGTGGGAGACTATACCCCCTAAGCAATTCCCTAACTTCCTTGGTCGGCCCCTTGTAGCTCATGCTTGAAGCTCATTGGACCCTCCAGGCCTAGCCAATCAAAAGCAGGAGGTAAATCAAATAACAAGGGTAGCCTTGGGACAAGTGTCCCCCTTTCCCCTTTGAGAGAAAGGACTTGATAAATGTAAAAAGAATAAATTAAATCTTCTAATTTATCATTTGGACCCCTTGGGTGGCCAACCAATAGGCTTCAGCCACACCATGAGGGCAACATGAGGAGGAACTTGACAAGTGTCCCTTTTGCTTTCATTGAACCAAGCATGCTTTGTGTGAGTGTGTGTGTGTGTGTGTGTGTGTTCTCTCTCATCCCCCCTCTTGTAGGGCTCGCCCCTTTCTTGTAGCGATTAGCTTTGACTTTTGTGCCACCTCAAGCCCCTCAACCTTGGGCCTATTTCTCACCACAAGCTTGGCCCTTAAGCCCCTCAAGCTTGGGTTGGGTTCTCACCTCAAGTACAACCCTAGCATCTCAAGCATGACAAGCACCTCAATCATCTCAATAATCAAGCACCTCAAGCATCTCAAGCATCTCAGTCATCAGACACCTCAAGCACTTAGTCATCAAGCACGACAAGCATCTGAAGCACCTTAAGCTTGGGCTGGGTTCCCACCTCAAGCTCAACCCTAGCTTACCTAAGATCAATGGACTTTTACACTAATTATTGGAGGTCTTCAATGAAGCTAACCCTAAGGTCTTATGCTCCATTGGTTAGCCTTGCTCTTTGATAGACCATCTCTCATTTGGGCCACTTTACCATTGGCCTCGTGTTGAGATAGATCTATAAGCACATTTCTATATCTTAACCCCTATTCCCGTGTATTCTCCCACATTAAATGATCAGTTTAATATGAGAAAATAACGGTGTGTACTCAAGTTGTACTTTAACATGACACAAATGGTAAGCTTCGTATATAAGGCCTGGGCAGGCAAGGGGCAACTGGAATGTATGGTGATGCATGCTTTTCACAACCCCCCAGAAGTTGTCATTTGTACATAGCCAAGAGGAAAAAAACCAAAAAATAAATAAAAAGAATTTTAAAAAAAAATTCATCTTGCATTTTGAAGGCTTCCAGCTCCATGCGTGATGCTAGTGCGGACAGAAAATTATAGCTAGTTGAGAGGATATGCTTGGGGGATGCTGCCTAATCATGACTTGGTTTTTCCACATGCATGAGCTTCACATGGGAATGAGTTCCATACATTGGTGAAATCCATGGTAAAGGGAATGGGAGTTAATTTTACTTAGGGAAAGAGTGAAGTTTGGAAGGTCAAGTGGCATGATCCACCATTCCAAAATTTTCTATTTAGAAATTTCCCTGTGTACAGATACCATGCTTGGTGACATCATGGGCCCTTGAGGTATCCTGAGGTGTCAATCTCATGTGGTGCATAATGGAAGAGTCCTAAGCAAGGTACATGTGATGTGGGCCACGTTCCCCTTTGGCTCATAAGGAAAATAAGAAAAACAAGCCTTTTTTATCATTTTTTTCAATAGTTTTCTAAAATTACGGATACCATATCATAAGTAGACCCCCTAGGACTCCCTTCATGCCCTCCCCTTCCCACTTACGGGAGCAAAGAGATACCCAAACCCCGACGGCCTCTAAAAAGCCGGGGGGCGATGGCATGCCTCGAGCCTGTCACGAAAAAGCGAACATGGGGGGGCACCACCTAGCTTTGAGTGGCTAGGACACAGACCACGGTGATGTGAACACCGCAAACTTACACACACACACACACACACACACACACACACACAGAGATTAGAGAGAGAGAGAGAGAGAGAGAGAGAGAGAGAGAGAGAGAGAGAGATTGACAAATGATGAAAAACCCTCGGGGGTGTGAGGGAGATTTTTTTCTGCAGTATTTACAATGACCTTCCTTTCGGCGAGGCGACACACCGTGGTGATAGAGAGCTAGGGAGAAGAGATGGTGAAACTACTTGGTGTGTTCTCTAAAGACAACTCGATGATTGTGAAACTTGCTACCAAGAACGTGTATGTGTGTGTGCATCGACCATTGGAGTCGAGAGGTGGACGTGGCTCCCTTCACATGGTTCAATTCCCAAAGCAAACCATCACACAAGCCCCCTCCCCGTGATGCCAATAGTGTCAATTCTTCCCACTAAAACTCTACCAAGTGCTGACCTCTCATGAACTGCCCCCCCCCCCCCCCCCCAGTGACCTCTTAGTACCCTTTTATAGCTGTTGGCTACTTGGATTAGGGTAATCCCGATTTGATTAGGGTAAGTTAATCGGGGAGACAAATCAAGGCGGTGGGCCCGGTGTGGTTGACCCTTGCTTTGTCTTGGGAGTTATTAAAAAAATGAAAACCTCTAGGTGGGCCTTTGTGACCATCACCTATAGAGAGGGAATTTACAAATTGGGAATTTTACAAGGCTTGGGTGAAAACTGAAAAAATGATGATGATAACCTACGGTTTACTGAAAATGGTGTCGTGGTTGCGTGATGTCAGCGGATGCTGTGCTGCCGGTGCGTTGGTGTAGTGCATACGTCTTTTTGGGGTCGGCCGGGGCATGCCTTTAGCGCATTTCTTTGTGTCGGTGTCAGCGGCGCGTGCTTTGGGTTGTCTTCTTCTTTGTCGATGTCGATGTTGTTTTGGTTTTTTTTCTTCTTTTTTGTATTTTTTTTTAGTGTGTGTGTATACACGTGTCGTGTGTATATATATGGGTGAGTGCATGAGTATGTACAAGTGTGAGTGCGTATTTGTATATGTATGTGTGTGCGCGAGGTAATATTTATGTATATATATATATAATAAATAAATAAATATATATATATATATATATATTTTTTTTATTTTTTTTTTGGGCCTGTTGGCGACGCAGAGGCGGGGGTGAAGATGGAGTGAGAGAGGGGGGGTGGGTGCACAACGTGTGTGTGTGTGGTGTGTATGTGTGTGTGTGTGTGTGTGTTTGTATGTGTGTGTTGTGTTGCTTCATGGCGGCGCCTACGGGCTGTGTACAGAGCGCCAGAGAGGGGGTGAAAACAGGGCTGCCTACGGGCTGTTTACACACAGAGAGAGAGAGAGAGAGAGAGAGAGAGAGAGAGAGAGAGAGAGAGAGAGAGAGAGAGAGGGTGGGGTGAGGTGGTGAGGGAGTGGAGAGGGGATAGGGGGGTGGTGTGTGGCTACATATGGCCGAGAGCGCGTGAGCGGGTGTGGGCGAGCACGAGGCCCGGATGGGGTAGCCAACAGAGGGCGAGACAAAGGGGGGGGGGGGTATAGTCAACAAGAGAGAGAGAGAGAGGTGCTTAGTGGTGGTTCCCACCAAGGAAAAAGAGGGAGAGAGAGGGGAATGTGAGGTTGTGAGGGGGGGTGAGAGGATAGGGGGGTGTTCAGAGGATAGAGGAAGAGAGAGTGAGAGAGATAGAGGGAGGGAGGGAGAGAGAGAGAGAGAGAGAGAGAGAGAGAGAGAGAGAGAGAGAGAGAGAGAGAGAGAGAGAGAGAGAGAGAGAGAGCTTGCCATAAGGCCCGTGGGACCTTCCTAAAGGAGAGAGTGAGGGAGAACTAGAGTTAGGGCTAGGTGAGGGGGGGGGGATATTAGGAGGTGGTCCGCTAGGAGGAAAACAAGGGGGGGGGAATAGTAAATCCGAGAAGAGTGTGGACAAGGGGGGAGGGGGTATTGCAGCCCGTCAGGGCTGGAGTGTGGACAAGCAGAGAGAGGGAGGGAGGATATTTGGAAGAGAGAGAGAGAGGATAATATCTATGGCGGCCTTTCGGAGGGGGTGACAGAGGCACCAATGCACCTACCGGGCCGGGTGATGCAGCAGTAGAGTAGGAGAGAGAGAGAGAGAGAGAGAGAGAGAGAGAGAGAGAGAGAGAGAGAGAGAGAGAGAGAGAGAATATTGGCGGAGCCGGGTCGTAGGAGAGAGGGGTTCGTCTCCTGGTGGTAATGGAGAGATGTGTGGCCAAACTGGCGGCGATCCGCTAGTGGTTAACCTAGGGGGGGGTATGGTGAATGGTAAAGAGCTTTTTTTTGTGGTTTTTCTTTCTTTCTTTTTGGTAACTAGCCTTCCCTTCCTTAGGGTGTGATTCTCATGGTCATGGTTTCGAAAGCCGACCATCATTAGCCCTCCCATCTGGCTAGAGGCATTCATGCTTCTAGCCCTTCCTCTGCATCTTTAGTTGTGGATTTAGAGGGTTCTCCCTCCTCTGGAATGTCTAGCATGAACTCTGGATCAAACCTAAGAAAATACCTTTTCAGCCTCCATCCATTGACTCTAGTCTTGTGAATTCTCCCATCTGCTTCCATCAGCTTATATCTACCGTTGTCATAGCGTTTCTTGACAATGAATGGTCCTTCCCATCTGGGTTGAAATTTCTTGTCCTTCCTGGTGTCAAATCTGTTGTCGTATCTCAGCACTAACATACCTTTTTCTAGGCCCTTCTCTTTAAGCCCTTGATTGAAAGTGAGCTGGCGTCGTTCTGCCTGCGTTGCATAGTGATTGATTGCTTCTTCCCTATCTAGTTGGAGCCTCTCCAGATCCAGGATGTGGTTTCGGAGATTTACAATTGGGCGTTGTATCTGGCTAGCCAAGACTCGTAAGCTGGCTATCTGTACCTCAATGGGTAGGATTGCCTCCTTCCCATAAACTAGATGGAAAGGGGTGAAACCTAATGATGTTCGGAACGTCGTTCGGTAAGCCCAAAGAGTTGCCATGAGATGTTTATCCTAGTCTCCTGTGTGATTGTTCACCTGCTTTGTGATGATTTTGCAAATCATTCCATTTACCTTCTCTACCAGACCATTGCATTGTGGATAGTATGGTGTGGAATGTCAGCGTGTGATGCCTAACTTCTTCATTAGTTCTCCCACCAGATTGCCTGTGAAACCTGGTCCTCTATCTGATATTACCTCTAGAGGAGTGCCAAAACGGCAACAGATATGCTGAAAAATAAACTTTGCTACCTCTTGGGCTGTAATGCGGGTGGTGGTTGTTGCTTCTACCCATCGATTCATGTAGTCTACATCCGCTATGATGTACAGTTTACCTGATTGTGCCCTTGGTAAAGGACCGATAGCATCTATTCCCCATTTCTCAAATGGCCCATATGAGATGATAGGAGTTTGTGACTCGTAGGTTAATGTGAGATCACTAGCCACTTGACAAGCCTTGCATGTTTTACACCAATGGTGTACATCCCTGTTCAAGCTAGGCCAAGAGTATCCTGCTTGTAGAATCTTCCTACTGGTGATATCTAGAGCAAAATGACCACCGCAGAGGCCATCATGGCAACTTGAAACTACCTCTGTGATCTCACTGGAGGTTGGCACCCGCCTGAGAATCTGATATTTGCCCTTACAATACAAGTGGTCGTTGGAGAGGGGGAATGGGGGACGACACCCGGCACAACCAGAAATGCCTATCTATAGCTCAGGGTCAACACAACACCCCAATCCACTCGAAAACACCTTCGAAATGACAATCTACACCTACTACGCTTCACCTGCCCAGTTCCCAAGCGCACACACGCTATCTAGGACCGCAAACGGAGCCGGCACCTCACTGCACCTGCTCTGCCTCCCTCCGCGCATACACTCACCCTCTCTCTCGCTCTCTCTTTTTGCAAAGCACCAACGATCCGGGCGTACACACACTTCACCGGCACCGCGGCTGACAACAGACGAGACGACAAACAGAAATGGGGAAGGGGGATGCGACACGGCACCATAGAACAAAAGGGTTGTGCATTAATGGCTTCCAAGCTCCATTACAATCCTTCTCTGAGATTCTCTCTCTTCTCCTTTCATGTACAGTCCAACGAAAAAAAAAGCCCCTAGTTACAAAAAGTTTTGCCCCCTTATTGGGCTTGTTTTTTGAGTTTTCAGGCATTTTTCATGGTAGGCCGACATGTGGCACTCCCCTTGGGAGGCTCAGCTTGACTTTGACTAGCTTGGTGCTTATCCCGAGGCTTCATACTTCACTCTACACACAAGCACCCTCTAGGGAGCAACGACGGCGCCGTCGTTGCCCCTAAGGGCCCACATTGTCCTCAAAAAAAATTTGGACCAAATTTGTCCGCGGGAAACGGCCCCCCCATGGGCGAGATACCACGCATCACCCTCCTCGCGCGGGCGGAGCCGCCCAAAACCACCGTGCCGCCGCCTGCAGCGCCATGCGCGGACGCCATGGCCACGAGCTCCCAACTTCATTTCATTGTATCTGACCAACCGAGCATCCGATGGACGTGCAGTCAATTTTGACTAGCTCCACATGGTAAACATTCCCATCGAGAACCTTGGCAAGGCTCAAAAACCTCCAGATGGCACATCTTCCAATGTGGCCAAGTGGGCTCAGACCCGGCCCCCGAAAAATCTTCAAATGGCCATAACTTGCTATCCAGAGCTCCGATTCACGATCCGAGAAGACAGGCATACTCCATAACTCAAGCACAACACACATATGCACTGACATCAACCCGGGCCACCTGTCCCTAGCTGCCCTACCCGTCGGGGATCTGCTACACACTCTTTCTTTAAACTGCAATATCTAGAGCCTCGGGACTTCGTTTGACGAGCCATCTAGACCTGCTCGGAAAGCGCATCGAGCACCACATTCCAGCACACAAAACTATCATTTCGGGCATATGAGACCATTCTCCAATTCAGCGCCTGACAGCACACCCATGGCCTAAAAAGCCGCATCAAGCATACACTTTCACCTGCCCTTGGCTGCAGTCGCACTTCACAGCTACACTATCACCTGGGCCCGCATCTGCTCGACCACATAGCCCCGTGCTTGTGCCCATTTCTATCATCGACAGCATTTGGTTGTACCATCATTGCCCACCCCCCTCGTTGAGCATTTATGCTCAACCAAAAGCATACTCACTGCACACCAAAACGGCTTAACCACACCAACACTGAGCAAACCCCAAAACACACCACAAAGTGTATATATAGTATATACATAGCTCCCTGTTGCTGCTGCTGGTCATCTTTTAGGGAGGTTGCCCACCCCCTGCATTATCTGCTATTATCCTCCAGGATCAAACACCTAGCATTGGTCATTTTCATTCACAAGTAGCAGCTCCCAATAGAACTGCTCCCAAACGCCAACCCGATAGTGCATATAAAACGCACCCAACATCTCTTCACTGCTCCAAGCATCCAAAAGAGCACCACCGTGCTCACCACTCGGCTTAACAGCCACACCAACGGACAAACTGGTATCAACAGACAAACCTGCATCGACGGACAGACCTGACAAACCTGACCCTCCCACCCAACCATGGAAAGTGGAGGCACCCTCCACAGACTCCTGTAATTGGCAAGCTGCCCACTGTACTGCTGCACTGACAAGCATAGCCTTCAAGACCCAATGGCACATCTTGCTCGATGGCCTAGCCGCATCCATAGCCTGTTCTTCCTCTTCACCCATGGCCAAATGCACCTGTTCATCACCCAAAGGCCTCTCTAACAGCATCATACCATCGCAGTCCATGCCTGTGGCATCCTCAAACACCGTATCCTCATGCTCATCCGAACCAAGCGAGCCACATGGCTCCACCAATGCCTCTTGCAGACCGTCCTCTTCAACCCGTTCACTTTTCACCTCCATGGCAGCTTTCTCTTTGGCCAAGCTCCGTACCTGCTTCACTATCAAAGCACATTGCACGGCCACTTTAACCAACATCACCATAAGCATGGTGCCGCACAAAACCTTTGCATGCATATCCTCATACCCAAGCTTGGGCACTTCCACCTGCTCTTCAGCCACATTGGAAACCATCACATCTTTATGCACACAATAGGCCAGCTGTACTTGCACCATCTCAAGATCATTGGAGTCCGTCTCCTCGCTATAGGACGTGGATTCGTCCTCTTCACCTGCCTCCCATAAGCTCGAGCTCGAACTCTCATCACCATCACTGCCATAGGCCGAATCGGCACTTGTATCCATATCCTTTAACGGCTCCAAAAAATCTTGGCTACTGCCAACTTGGTTCTGCACACTCTTCTCATCAAGCTCCAAGCCTTCGGCATCTACATCCTGGCCATAATCTGCTACCTTCTCACACAAACCCTCCACAAGAACAGGCTTCATCATCTCTTCAAGCTGCACCTGGCACTTGGTATCTGCCCTTATCGCTGTACACATGCTCTCTTTAACACATGGCTCACCCTCGTTGGCAAGCACATCATCCATAGGCACTGGCATCCTGCAAACAGGCACTTCCACGCAGGAAAAATCCACTATTGGCCTTACCTCAACAAGCTCCACAGCTTTCACAACCGGCATGATCCTTGATGGGCTCAAAGAACACCCTGCTGCCTCAACAAGCACACAATCTGTCAGCTTCAGCAAGCCAAGATCTATTTTCCTCTTCACTTTGCGGCTCTTGACCCTGGCAACTTGGACCGCTTCACCATAGCACTTAGGTTCTTCATCATCAACCTTTTCTCGAACCACCAGATGCAAGAAAGCTAGAAAATTTTCCAACTTGAAGCAGTCGCCGTTAACCACATGTGTAACCGCCACCAACTGCCTCCAACAAGCTTCAAACTCAGCCACAAAAACCTCAAAATTAGCACTTATATCTTGCCATAGGCCTTTAATCTGCGCTTCCACTTCATTCACCGACACGACCTTGCGAAACTGCAGTAGAAACCGCTCTTTAAAACCTGTCCAAATTTGTTTTTCTGCTGCTTGCAGACCATCAAACCAAAGCTTTGCTTTTCCTTGCAGCACCAAGGGCAACGTACGCACCTTGTCTTCATCACCTGTCATCTGCAATGATAGTAGGAACAACTCAAAATCTGCCAGCCAGTCGTTCGCATCCTCGCTTCCACTGAAGATCGGGCCACTGCTTTGCCACATCCTTGCTTCCAATCACATCATCGAGGAGCTATCAGTGCGGTCCTCAGTGGAGGCACCGGAAGATGGAGAGGGGGAATGGGGGACGACACCCGACACAACCAGAAACGCCTATCTATAGCTCAGGGTCAACACAGCACCCCAATCCACTCGAACACACCTTCAAAATGACAATCTACACCTAATCCGTTTCACATGCCCAGTTCCCAAGCGCACACACGCTATCTAGGACCGCAAAAGGAACCGACACCTCAGTGCACCTGCTCTGCCTCCCTCCGCACATACACTCACCCTCTCTCTCTCTCTCTCTCTCTTTTTGCAAAGCACCAACGATCCGGGCGTACACACGCTTCACCGGCACCGCAGCTAGCAACAGACGAGACGACAAAGAGAAATGGGGAAGGGGGATGCGACACGGCACCATAGACCAAAAGGGTTGTGCATTAATGGCTTCCAAGCTCCATTACAATCCTTCTCTGAGCTTCTCTCTCTTCTCCTTCTCTCTCTTCTCCTTTCATGTACAGTCCAACGAAAAAAAAAAGTCCCTTGTTACAAAAAGTTTTGCCCCCTTATTGGGCTCGTTTTTTGAGTTTTCAGGCATTTTTCATGGTAGGCCAACATGTGGCACTCCCCTCGGGAGGCTCAGCTTGACTTTGACTAGCTTGGTGCTTATCCCGAGGCTTCATACTTCACTCTACACACAAGCACCCTCTAGGGAGCAACGACGGCGCCGTCGTTGCCCCTAAGGGCCCACATTGTCCTCAAAAATGTTTTGGACCAAATTTGTCCGCGGGAAACGGCCCCCTCATGGGTGAGATGCCACGTCATCACCCTCCTCGCGCGGGCGGAGCCGCCCAAAACCACGGTGCCGCCGCCTGCAGCGCCACCACAACAGCGCCACGCGCGGACGCCATGGCCACGAGCTCCCAACTTCATTTCATTGTATCTGACCGACCGAGCATCCGATGGACGTGCAGTCGATTCCGACTAGCTCCACATGCTAAACATTCCCACCGAGAACCTTGGCAAGGCTCAAAAACCGCCAGATGTCACATCTTCCAATGTGGCCAAGTGGGCTCAGACCCGGCCCCCGAAAAATCTTCAAATGGCCATAACTTGCTATCTAGAGCTCCGATTCACGATCCGAGAAGAAAGGCATGCTCCATAACTCGAGCACTACACACATATGCACTGACATCAACCCGGACCACCTGTCCCCAGTTGCCCTGCCCGTCGGGGATCTGCTACACACCCTTTCTTTAAACTGCAATATCTAGAGCCCCGGGACTCCGTTTGACGAGCCGTCTAGACCTGCTCGGAAAGCGCATCGAGCACCACATTCCGGCACACAAAACTATCATTTCGGTCATATGAGACCATTCTCCAATTTAGCGCCTGACAGCACACCCATGGCCTAAAAAGCCGCATCAAGCATAAACTTTCACCTGCCCTTGGCTACAGCCACACTTCACAGCTACACTATCACCTGGGCCCGCATCTGCTCGACCACATAGCCCCGCTTGTGCCCCCATTTCTATCGTCGACGGCATTTGGCTATACCATCGTTTACAAGGCGGTATCTGGTAGCCTTCCTTACCAGCCACTGTTTCTGGCCTTTGGTGTATCCTTCCGGACATTCTCTTGTATCTAGAAAGATGACGATATCAGGCATAGCATCACTACCTTGAAAGAGGGGTAGCTTCAGTTTGATTGCTCCTACGGGAACATCTTGTATTCTTTCCTTGGCTAGAGCATCTGCCTCCTGATTTTCTGCTCTGGGGACATGAAATAGTTTCACTGCTTCAAATTTCCTTAGAAGATCCTTAACTTGGCGTAGTTGACCAAGTAAAACCTGATTTTTACAAACCCAAGTGCCATTTATCTACCTTATCAAAAGCAAAGCATCACCAAACACATTTAGGCACTGAATTCCTTGTGAAATACATTGTTCCAACCCAAGAATTATGGCTGCATATTCTGCTTCATTGTTGGAGTGGGAGTGTAATAATTTCCCGATGGAGAATACTCTTTCTTGTTGCTCATTGAAATGACTATGCGAGCTGCAGACTGGTCCATTGTTCTCTTGTATGCTCCGTCAAAGAAAAGAGAGTGAGCTCTTTCTAGCCTAGGATTCTCTACCATTGGTGTTTCTTCCTTTGCTTCCGTGTTGACCTTCAGCTTCTTCTTATAGTGGCGATGAGTGAGAATTCCCGCTAAACTAGCCCTGGTGGAGTTTTCTACTTGCATGGTGTAGTCACACTCTTGTAATCTAATTAGCCACTTAGAGATCCTAGATGAGGCATCCATGTGTCGCATTACATATGGGAAAACCTCTTCCATTGTCAGGATTACAAAGGGTCTAGGCAGGAGATAGGAGCGAAAGTTTGTGGTAGCAAACATTAGTGCCAGAACCATGTGTTCTACTTCGGTAAATCCCTTTTCCGATGGGGTCATGACACGAGTAGAGAAGTAAATAGGACGCATGAAAGAAGTTTGGGGGTCCTTTTGCATTAGCATGGCTCCGAGTGTATCACTTCCTACACTAGGGTTCACATAAAATGCTCGTCCCACTTGGGGGGTGAAATGGTGGGAAGCTTAGCTAGGATTTGCTTTACCTCGGTAAATTGCTGCTCATTTTCTTCACTCCATGAGAAGACATCCCTCTGGGTGATTTTTTGTAGAGGGAGGACCACTTGAGATAGCAAGTCAATGAACCTGCTTAAGTATCTTACCTTCTGAAGGAAAGAAACCAACTTCTTAGCGGTGGTGGGTGACGACAAAGATACTAGGGCTTGAATCTTGCTAGGGTCAGCCTCAATCCCTTTTGCTGAAATTACATGGCCAAGGAGAGTGACTTTGCTGTCACCAATGTGACACTTATCCACCCAAGGTTTGCAGCCTGGTTAAGCCATCATAGACTTTGCTTAAATGAAGGGCTCGTGAACTATAGATGCAAAAATCATCTATGAAAACCCGTATTGATGTTCCAAAGTAGGGTTGGAAAACAAAGGTCACATAGCGCTGAAATGTGGCCGGGGCGTTAGTGAGGCCAAAAGGCATCACCTATAAGCAAAGCATCCCCAAGGTGTGATGAAGGTTGTCTTCTTCTGATCTTCTTCCGCAATGCTAATCTGGAAGTATCTTGAGTAGCCATCGCACACTGTGTATCGTTCGTGGCAGGCCACTTCATTGAGAATCTCATCCTAGAATGGGAGGGGAAAGTGATCCCCTCTTCGTGGCTGCATTGAGAGGTTTATAGTCCACACAGACTCTCCACTTACCATTCTTCTTTGGTGTGACTACTACTGGGGAGAGCCATTCTGAGTCTTCGACAAGATAGATGAAACTTGCTTGTAGCAAACTTCTCACTTCTTTAAGTAGTGCCTCTTGTTGGATTACTCCAAGTCTTCTGAGCTTCTGCACTACGGGTTTACTGTCTTACTTGAGTTTTATGTGGTGTTGCACTACTGTAATTCCTGTGATCTTATCATAGCCATCAATGAACAAAGTAGTGAAGTTACCTAGCATGGAGACATATTCCTTCCTTTCTTCATCGGTTAACTCATTTGAAAGCATTTTTTGTAACTTACCTACATCCTCTAAGGACTGCGTACCTGATGGTTCCTCTTGGTTTGTCGAGGGTGTTTCAGATTGTGTCAATCTTTTTGGGTCTTTAAGAATGACCCCCATCACTTCAATGCTATTGTCGCTCCCGTCAGTGGTGGTTGTCTCTTCTCCTGAGGTAGACGAATATTCGATGGTGGACTCATCTTATGATACCTCCAAGATCATGTTGCGTTGCTTCCCAGTCCTCATGTCGTAGAATATGGACTTCCCTTTAGCGTCCTTCATCTGAATCATTCCTACGGTGCTCCAGTCTTGCTTAGCTTCCATAGCCATAAGCCAAGGCCTCCCAAGAATGATGGGGTAGCCCTCCCCTTTGTATGGCATAACAAAGATGTCTACCTCCACTTCTGTATTGAATGCTCTTACTCTTACATTATTTGCCATTTTGGCTCGGCAGGGTGCCGACCTACTTACCTCTAGTCCTAGATGGTGCATCATCTTTTCACTCATGACGCATATTTGTGCGCCACCATCTATGTAGACGTTTGAGATTCGTTGCCCCTTAATGTGGCCATCCATGGTTGGTAGGATGTCGTCGAGATCCCTTTCAGAGATAGCCCTAGCTATCCTGGGTCTTGATTTCCTGGTACTCACCCTTTTTGTCCATTGCCTCCTCATTGTTGGTGCAAGGTGGAGTAATTGGGGCCAAGTTATCTTCGGGCCCTGCATTAACACATCCTGAACTAAGTCATAGGGTTTTGCATACTCACCTAGTGAGAAGTCCATGATGTCTATCTTTCGTCACGGTTTAGCTGCTTGCTTGCTAGACTCGGTCTTCCCTTTCATTTTCTCTTCTCTTTGAGAGGCTTCCTCATGCCTGGCACGCTTCACGCTCATAGCATCCACTTCTTCTACCTTCGCTTTCCCTTTGTACTTCTCCCAAACTGATTCTTCTACCTTTTCCTTCTGTTTAGCCTCCAAGCTAATAACACTCACCGCTTGGTTCACAGCAGGTGGTCGGGGTAGTGGTGGAATGAGAGGTTGTGGTGGTGGTGTTTGTTGTACAGGTGGTCGAAGGATCTGGACCAGTGGGATCGGCCCTGGTTGCCTAGGTGGTGGTGGTCTTGCTCTTGGCGGAGAGATCTGATTCTGTCTCCCTCCTCTATTGAAATTCTGCCTCCTTGGATGTGGACAGTAGTACATAACATGGACGTCTTCCCCGCAATTGTAGTAGTGGTACTCTTGGTTCTGCCTTCGTTGTCCTCTCCCTTGTTCTGGATTCCTAACAGGTGCATACCCTTGCTGCACCAGATACATGGATAAACTCTCTAGTCGGGTAGTGATGCGATTTAGCACGTCTTGCTGCTCCTCTGATACCTCTTGTGGTTGGGCTCTATGACTGGCTGTTGCAGTCACTGGGGTTGCTCGGGCCGAGCTCGTTTCCTCTGACTCATTTACTCTTGCTTGCATGCACAGCTTCTTGTCTTTAAGACGGGCTACTTCTACAGCCAACTCATATGTTGCAGGAAACCTTCCCTTCACCTTCTCTCTAAGCGGCGAGCACAGACCAGCAATGAAACGGTCCTTCTTTAGCAAATTAGGCGCTCCTTCGCCTTCCTCCAGTGAGGCAACCCATCTCTCCCATAAGTCCACAAATTTGAAATCGTAGATGGCATACTCTAGCAGACCTCCCTGCTTCAATTCCGTCAGTAGTTGCCATAGCTTCTCCGAGGTTGTGCCTCCACCAAACCTCTTTACAAAGGCAGCCTTTAACACATCCCATGCATTCTTGGTAGCCTGGGGCAATGCATTATACCAGGACTTGGCCTCTACTTTCATCAGTAGAGGAAAAATTCGAAGTCGTGAAGCGTCGTCATCTTTGTTGGAAACGACACAAGCAATATTGAAATCATCCAAAAAGTCGGTGGTGAGATCTTCTCCCTTCTTTCCACTGAACGTGGGGAAAGAAACACTTGCCATGGTAGTGACTCAGGAAATTACAAACTTTTTTTTTAAAAAAAAAATCTTAATGACAGTAGCGGCTCATAGCGGCTTTTTACAGGGTTGGGTGGATAGGTTAAAACAGGATAAAGATAGAAACATTAAAGGAATGGTGGTAATCCAATATGGGGAGAATGATAGGGTTTGGGGAATTAAGGATTTCTCCTAGTACCGCCGCACCAAATAGGTACACGAACTTCTATTGGTAGAAGACTTTCCTATCTACATAGATATTCACATGCATATGTTGCAGGAATCTAAACGGGAATGCTGTCGGCCCGTTTTCCATCATGCACAAAGAGTGGAGTACTTACTTATACTCTTACCGTGCCAGTGTTGATGAGTTGGCACATCCACATGAGGTCGTCGCCTTTCATGGGCTCTACCTTTTCTTCCTCGCTCAACACGTATGGGGTGATGGCGACGCGTCTGACCACTCCCAGCTTCTTGGCTAGTAGCAATTGCAAACAATGTCTGTAGTCGGCGTGTTGCATGAATTCCACTCCATTCAACTGCAACTCGTCTCCAGACCACTAGGTTTCACCCATGGTAGAGAGCTTCTTTAGGATAAGTTGTACAGGGAGAGGAGGAAGACCCTCTACCCGTCTTCCAAAACAGCGAGAGCAGTAGCCGAACCACTGTTCCTTAGGACATGGGAATCTTCTTACCACTTCTTCTTCAGGATTGTCAAAGTGGACTGGTAGTACTCACATGCGTCGTGCGAATCGATAGGCGACCTTCCGCCGCTTAGCTTCGGATGACTTCCTCTTTGGCAAGCTTGGTACAACCCGGCTCTCGAGCTTGAAGCACTTGCTTGGCCAGATGCTTCTCCCTTCGGGGTCATGTGTTTCCAAACTAGCTTATCTTTTCCTTACCTTTGGCTCGAGCAGCCTCTTTAGGCTATTTTGGAGTAAAGGTTATAACTTTGACTGCAATTTCTTTAGGGAAGAGAGGCCTCACCATTTTCTTTCCTCCTTTGATGTGGATGACTTCTTTGCGATGAATGTCAATGTAGACAACTTCTTCACTCATTCACAGTGTGTCTTGGTTGACAACAGTGATGGCACTTCATAGACCTCCCACCTGATGCTCTCAACTTGTGGTTAGAATGAGCAACACGAGATGGAGACTTTACCTCTTGAATACTGACGACACTGCAGCCTGACAGTAGTACTTCAATGAAAGCATCTAGTGCCTCCTTAGTATCCTCCTCTTCCGTCCTTCAGTTAGAAAATTCCTTCAGCCATTTGTCCATGATTGATGGCGTGTGTCACTTTCAGCATTGTAAACTGAAGGTCTTACAAGCCCTCCTCAGTGCGGGCACCAAATGACAGGAGCAAAGCGATACCCGATCCCCGACGGCCTCTAAAACGTCAGGGGCTGGCTTTGAGCGGCTAGGACGCAGACCACGATGATGTGAACACTGCAAACTTACACACACACACACACACACACACACACACAGAGATTAGAGAGATAGAGAGAGATTGACAAATGATGAAAAACCCTCAGGGGTGTGAGGGAGAGTTATTTCTGTAGTATTTACAATGACCTTCCTTCCGGCGAGGCGGCACACCATGGTGATAGAGAGGTAGGGAGAAGAGATGGTGAAACTACTTGGTGCGTTCTCTAAAGATAACTCGATGATTGTGAAACTTGCTACCAGAAACGTGTATGTGTGTGTGCATCGACCATTGGAGTCGAGAGGTGGACATGGCTCCCTTCACATGGTGCAATTCCCAAAGCAAACCATCACACAAGCCCCCTCCCCGTGATACCAATAGTGTCAATTCTTCTCACTAAAACTCTACCAAGTGCTGACCTCTCATGAACTGTCTCCCCCCCCCCCGTGACCTCTTAGTGCCCTTTTATAGGTGCTGGCTGCTTGGATTAGGGTAATGCCGATTTGATTAGGGTAAGCTAATCGGGGTAACAAAGCAAGGCGGTGGGCCCAGTGTGGTTGACCCTTGCTTTGTCTTGGGAGTTATTAAAAAAATGAAAACCTTTAGGTGGGCCTTTGTGACCATCACCTAGAAAGAGGGAATTTACAAATTGGGAATTTTACAAGGCTTGGGTGAAAACTCAAAAAAATGATGATGATAACATACGGTTTACTTAAAATGGTGTCGTGGTTGCGTGATGTCGAACGAATGGTGTGTTGTCGCTGCGTCGGTGTAGCACGTACCTCTTTTCGGGGTCAGCCGGGGCATGCCTTCGGCCCATTTCTTTGCTTCGGTGTCGGCGGCGCGTGCTTTGGGTTGTCTTCTTCTTTGTCGATGCCGATGTCGTTTTGGTTTTTTTTCGTCTTTTTTGTATGTTTTTATGGTGTGTGCGTATACACGTGTCGTGTGTATATATATGTGTGAGTGCGTGATTATGTATAAGTGTGAGTGCATATTTGTATATGTATGTGTGTGCGCGAGCGTGCGTGGGAACAAGAGGTAATATTTATGTATATATATAATAAATATTTTTAAAAAAAATCGGGCCTGTTGTGGCGACGCAGAGGCGGGGGTGAAGATAGAGTGAGAGAGGGGGGGTGGGTACGCAGCGTGTGTGTGTGTGGTGTGTATGTGTGTGTGTGTTTGTGTGTGTGTGTGTGTGTGTGTTGTGTTGCTTCACGGCGGCGCCTACGGGCTATGTACAAAGCGCAAGAGAGGGGGTGAAAACGGGGTTGCCTGTGGGCTGTGTACAGAGCGAGAGAGAGAGAGAGAGAGAGAGAGAGAGAGAGAGAGAGAGAGAGAGAGAGAGAGAGAGGGTGGGGTGAGGTGAGGTGGTGAGGGAGGGGATAGGGGGGTGGTGTGTGGCTGTGTATGGCCAAGAGCGCGCGAGCGGGTGTGGGCAAGCGGGAGGCCCGGATGGGGTAGCCGACAGAGGGCGAGACAAAGGGGGGGGGGGTATAGTCAAGGAGAGAGAGAGAGAGAGAGAGAGACAGAGAGAGAGACAGAGGTGCTTAGTGGCCTAGCGGTGGTTCCCACCAAGGAAAAAGAGGGAGAGAGAGGGGAATGTGAGGTTGTGAGGGGGGGGTGAGAGGATAGGGGGTGTTTAGAGGATAGAGGAAGAGAGAGTGAGAGAGATAGAGGGAGGGAGAGAGAGAGAGAGAGAGAGCTTGCCCTAAGGCCCGCGGGACCTTCCTAAAGGAGAGAGTGAGGGAGAGCTAGAGTTAGGGCTAGGTGAGGGGGGGGGGGGGGATATTAGGAGGTGGTATGCTGGGAAGAAAACAGGGGGGGTATAGTAAATCCGAGAGGAGTGTGGATAAGGGGGGAGGGGGTATAGCGCCCGTCGGGGCTGGAGTGTGGAGAAGCAAAGAGAGGGAGGGAGGATATTTGGAAGAGAGAGAGAGAGGATAATATATGTGGCGGCCCGCCGGAGGGTGTGACAGAGACACCAATGCACCTACCGGGCCGGGTGATGCAGCAGTAGAGTAGGAGAGAGAGAGAATATTGGCGGAGCCCGGCCGTAGAGAGAGGGGTTCGTCTCCTAGTAGTAATGGAGAGATGTGTGGCCAAACTGGCGGTGCCCCGCTAGTGGTTAACCTTGGGGGCGGTATGGTGAATGGTAAAGAGCTTTTTTTTCTTCTTTTTTTTCTTTCTTTTTGGTAACAAGCCTTCCGTTCCTTAGGGTGTGGTTCTCATGGTCACGGTTTCAAAAACCGACCATCACCACCTACCCTCAAAATTCGGACGGAACCCTTTGGGACCCATATTGGAGCCATTTTGATGGAAAAACACCTATTTTGAGCCTTTTTCATATCACCTACTCTTATCTTATCTTGCCCTACTCATGTTCTTGCTCACACACACTTAGTTTTTCACAAAACTAACTTCACCCTTCATTCCTAATCAGCCCTCCCAAGCTTACATGGCTGCACTTCATCACCTTCCCTTCTCTTGTAAGGATGCACACTATTTAACTACACACACAATCACACAAGTATGGATTCATTATGAATTCCTATCTTTCATCACAAATCCCACTTCACCCCACTCAAATCAACCATAAAACTTAGAAAACTCCATCTCTTCACCTCCCACTCTCACTCATTCTCATATATATACATCTACCTCTTTACTATGCCTCATTGATCACTTCCCTCTACCAACAACGGTGAGATGAGAACTCAATTTATTCAAAGGCTCAAGGGTAAATAAAATTTCTGGAAGTGAGTGATAAAGAAGCATCATTACAAGTGGCAAAGAGAAGCTTCTAGGAGAAGCATCTACAAGGACAAGGTGGTGGCTCCCAAGGCATCTCAGTTTGCCCCCCCCCGGTTTAGCCTTGTGAATTGTAATTATCCCTAAATATAATCATGCAAGAAAATCTTTATAAAGAACCCCAATCTCATCCAAAAGGGGCTCTCCACATTGCATATTTCCTTCACTAAGTACTTGAGTGCAACACTAGGATATCACTAGTGTATTCGGAGGTGTAGTTTTATGTATATCTTGTCATTAGCAAGTTAGATTTGTGTGTGAGCTTTGCTACTTGCAACCTCCCCTTTGATGGAGTTGTGATGGTTACCCTTACTCCACTCCACATTGAAGATTTCATAATGTTTAGACTCTTTGCTTGTGAGTATGTGTGTAGAGTATGGGTGAGTATGTCGCAGATTATGCAGGCTTGAGACTATAGTGAAGCATTGCATTATATTGTCATTGATCCTTCTTCCCTTCATTCTCCCCACTCTCCAACATATTTCTATTACCTTCTCTTCTTATTCTCCTCTCTCTCTCTCTCTCTCTCTCTCTCTCTCTCTCTCTCTCTCTCTCTCTCTTCCTCAACCACACAATTGCCCTTGCCACTGCAACCATTTGATAGATTTGGTCAAGAGAGATTTTGAATAGGCACCCCTTTAAGCCTCTCACAACACAAGAGTGGTTTCCTCATACCATCATCCTTCCATTTGGATTTCTTTTGCATGTGCATTCTCACTTGGGTGTTAAAAGTTAGCCTGATGAGGCTACAACATGAGTGCGTATCCCAATGCCCTTGTGCATGTGTACTATGTGTTGATTCTCACTTTGCTTCCTAGCCGCACTTTTAGCTAGGTGGTGCCACAAAGGTTCTTTTGCCCTCCCTTGATGAGGTCAGTGTGCGTCGTCTTGGTGTAGAGGCCACCAAGTTTTTTTTTCATGCCTCATTAAACGGTGCCCCCATTGAGGACGGTTTTCTAAGACTTCAAGTTTCTTGCAAAAGAGTGAAGAAACCTCGACAAGCACACTCGAGGCAGAGGTTTTCTACATCGACATCCATAGTGACGAGTGCGTCCATATCAAGGGAGGAAAGAGATTAGTAAAACCTCTTTTATCTAAAGAATCCTCAAAGAAGAAGAGAGCCATAACCACTCCAAAGTGACTCAAGGGTGTTGCACAAGTGAAAGGAAAGGAAGGGTCTAGACAAGCTTGAAAGTACATGGTACACAAAGGGAAGGAGGCACTTGGCAGTGCTGGTGCTTCAAGTTCAAAACCCGTTTCAAACGTAGTAGCAAAGATTGCACCCAGGCTACCATGAAGGCCGTCCTCTGAGGCAACGCGACGTAAGGTCGCATACCGTTTTGCGGCTTGTATGCGAGTGCAACCAGTACACTTTTTCAACCCCGAAGCAAGGATATCAAGGGCACTTCCATGTGCAAAGGAAGATTGGTTAGGCTATTGTCATTGGTGCTTTGGAGAGCGATTCGAGAGCCTCCCTGCTCTTCCCTTGCAACTCATCTTAAAGAAGCTTTCCGCCACAGATGCAATAGAGTGGATTTGGAGAGATTTACACCTAAATGGAGTGCTCTTCATGCAACGGTTTGATTACGGCAAATACCTGCAATTGTTATTGGCAAAAAACCTCAGAGTTGTCAAGCACGTCGTCATCACTCCCTGTGTGATGGTAGCTGAGGAGTTTGGTAAGGTGGAAGTCATGAAGGGCTGTGATCTATTGTGGATATACAACTTTGTCAAGGCCAAGAAGGTGCGACTACAGTAAGTAAGTTTTTACCCTGTAATCATGGATAATGGGCCACAATTTTTTCCTTTTAGCTTCCTACATCATATGCATGTGAACATATATGTCGATAGGAAATTTTTTTACCAAAAGAAAATAGTCTTCTTGTTTGGACCCCAAGTATTAGATGAAATCCTTAGATCCCCACATCCTATCATCCTGCCTCTACTGGATTATCATCACTCATTTGATGCATCTATTTTCATTTTGTTCTAGCTCCTTGATCATTAAACTCAGTCCCAACCCGTTGTACAAACCATTGTGATTTTAAAACCACTATATATATAAAAAGATTTCAAAAAAAAGGGATGTTGCAACTTTGAGATCTTGAGCAAATGGCTTTCCCAAACTTCTATGGGAAGCCGGGTGAAGTCGCCTTTGATTTTCTAGACAATCTAGAAATGGCCTTCTTAGTATCCGGACGTGATGAGGAAGCTACTAAGATCAGGGCCTTCCCACTGGTTTTGTGGGAGGGGGGCAAGGCTTGGTACTAGATGCTCCCTCCAGAAGTGAGAGAGGATTGGGAGAGATTAAAGATGACTTTTCTCAGCAACTATCAACATCAAGAGTCCCCAGATGAAATCTGGAGACAACTTCAAGAACTCCGTCAGTCTTTGCCAAATAATTATAAGGCATATGAAGATCGGTTTCTCAAGCTCTGGGAGAAGTGGTCATCCTCCTTAGGCGAGGGAGAAAGGGCACCTGATTGTCTTAAGAAGGACTAATTTTTAGCAGGACTTTATCCGATCCTGCGAGAAAAAGTGAAAGGGAAGTTCCCAACTTCCTATGATCAAGACATTCTTCATGCAAGAGAGAAGGATCGTAAGCTAAAGTTCCAAGCTCAACTGCGAGGAGGAATCGAGCCTCCACCAATGGCACAACAACCAGGGCCAGTGGGAGGGGTGGCCCCAACCAACACCAATATTGCACAGTAGGAGCTATTGCAATAGATTACCTATTAGTTGGAAAGCCTCTCCTTAAACTTGGTTCAAGGTATGAGACCCCCACCACCAGCCAATGGAGCTAATCGTGAAGGTGGTCAACAGCAAGCTATGGAATATGTATGCAAAAATTGTGGGAAGGTAGGTCATGGTATGTATTATTGCCCCTTTCCTCGCCAAGGGAATGGTAATCCATGATGCCTACCCCGATAGCAAGTAGCTCCTCCACGTGATAGGCCACAAGCAAGGCCTGTCGCACCCATGGCACCACCAGTACAGATATTAAGGCCCCCGGCACCACCACCACTTGTACCAACAAAGATTCCCCACTCCCTCCCGGGGTTGAAGAGAGGGCAGTATCAGTCATTAGCCTAGATCATGGCAAAGATAAGGGGAAGGCAAAGGCGAGTGAAGCTGATGCAATGCCAATCAAAAGGGTATGGAGACACAAATCTGATGAGATGGATGGCTCAGAGCGGAAGAGGTTCCTCAAGAAGGATCATCACAATCTCCCAAGAAAAGGAAAAATAGGTCTAGGAGACACATTGGCTTGGAGGATTTTCCACTTGGAGTGGGATCTTTACCATATGACCTTGTGGCAAATGTTAGTAAGCAAGGGCCGAAGATCACTTGGAAGCAACTCCTTCATCTCTCTCCTAAGATGAGGAGGGCTTGGTCCAATATGGTGAGCACTAGGAGAGCTAAAGGTAAGTTTGTTGGGGCCATCAGTGCCCGGGGAATCAAAGATATTGTACCAGCAGTAGAGTTTGAGATCAAGGACCAACGAATCTCTAATGCTTATGCGGATGGAGGGGCAGAAATTTGTGTAATGAAAAAAAAGATTATGCATAGACTTGGATTAGGAGTGAATGAGCACACTTCCTTGCAAGCAAAGATGGCAAACAATGTTCGTGTTGCATGTGTAGGCCAGGTAAATGGAGTAAGGGTGTCGGTTTTTGGGGTGAGTGTGTCAATAAATGCATATGTGATCTCTACCAAGGGGGAGGGCTACCCATTAATCCTTGGGAGGCCTTGGCTCATGGCAATGAAGGCTAGGAAAGAGTGGGAAACTGGAGCATTGGAGTTGCGGCTAAAAAGAAATTCTAGTGGGAAGCAGCAAAAGATTCTTTATGACATGAAGTTATGTAGGCAACAGAATCTAGAGCTAGAGTCTTTTGCGGATGAGTGGAGTACGAGTGATTACTCCTCATCTGATGAGCAGACATCCAAGGATGAGGCAAGCTCTCTAGAGGTGATGGGTATACTGCTGCGAGATCCAGAGGACGAGAAGAGCCAGGACATCCAAGGTGACATAGATGAAAAAGAAATAGATACCATGCTAGCCAAGGACTTGCCTCAAGAGGAAAGGGAGTCTTACATACAGGCCTTAAAGAAACATGTTGGCCTTTTCATCACAGATTATGAGCACATCAAAGGGGTCACTGTGACACGACATTGCATTCAGCTTAAGGAAGGTAGTAGACCGATCGTGCAGAAGCTAAGGAGGCTTGGAGTGGTCCAACAAGACGCTCTGTTGAAGGAGGTAAAGAGGTTGCTTAAAGCAGGGTTCATTTATCCCATAGAGGATTCAGAATGTGTATCCCCAGTGGTGGTAACTCCAAAGAAAAATGGTAAGTGGAGAGTGTGTGTAGTTACAAGCCACTAAATGTTGATCTACAAAGAGGGATCATTTTCCTCTCCCTTTTCAAGATGAGATCTTGAATGAAGTGGCAGGTCATGAGAGGTATATTGTGTGTGATGGGTATTCAGGGTATTTTCAGATAAGAATTGCAGATGAAGATCAACGGTTGACAACTTTTATTACACCATGGGGATGTTTTGCATATAGGATTATGCCATTTGGCCTGACTAATGCCCCAGCTACCTTCCAACAGTTCATGAATTTGGTTTTTTAGCCCTATTTTGGTAATTCTATTAGATTCTTCATTGAAAAAATAGTTGATAAACTTTTCCACCGTATTTTGATAGACTTACCAAAATAGGGCCATAAATTGAGATAGGACTCTGCTTCTCATAGGCTAACCTCCTAGGACCAGCCTTTTGACAGACCTCACAAGAGCGGCACCAGTGTTGCACATCTCGGTGTAGACTTGGCCAAACAAAACCAGCTTGGAGAATCATCCTACTAGTGATTTCTTGAGCAAAATGCCCACTGCACACTCCCTCATAACAACTACTTAGAATCCCCTTGATCTCTTTGGTAGAAGACACTTTTTTGAACAGTGCATCCTTTCCTTTGCAGTACAAATCTTCATTCACTATGCAGTACCTGGTAGCCTTCCTAGCTAGCCATATCTATTCATTGCGACTCATGTGCTTAGGAGCCTTGCAGTGCTCCAAGAAGTAGAGAATATCCTCTAGTTCTTCTTTGCCTTGAAATAGTGGGATCTTTACAGTTGACAGCCCCAAACATGACATTCTGCAACTCTTCTATAGCCAACACATCTGCTTCTTTGTTCTTCTCCCTCGCCACAAAGTGGATTCGTCATAACTCTGATAGACTTACCAAAATAGGACTTAGAGATCAAGGGGATTCTAAGTAGTTGTCATGAGGGAGTGTACGGTGGGCATTTTGCTCAAGAAATCATTGGTAGGATGATTCTCCAAGCTGGTTTTGTTTGGCCCATTTGAAAAATGGGGTATTGATGCAATCGGACCGTTACCATTACGTCGTCCAGAAAGGAGTATGTCCTCATGGAGGTAGACTACATGACTAGATGGGCAGAGGCACGCTCTACTAGGAGGATCACTGCCAAAGATGTGGTTGACTTCATCTTTGAGTGCATTTGTTGCAGGTTTGGTACACCTTTGGAGATCCTATCTGATAGATGACCTGGGTTTCGAGCAGATCTAGTAAGGGAATCAATGGAAAATCTGAAGATAAAGTGTAGGCACTCTACTCCTTATTATCCTCAATGTAATGGGCTGGTTGAGAAGGTGAATGGCCTTATTTGTAGAATTATCACTAAGCAAGTGCATATGCACCCAAAGGCCTGGGACAAACACTTGGATGCAGCACTCTGGGCTTACAAGACATCTTTCAAGACCTCAATGGCCTTATTTGTAAAATTATCACTAAGCAAGTGCATATGCACCCAAAGGCCTGGGACAAAGACTTGGATGCAGCACTCTGGGCTTACAAGACATCTTTCAAGACCTCTTTGGGGTACACCCCTTTTCACCTAGTGTATGGGCAAGAGGCTCTTCTACCCATAGAGGTAGAGTTGGCAAGTCTACGATTTTTTAAATCCTAGCATGAGAATGATCAAAATAAGAAGGTGGAGCAAAGAATCATCAACTTGGAGTGACTATAACTAGCTAGAGAATCGGCAATTCAACATTATGCTACACAGGTAGAGAAGCAACGGAAGTTCAATAGCCAGTTGATAAAGAAAGGTATCAAAGAGGGATCTCTTGTGCTGTGGTATGACGACCCCGATTCGACCATAGGAAGGATGGTAAGTTTTTGTTGAAATGGGAGGGGCCTTTTGTGGTAGTGTAAAAGTTCCTAAATTGGAAGTTATAGGCTAGGAGATCTGGATGGAAAGTTGTATCATACCCTAGTAAATGGATGGCAGCTTAAACCATACAATTGCAGATTGGTTGAGGAGGGTGCTGACACTTTTCTATGCATTGTTGATAACCTTTCAGATTGGGACACAGGCTAGAGACATGAATGTCTCCACCCATCAGCGGCGGAGGGCTATATGATGCATGCTTTTCACGACTTCCCATAAGTCGTCACTTGTACAGAGCCAAGAGGAAAAAAACCAAAAAAAATAAGAAGAGAAAAATTTTAAAAATTCATCTTGCATTTTGAAGGCTTCGAGCTCCATGCGTGATGCTAGTGCGGACAGAAAATTGTAGCTAGTTGAGAGGATACGCTTGGGGGATGCTGCCTAATCATGACTTGGTTTTTTTTTTCATGCATGAGCTTCACGTGGGAATGCGTTCCATACATTGGTGAACTCCATTGTAAAGAAAATGGGAGTTAATTTTACTTAGGGAAAGAGTGAAGTTTGGAAGGTCAAGTGGCACGATCCACCATTCCAGGATTTTCTATTTAGATATTTCCTTGTGTACAGATAAGATACTGAGGCAGTCCGGGGCAGGCAACAAGAAAGGCGACCTCTAAACACCCCTCAAGGCTCCCGTGCTGCTCAATTGGGGCTGGGGCAACCACAAGCATAACAAAACAACAAACCCACAGCCAAACCCAAACAAGATAGGGGCACCACCTAGTTATGGTATGCGAACTAGGACGCAAGAGAGATTTTGGCACAACCAAGAAGATGCACCACACAACATACACAAGCAATCTCACACCAAGACACACATGAAATGGACCAGAGAGAGCTAGAGCAAAGGGAAGAGAGAGAGGAAAGGATCTTGCGTAATACCTTATTTGTGACTTGCAAATGGAGATGGTTCGTTATGATGCTATCGTAGAACTTGTACAAAACTCACTCAATGCTTAGTGATTGCTAAACATTGCCAAAACACACACACACACTGTCTTAGGGTGTGGGAGACCTCTCACCACAATACCCTCTTACAATGGACAAAAACTGGCAATGAAAAACACACTAAAACACTTTCTAAAATCAAGATCAACCGATAAAAACTCAAAATACACAAGTCACCTTGAATTTACCAAACCGTATTGCACAAATGGAAGGACAAAGATTTGAACGTCGAATCACGCCTTTGATGCACCAAACCTCAATTTATTGATGATGAAGGAGCATATACAATAGTGGTTTTGAAATTTGTGGAACTCACGCTCTCTCACTTGCAATGTGTAGCTTGAAGGCTTCTCTCACACCAAGACTGAAGCTCACAAGTGGTTGCTACACCTAAGTCTCTCCTTACGCATAGAGTGTTGGGGTGCTATGTGAGATGTTGGAGGTTGTTTTACAAGAAGGAGAGGGGCCTATTTATAGGTTGGAGACCCCTCATTAAGATTATTGGAAATCCTAATTTACAAGCTAACAAATCAGGATTATGATTTTTTTGAATATCAAAACATTGCGGGCCTTCTTTGTCTGCTTGAGTCATGGGTGTGGGCTCAAAAGAGAGCATTATTGATGGTAGATAAGGTGAAAGTAAATTTTTAAGTAAGGGGAGAGAGAGAGAGAGAGAGAGAGAGAGAGAGAGAGAGAGAGTTACTTTGTACATGTCTTGAGGTGAGGTGTCTTTTATGGTTAGGTCTATGCTATTTTGTGTTAGTATGTTAGTGATTAGTGTTAGTAATCACTAGAAAGTTAATGATATATTTACAATGGGTAGAATGGGGGGAATGGTTGAAGTAAGATGGTTGAATGAAGTGAGGAAATCCTTGTGATGGTGAATCTTGAAGAAGTTTTGGACTTACTTGTGTAGGTTCTCAAAATGACTATCGATCTTCTTCTTCGTCTTCCCTTCTTTACGCCACCGCCTCCAAGGTTGATTATCGTGATGAAAATGGTAATTCCGTTGATAAGATCTCTTGATTTGCAGAGGTTAAGCATGGTACACATGCTGAATGTATGTATATATATACGGAGTAAGATGGAATTGTACTTTGGAGATAATAGAGAGAGGCATAGAGATGGTGTATGTACATGGAGAGCTCATATGAGAGCTATGGAAGTAAGAGGGGAGGTTAATGGTAAAGAAGGTGAGAGAAACCATTGAAGGTGCAGGTTTGAGTGAGGGATTGAGAGGAATGTGTGTGTGTGTGTGTGTGTAGAAGTGTGGAAAGAGGTGAGAGAAGACTATGGGCTACTTGTGAGAAAAGTGGAGAGACTGGGGTCCACTCAAAAAATCATATCTCACCGGGTAGCTCCAAAAATCATGAAAAATTTGAGGTGATTATTCAGAGCGTGGGCTACATTTTCTCTTTTGACCACCGCTCCAAATTTGGAGTGGAGATGGATATTAAAAATCCCACCAAAAGACCTGTTTTTTCTTCACAAAAAGTCTTCAGTGGCCCCCTCCTTTGTTGAATTTGTACAATGCATCCAAGAGTGAGCCCCTCCTTTGTCATATCATAATACAAAGCATCCAAGTTTCCCTTGACACATGCATGGAGGAGGATTAGTGGTGAATAAATAAATATATACATGGTGGGACTAGTGTATGGACTATTCATGGACTTTAGCTCAATGAGCACATGGTGTTAGAATAATGAGTAAAAACAATAATAAAAGTATGGAGGAGTTATGGATATGGAAAGATATTGGAATCATATGATATCATCCCTCTTTGAATTATTTTGGGTGAAAGAGGAAAAGGTATGCAAGTAAATAATATAATAAACGTGACCAATGAGTAGAAATCAATTTTTTGTTTTCACGAGGGTGAGGGTGAGGGTGAAAATGTGGGAGTGATTTGTATAAAGGAAAATTATAAGGTTAGAGTATGTACATATTGGCAAAAAATATACTTATGGCATAAGAGGATGAAAGAAGGTGTACATAGGTTTAATAAAACACACACCTAAGTAGAAATATTTAAATAAATATACCAAAATAATTATCAAAAATCCTTATATTTATGTCATATATACAATGCAATATTTACACACAAATGGGCCATCATATATTTTATTTTTTTGATTTTATTTATTTTTTTGACTTAACTAGCCCAGTGACTAGCTAGATGAGGATTTTAAGAAGATATGGGAAAAGGCCCCTAACTCACACACGCCTATGTACAGTGAAATGGTAGGGATAGCCAAAGTGTTTGGGTGAATTTGGTAGGGTGAGGTAGCTTACTATGGCAATTATGGAAAGCAGAAAAACGGCTATCAATACTTGGTCACATCATGGGCCCTTGAGGTATCCTGAGGTGTCAATCTCATGTGGTGCATAATGGAAGACTCCAAAGCAAGGTGCATGTGATGTGGGCCACCTTCCCCTTTGGCTCAAGGAAAATAAGAAAAACAACCCTTTTTTATCATTTTTTTCAATACTTTTCTAAAAGTATGGATACCATATCATAAGTAGACCCCCTAGGACCCCCTCCACGCTGCACCCTTGCCACCTACCCTCAAGATTTGTATGGAACCCTTTGGGACCCATATTGGAGCCATTTTGGTGAAAAAACACCTATTTTGGGCCTTTTTCCTATCACATAGTCTTCTCTTATCTTGCCCTATTCATGTTCTTGCTCACACACACTTAGTTTTTCACAAAACTACCTTCACTCTTCATTCCTAATCAGCCCTCCCAAGCTTCCATGGCTGCACTTCATCACCTTCCCTTCTCTTGTAAGGATGCATACTATTTAACTACACACACAATCACACAAGTATGGATTCATTATGAATTCCTATCTTTCATCACAAATCCCACTTCACCCCACTCAAATCAACCATAAAACTTAGAAAACTCCATCTCTTCACCTCCCACTCTCACTCATTCTCATATATATACATCTACCTCTTTACTATGCCTCATTGATCACTTCCCTCTACCAACAATGGTGAGATGAGAACTCAATATATTCAAAGGCTCAAGGGTAAATAAAATTTATGCAAGTGGGTGATGAAGAAGCACCATTACAAGTGGCAAGGAAAGCTTCTAGGAGAAGCATCTACAAGGACAAAGTGGTGGCTCCCAAGGCATCTCAGTTTGCCCCCCCCCCGGTTTAGCCTTGTAAATTGTAATTATCCCTAAATATAATCATGCAAGAAAATCTTTATAAAGAACCCCAATCTCATCCAAAAGGGGCTCTCCACATTGCATATTTCCTTCACTAAGTACTTGAGTGCAACACTAGGATATCACTAGTGTAATGGGAGGCGTAGTTTTATGTATATCTTGTCATTAGCAAGTTAGATTTGTGTGTGAGCTTTGCTACTTGCAACCTGCCCTTTGATGGAGTTGTGATGGTTACCCTTACTCCACTCCACATTGAAGATTTCATAATGTTTAGACTCTTTGCTTGTAAGTATGTGTGTAGAGTATGGGTGAGTATGTCACAGATTATGGAGGCTTGAGACTATAGTGAAGCATTGCATTATATTGTCATTGATTCTTCTTCCCTTCATTCTCCCCACTCTCAACATATTTCTATTATCTTCTCTTCTTATTCTCCTCTCTCTCTCTCTCTCTCTCTCTCTCTCTCTCTCTCTCTCTCTCTCTCAACCACACAATTGCCCTTGCCACTACAGCCATTTGATAGAGTTGGTCAAGAGAGGTTTTGAATAGGCACCCTTTCAAGCCTCTCACAACATGAGAGTGGTTTTCTCATACCATCATCCTTCCATTTGAATTTTTTTGCATGTGCATCTTCACTTGAGTGTTAGAAGTTAGCCTGATGAGGCTGCAACATGAGTGCGTATCCCAATGTCTTTGTGCATGTGTACTATGTGTTGATTCTCACTTTGTTTCCTAGCCACACGTTTAGCTAGGTGGTGCCCCAAAGGCTTCTTTTGCCCTCCCTTGATGAGGTCCGTTTGCATCGTCTTGGTGTAAAGGCCACGAAGTTTTTTTTGCACGCCTCATATGGTTGATGAGGTTTCTTGGGAAAAAATATCTCCAAGAAGGGTCAATTGGCTTGGTAGATCTAGGTGTTTAAAGTGCTAAATTGATGCTATGGAATGTAGTGTTTGAGGTGCTTTAGAAGCAGGTCCAAACGACTCCTCAAATGGAGCCACAATGTGCAAATTATGGTTGTCTAAAGATAGCATTGTTGAGAGGAGGACTACACGTATACATTTTTTATCACACTCATATTTTTGTAAACACTTATTGTAATAAATGTCTTTCCGACATTTCATTTTTTGATGGAGCCGATTCATTGTAATTAGCGGGACTCAATTGAGTTTCCAGCTTGTATTCCCCAAGTAGTTTCACCTGCTTATGTAGTTAGATTAGAGATGTGTTCACACCTCCAAGGCTGAAGTATAAGAGCCAATTATTGTAAACCTAAGGATAAGTTTTTTGAAGCATTAATCAAGATAAGTTTTGAAGCGCCGTGACTGTTTCTGAGAGAGAGAGAGAGAGAGAGAGAGAGAGAGAGAGAGAGAGAGAGAGTCTATCCTCTTGCTACGCGAGCTACGAAGCCGCCATTGGAGAAGCGACACTGCCATTGTGTTAGCAACGACGAGAGCTACGCACTGATACCAAGTGTGCACGCATTCGGCTTCTACGCGAGGTGAGCTCCCACGAGCTTCTATGTGAGCGTGCCATAGATCTATAGAACCGCAGCGAGTAGAGCTACACATTAGTACCATTGAGTCGGAATTTGGTCACCTCAATTTCTTGGCCTGTCTTCATACGCGTTTATCGCACGGAGTGGTTATAGGTTGAGATTATATTGTAGATTCATAGGGTATTGTCCTTACCTAGTGTAGAGACCCCCCCTTTGAGTTTGAGGCTAATTCGATGACTTTAGATCATGTTTCGGATACCATTTGTTTGTAGTACGGATTTCAGTCATTTGCGTATTTGAGAACTTAGGTTTGATTTCCTTGGTAGTGATTGTCATTAGAAGGTCGAGTAGGTGATATGACACCCACCTATTTGTTTCCATGCACCTGCAGGTCAAGCTCCGTCCTCGTCTGACATTCTTGTTTGTCGGTTGATTTCTCACTATCATAGCCACCGCTAGCAGCGTAACCACCTAACATTTGGCGTCGTTGCCGGGGACGAGAGCCCTAAGTAGGTGACCTTAGACTAATCCTATAAGGTGAATTGTTTCATTTACTTTGTATATTTTAGTTAGAGAGGTCTAGGAGTGGTGGACTCCGAGGATCTTTGAGAGGTACTAGGAAACTTGTAGATTCCTGGGTCTTTCGTGTTTGACAGTTTTTTAGTTTAGATTAGATTGTTTTTTGTTGGTGTTGAGTGGTTGTTGAGATTGAGGTATTTACTAGTCCGTGTGTGGCAATGAATCTCTTTATACTCACCATTGCAAAAACCCATTTTATGATTAGAAGTAGCTTAGGTAGGATTTGATTTGATCCTGATCTAGAGCTATTAATCAGCGATTTATTTGCTTGATGTGTTAGTTTGCATGTTAGATCACTAAAAAGAGGATTTGGTAGTGAAATATGCAATAAACAAAGTGCAGAGAGATTTTCTGTGAAACTGAGTATTATTGAGCACTTAAGAGAGCTCTTGGAAGAGTTATGTGCCAAAAAACTGGAAATCTGCAACTTAAGACATTATACGCGTATGATGTCTTAAGGGCTAAACAGAGACCAAACTGAAAATATGACATTACCAGAGTGTTCAGAAGGGGGGTTTTACCCTAAGATCAACATAAAACAAGGGCTTTAACATTTCTAGAAACTCAAAATACCAAGTCGGAGTACAAAAAACGCAAAGAATAGGGAAAATTGATTCAGAGCTCATTTTTGCATTCAAACTTGATAAAAACACTTGAAACTCAAAGATAGACACTTGGAGAAGCTTAAAATAGAAAATTGGGCAAATTTATGAAAAAAAGACATCATACGCGTATAATGTCTTTTTGCACTTGCTGATGTGATTTTTGAATTTTGACTTGACAACATTGTTGCAAACATAGTGAATAACTGAAATATCAAGTTTGGACCAAAATTGGACAAAAAGACATCATACGCGTATGATGTCTCCAACCTAATTCTAGGCAAATTTGACATTTTTCTATAATAGATCCTTTGTACTAGTTGTCTAGAGCTTGTATTTCAAGTTTCATATCATTTGGATCACATTTGACTCCAGGTAAGTCAAAAATCGAGAAATTGCCCAGAAAAGACTAATCTGGCCATAACTTGCACAACCAGAGTTCAAATTGAATTTTGTGAGTGGACAGAGCATGAGAGTGCTACTGGGAGTGAGCAAAGTAAAAATATCCAAAATCTGTGAAAAAACACATCATACGCGTATAATGTCTTTTTGAGCAAATATGATACAAAATTTTCACTTGAGATCACAGAAGTCTTCCAATTGACAAAACAAACCATTTGACCAAGTATCATTCAGTCTGGATCACTTTTGATCACAGAAACCGGGATAAAACAAACTGCCGAGACTGAAAAGTTAGATTCCTCTAGGGGATTGATGAATTTGAGATCCGGTAGATATCTCCAGAATAACCAGACAAAGGGAACAAGCGAGTGTTATATCAACCGAGGAGAGTGTAAACCAAAGTGTAGTGCGACCGTTAGAGCCGATCCATGAAGGAAGTATTTCCGATACTTCTTCAGAGAGATCTTACGAGATTTTCACTGAACACTTAGGATACTTGAACTTAAAAGAAAGAGAAAACATGGCAGCAGGACCATCAAACCCTTCAGCCGCAATGAAGCTATGTTCATCAAGTATCAATATGACAACAAGCAAGGTGCCAAGATCTACAAAGATGGTATGGACCGCTACTATGTGAAAATAGAAGATAGACCGTGAGTTCAAGGACTTAGTGCCTGTGAGCTATAGCAGAGATAGGTACCTTGGATGCATGCCTCATTTGCTGCAACATACTCAGCTTCTGTAGTAGACTACGTAACACAATCTTGTAATCGAGATCGCCATGATATGGCACCTCCAGCCAATGTAAAGACATAGCCTGATGTAGATCTCCTCTTATCCAAGTCTCCTGCATAATCTGAGTCAGTGTATCCTCTGACACTCAAATCCTGACTACCATAGCATATGCGCATACTCTTTGTATGTTTTAAGTATCTCATGATACCTTTCACTGCCTCCCAATGTTTCTTGTCGAGATTTGACATATATCTGCTAACCACTCCCACTGCAAATGCAATATCCGGATGTGTAGCAATCATTGCATACATCAAACTACCCACTGCATACGCATATGGAATCTTATCCATTTCAGCCTTTTCTTCCTCAGACACAGGACAATCTTGTTTGCTAAGTTTCACATATGGTGGCAATGGAACACTCAATGCCTTTCCCTTCTCCATATTGAAACGTTGCAAAACCTTGTCAATATACTCTGATTGAGATAACCAAATCAACTTCTTTGATCTGTCTCTCTCAATGCGCATACCATGTATATGACTTGCCTCACCCATGTCTTTCATGTCAAATGATTTTGCCATCTTTGACTTCAAAGCTGAAATTTCTTCCAAGTGTTTGCCAGAAATCAACATGTCATCCACATACAAAATAAGGATCAGCCAACTGCCATCCTTAGCCTTCTTTGTATATAGACAGTGATCGAACTCACTACGTTTGTAGCCTTGAGAAAGCATAAACTGGTGGAACTTATGGTACCATGCCCTCGGTGATTGTTTTAAGCCATAAAGACTTTTTAACAACTGGCATACCAAATCTTCCTTGCCTTTCTCAACAGACCCTTCTCGCTGCTGCATGTAAATTTTCACATCTAAATCACCATGCAAGAACGTTGTCTTGACATCCATTTGGTGCAACACCAAATCCAATATAGCAACCAATGCAAGAAAGCATCTCAATGTAGTCATCTTAACCACTGGAGAGAAGACTTCATCAAAGTCAATGCCTTGTTCTTGCTTAAATCCCTTGGCAACAAGCCTTGCTTTGTACTTTGGCTAACTATCATGAGCGGTGATCTTATACCTGTAAACCCATTTACAAGGTAGAGCCTTTTTCCCTGTGGTAATTTAACGAGCTTCCATGTCTGGTTTTTATGCAGAGCTGTCATCTAGACTGCATGGCCAACTGCCATTTTTTCGAGTCAACCACTTGTAATGCTTCCTTGTAACAAGATGGTTCTCCGCAATCTGTGAGCATGACATAATTTAGAGATGGCACATAACGATTAGGTGGTTTGGAGACACGCTCAGAACGTCTCACCACAATTGATTCTACCTCTCTAGCCACTATAGGTTGTTCCTGAGCCTGACCATGCTGTCTTGATGTGCTAGCACTAGGTCCATCTTCCCTGACGACAACTCTTATGATCTCCTCTGTCTTCTCTGGCTTAGCGTGAAACTTGGCTTCATTGAAATGCACATCATTGCTACGAATAAGTTTTCTGGACTCAAGATCCCAAAGCCGGTAACCCATCTCGCCTAATTCTCCATAGCCAAGAAATATACACTTCTTGCTCTTTGGTTCTAACTTATTCCTAAACTCCTTAGGAATATGTCTATAAGCTTCACAACCAAAGACTCTGAGATGCTTATACGAGGGTGCCTTGCCTGTGCATAGCATCTCGGCCACTGCACTCTTATCCAGAACCCTACTAGGAGACCTGTTGATCAAATGGACTGCTGTAGCCACTGCTTCGGCCCAAAATCCATCAGGCAACTCAGCATTTGACAACATGCTTCTGACCTTCTCTTGTATGGTTCTATTCATACGTTCTGCAACCCCATTCTGTGAAGGATTATATGGTGCAGTAAGTTTCCGCTTAATCCCTTTTGCTTCACAAAAGTCTTGAAAAGCTTTGGAAACGTACTCTCCACCATTGTCAGTTCTCAAGCACTTCAGCTTCTGACCACTTTGATTCTCCACAAGCTGCAAGAATGTCTTAAAGACCTTGAGCACCTCATCCTTGTGCTTCAAGAAGTAAACCCATACTTTGCGAGAATAGTCATCTATGAATGTACAAAAGTACGCTGCTCCCCCTAGTGACAAACTAGGCATTGGTCCGCATAGATCATTGTGCACAAGAGCTAACCATTCGTCCCTACGATTCCTCTTTGATCTGTGCGGTTCCTGTGTTCGCTTACCATAAACACAATGCTCACAAAACTCAAAATCTTGAAATGAAAAGCCAGGAAAATAACCATGATGAGAAAGTATTTCCATTCCTCTTTTTGACATATGTCCCAGTCTACGATGCCACAGTGACACACTTGGCTGCTCAATCACATTAATTACATGGTTTTTAACCTCTGAAACGTGTAAAGTGTACAGAGTTCCTGACTTTATGCCATGTGCTATAGTCATCGAACCTTTGGAGATCTTCCAAGTGTTGTTCCCAAAAATTGTCACATAACCCGCATCATCCAACTTCCCTGTACTGATCAAGCTCTTTCGAATTGCTGGAACACGTCTGACATTCTTGAGCCATAAAGAAGAGCCATTCTGAAACTTCAACTGCACATCTCCCACTCCAAGTACGTCACAAACCTGCTCATTGCCAAGTCTGACATAATCTTTAGTAGCCACATATGGTGTAAACCACTCTTTGTGGGGAGAAACATGTAAAGATGCCCCTGAGTCAATAATCCAATCACTCATAGCATGTCCATCCTCTGTAGTCAAGAAAACAGAATCAAGATTGCTTGTGAGGAAGATGTCACTAGCTGCTATACCAGAATCACTGTCTGAACCAGATCCTGTGACATTTACCTCTTCAATCTTCACTGAACTCTTCTTTTCATCTTGCTCAGAACTCTTTGTTTTTCCTTTTTCTTGTTTCCACTTCGTACAGTCTCGCTTCATGTGACCCTTCTTGCCACAATGGTAGCATTCTATGTCATCCTTTGACTTCGAGTCACGAGACTTACTTCGGTTTTGTGCCTTCTTACCCTTCTTCTCTTTAGAATGTTGTCACCCTCGAACGACCAAAGCACTATTGCCTTTGCCTTTGTCAATGTTCTTCATGTTCACTTCCTCTGTGAGCAAGCTGCCTTCTACATTGGCACTTGTAAGACCTTCTGGCACAACAGAATTACTTAACGTTGTACTAATTAAAAGTATCCCAACTGTCTGGCAAAGTGATTAAGAGAAACATAGCCTTCACTGAATCTGGAAAGACTATCTCATGTGCTGTTAACTGGCTGAAAATTGTGTGAAATTCATTGAGATGATTTGACATGGTTGTCCCTTCCTTCATCTTCAAATCCACCAATTTCTTGAGCCAGTAAATATGAGAAGCAACACTTTGTTTTTCGTACATACCACATAGCTTTTGCCATAGCCATACGCTGTAGTCTCTTCTGCTATGTTGAAGTAAACATTTTCTGCCAGTGTCAGCATGATTGTGAAACAAGCTAACTCATCAAGCTCTTCCCACTCATCTTCAGCCATACCTTCTGGTCTCTCCCCTTTGAGCTTCAGTGGTTTCACTTGTTTTTTCTGCACCAAAACCTGCCAAATCTGCTTCTTCCAGAATGGAAAGTTTGTGCCATCCAGCTTCTTTATGTTGTAAAGAGTCTCACTCTGAGAAGATGCCATATCTGCCAAACTGTTTACTTCTGGGAAAAATCCGGCAGAGTTTCCCCTGTAAATTGGCCTCTGTACACAGTAAACAAGTTGTAAACAACAAGTTGAACACCTTTCCTCAGGAACTGTCAGTATTTTGGAAAAAATTTGACAGAGTCTCCCCTGTAAATTGAGCTCTGGGAACCAAAAGATAGCTCAAAAAACAATCATAAATAGCTGACCAGTGACAAATCTAAAAATCTCTGTAATATGATGTCCTGTAAGCATACATTGTCTCCTGTCTAGGCGATCACAGAACCTGTATCTGTCTCAAGACTGAACCTGAACAATGCCTCAACGGCCTGACGCATAAGATGCAATCCAGTGTCTACACAAAGTCATACATCCTATGGGATAAAAGTCGCCGAAGAGGATGCGTGTAGAGGGGAACTCCAGCAACCTAATCCACCTCACACTGGGTAACCCAGCCCCCAGTGCTTGGCTTCAAAAAACCTCACACACGACCCTCACAGATGGTTCAGCACACTACCCAGAACTAGCATACATCCTACAATAGACCAATCATTGTCCTATGACCGTTGTGGCGGTCTGTCTATTAGCAGACCCACAATCACAGTACATCAATCTGCAATACATGCCAATGGTGTCAATGGCCACACCTCCCCTGGAACCTGGCAAGCACAAGAAGTAGCAATGCAGACTGCAATATATGTATCTGATGATATATATGTGTACCTGGTCTATAGATGATGCTTTGAAGACGAATGAGTGATGTATGTCGATGCCGATATCGATGAAGACCACCTCCTGCTTGCCAATCTACACAACACGGATTTCTTTGCGGCTGAAATCTATCTTCTGCTGTAGTGCTCAGAACAAAATTCTGAGGGCATAACGTCTTCGAAAGGGGGATAAAACCGCAGGACACCTGCTAGAAATGCTCCCGGAACGTCGAGTGTGAAATTTCAAGCTTCGGATCCAGAATCTGCCTGAAAAGTGTACGCGCGCGCGATTACGCAAGTACACACTGATACCAATTGAAGTCGCGGAGCGGAGCGTGGATCGACTCTCACACACACACACACACACACACACACACACAGATGCACAGAGAGCTGACACAGTACACAGTACGTAGAGAACTCTGTTTGAAGGGTTATCTCCCAAAACCTTAGTATTCACAAAAGTATAAGTGAGTATATACAAAGAGTTAGTGATAAGTGAGTTAGGCGGTAGGCGGTAGGCGGCCGGCCGGCCATGTCGGTATAAGAGGCCACTTGGGCTTTAATCCCAACAGTACTTGGTAGTCCTGAATCCTAACATTGTGGACAAGTGGGGATTGATGGGCACGAAAGCCAAAGTAGATGAAGAACCCGAAGAGAAAGCACCAACAATGAACTTCCTTAATGCTAGATTAAGACGAGAAAACGAAACTTTGAGAATCAACACAGACAACGTCTATGTGGGGTTATACAAGTATAATAATGGAGAGGAAGATCTCTATTATAGATACGAGGAACCCTACATCGATGAGTTGGCAGAGCGGAAAAGACTTTATGTCTTTACCTACACAGAGGGATCAGAAACAAAGATTGTTGCATACGACAAGTATGGAAGACGATATGCATCAATCGATAAAAAGGAGTTGGAAGGATACACATACTTTGGGGGACCACTAAACCATTATTATGTCACTCCAAGCCCACTGAGACTAACACCTACAACTGTCATGCCACAACCGATGGCAACAGGTAGAGAGAGGACTCATGTAACTGAATCTTTTAGTCGACCTCATTATTCTATGCCAAGCCCAATGGGAACATTACATTCTAGAGAGTCAATGGCTAAGAATCGAGGTAGTGCAATTTCATTCTCTACCCATACTACGATAGGTCCGATGTTTGCAGCAGCACCATCACATTTGCCTCCTAGTAGTAGATTCGTGGCAAGGGAGCCAACTAGAGCATCCCATGAAGTCCATGACACAAGAGAAATTTTTACTCGAGATACAGGAGCAATGAGATTGGTGGTATACAATAGACGTATGAGACCATCTCAAGTGGCCAAGTGTATGCCGAAGAAGTATAGTGGCTCAGGAGATCCATATGCACATGTCTCACTCTTTAAGCAAGTCTTAAGAGCTCAGCAGATAACAAATTTCCACACACAATACGAAGGATTTGGTCTTACTTTAGAAGGGACAGCATTGACATGGTTTCAACCACTGAATGAAGGAGGTTTCCATGGCATTGACCACACTTGCTACGAGAGTTTGCCGAGGAATTTTTGAAAAGAGGGATCAAACACAACACGGTATCCTGAATATATGCTTTCAAACAAAAGGAGCAGGAAAAGGTGAAGGAACCTTCGCTTCGCTTCAAACAATACATAGAGAGATGTCCAGTACGGAAACGACCGCAAGATGACAGACTATTTGTCCTCTTTATAGAAGGGCTGAGAAATGACACTGTCAAGAAAGACTTGCACCTAAAAGCTTGTACAAGTTTTGAGCAAGTGACCAGAGAAGCATTGTACTTAGTGGATAACTGTGTTGTTTATGGAGAGGTGACAATGGATACGGATGTCGCATCCAGTAGCTCATCATCCGTAGCTAGCGAGACCACCACTAAGAAGAATGTCCAAACAACAACAGTGCCGAACATGGAACAAATGATAGAAGATGCTATAAGGAGATTAGCACCATACCCTAAACCAATGCCAAAACCAACGAAATGGTGTGCAATCAAACAAAAATGGACGAATCATTCAACATAAGAGTGCTATTACAACAAGGGTTATGTGAAGGAGCGTCAGTATGCACCTCCAACTCAAATAGCACCACCTTAGGTACATCCAATACCTAGATACCCAACGAGAAATGTACCAGGACCTATGGGGATAGAATGACCACAGCCGGTATTGGGGCAACAACCACCTTTACCAGGAGCAAGACCAGTGGGCATTAGATATGTACCCACCCTAGAGAATCAGGAAGAACAAGCTTTAGTGCCTGTTCAAACTTATTACGAAGATTCCGGTGCACCCATGGCTCCTACTGTGTATTACCCACCTAAAGAACGAAAACAACTAGAACCTTGGAGCATGATAGGAAATGTTGGACCACCAACAACCGCACATGCCTCAGATGAAGAGAGGTATAACTTGGACGCAAGAACACTTATGTTCATAGCTCATGGGGGGTTGTCAAGCCAAAGACCATCCTACCCACAAAGAGCAAATCAAGGGACACCAAGACCTGCATTGGGACCCTGTTATAAGTGTGGAGGTGACCATTTGATGAATGTTTGTCCACACACAGAGATCATTAGAATAAATGCATATTGCACAGAGTGTGGTGTCACTCACTTCATTGAGGATTGTTCAAAGAATCCCAACAAAGTGCAAAAGACGACATTGAACATGCTAGAGTCGATTCCTACTAGCAGTGGGTCTGAAAATGAAACCAAGATACCAACACAAGTTGTGACTAGAGCTCAAGCAAAGAAAACCACTAGAGAACCAGAGAATGGAAAGTCAGAGACGAAATTGGCAAGTCAAGGACGACGAAGCCATAGAAACACATGGAAAGCTAGGAAAGCACGCATGAAGCTGAAAAAAGAACAGCACGATGCGATTCTAGCTAAGGAATTAAAACAAACAAAAGACAAATTAGAGAAACTTGAGAGTCAAAACGGAATACGGGGAATGGACTCTGAAAAGTCAAAACTGAAGAGCATCAAAGAGACAACGAGAGTGAGCTCAGGGGGATCAGTGTTATTCGACAAAGTACACGAACCATTGGATGCATTGATGAGAGCTTACGAAGCGAGATTAAAGAGCAACGAAACACAAGAACAACTGTGGTTGACCTATCCAGATGTGGAATTGGAAAAGCAGAGACTCGAAATGTGTCAGAGAATGATCGAGACCGCACAAGCCTTGTTAGAACCACCTAGAGCACCAATGAATTGTGGAGTGGAAAACCCAATTCATCAAGAGACTATCCTCTCATAGGTAGTTGAAAAGCCTAACAGTGCACAAAAGCCTAAAAATATGCATGGGGATTTACGTATAGTTATGAACACCACAGATCACGAAATAGAGAGTTTTCATCCTGTGATACAGAGGTCTTACGGAAGAGATGAGTATTACAATGAGTTTTGGAAACAAGTGAGAGAGGCAAACTTTGCAAATGAGCTGAGTTGTCAAGCTAATCAGACTAATGGGGAAAAGGACGTCAGGAATCCTCCCATAGAGGAATTTGAGGCAAGATCTCAAGTGGACTTAGATCTGCATTCTTAATGGGGAGATGGAGGCTCTGTTAGAACAGTAGAGAGTAAACCTCATTCGCTGAAAACCTTACCTTCATACTTAGGAGAATACGAAGAAAAATCTGAGATTAGAGCGCTTCCCTCACGAGGAATCTCTTCAAAAAAAGTTATAGACTCGCAAGGATTGATAGAGATTTTGTCAACACCAGTGACATGCACTATCACCCTAGCTGAGCTTTTGAGACTACGACCAAACATGTGGGCAACTGTAGGAAAATGCTTGGCGAAATTTGGGATAAAAGACCCAACTGCAAAACTGCAAGAGGGCATACGAGAGTTGAGCACGCCACAAAAAAACGCTAAGCCTGTACCTTTGAACAAGGTCGGAGAGTATTGTGAAGGCGAAGAGGGGAATACAACCTTACCAGTTGAATTCCAGGGAGTTAACACGATGGCAATACTTGACAGCGGGGCTGGAGTAGCCATTGCTACAAAAGAAATCTGGAAAAAATGGGAAAAACTGGCGATCAGAAAAACTAGGTTGAAACTCCAACTAGCGGACGGACATATGGAGAGACCTTTGGGACTATTAGAGAAAGTTGTAGTGACTTCTTGCGGAATTGAATACGAGCATACTTTTGCTATTGTTGACTTTGGCAAGGAGAATAACTATGATATTATACTTGGAAGACCGTTCATGAGACAGTTGAAAATGGTCCAGGATTGGGGCTACGACCACATATACTTGAGACATATGGAGACCACTACTCGCGTGAACCTAAAAGACCATAGCTACAAGGATGTGAACGGAACACCAGTTGAAGAGTTTGATTCGGCTACTTTGGTAGGATTAGAGTTTCCAGCTTGGTTAGGCAAACCCAAAGAGCTATGGATGTGTGGAGCTTCGAACTGTGGAAGTCTGAAGCGCGAAGAATGTGTTTTAGAAAGGGCAATTGAAGACGAGAATTATATAGGTGAACCCTTTCCAGAGGATGCACTTGAACCATTAGAATGGACACACATTCTAGCAACCCTAGATGTTTGTGCAATTCAAGATGGTCCCACAACGAAGTTCTGTGATAAAGATGGATATGATGTGGTTCCGTACTTCATGATGAGAGCTGTACTCAAAAAGGGGACTGAAAAGATTCATACACGAGACAACAGAGATGAAGAGGAGATGTTTCACGACATTCCCGATCATCCAGAATGGGGAAATGAATCTGACAACGAGTGCACAGACAACTCAAGCGAGAACGAGAAAACCATAAAGGATGTCAGATTCTACGACTTCCCAAATCATACTGAAAAACGCCAGAAACGCTACAGAGAAAAGAGAAAAACGAAAGGGGTTAGAAACACTCCGATGCCTAGGATAAGAGGGAAAAACCAATTCCTAATGCTAGTAAAGGCGGAAGATTGTGTCAAGGACAAGATTTTCGGAAGAATGAGAGGAAATGTGGAAACGAGCTCACGAAAAGACAAACGAAGCTCAAGAAATCGAGTTCAACCCAGTGGAACAAAAATCGAAACAGATAAAGCAGAAAAGAACATTAGAAACAAGGAAAACAAAGAGTCCAAATTAGAACGCCGAAACAAGTATAGAGAGTTAACGAAAACTCTGAAAGAAGTTTGGACGATTGAAATCAAGCGTGGTGAGGAGGAAAAGGCCAATGTCAAGGGGAACATGGATGTTCCCTCTCACTACAGGAAATTTACGATAGAGGATAGGAAGGTGATATTAACCCAACCTATTAGAGAAAGAAAGGAGAACGAATCCTATGATGGACCGGAGGACGCTAAAAAGGTTGATTTAGCAACTCCAGGAGAGGAACCGAGACCGGTATACATAGCTACAGATTTGTCTCCGGAAGAAGAAGAAAGACTTTTGAGTCTTTTCAGAGAATACAGGGATGTGTTTGCATGGTCGTACAAGGACTTAAAAGGAGTCGATCCATCAATATGCCAACATACATTTCCTTTGAAACAAGACGTTAAGTCTAGCAGACAAAGACCGTACACGTATAATGACACGTTTTAAGCGAATCAAAGAGGAAATAGACAAGCTAATGGAAGTTGAATTCATATATGAGATTGAACACATGGACTGGGTATCTCCGATTGTGGTAGTGCCTAAGAAAAATGGGAAACTCTGAGTGTGTCAATTTGAAGAAAGTAAATTCTACGATAATCAGGGACAATTATCCCTTGCCAATAACTGATCATGTTCTATCGAGAAAAAGAGCATATTCCTTTCTAGATGGATTTTCAGGATATAATCAGATTGCCATTGCGCCAGAGGATCAACACAAAACAGCTTTTGCAACGGAGTGGGGAATTTATGCATATCGAGTTATACCGTTTGGTTTAACTAATGCTCCCGCAACATTCCAAAGGTTGATGACTCATGCTTTCATAGAGTACTTGAGGTTGTTTCTAGAAATATACATGGATGATTTGTGTGTACACTCTCTTCTGAGAGATGAGCATCTAGAACACCTAAGAAAGGTATTCGAGAAATGTAGGACATATCGCATTTGTCTCAATCCTGAGAAGTGTGTGTTTATGGTCCGACAAGGCAGAATTCTGGGACATATTGTCTCACATAACGGAATATCCACGGATATGGAAAAGATAAAAGTAATAGTGGATATGCCTAGACCAGCCAACGCGAAACAAGTGTAGAGCTTTATGGGGCATTGTGGATATTATAGACGATTCATTTACATGTATGCTATAATAGGCCAACCACTTTACAGGCTAATAGTGAGTTTCGAATGGACAGAGGAGTGTGAGGAATCCTTCAAGAAACTGAAAGAGGCACTCATCACTGCTCCAGTCTTGAAATCACCAGATTGGGAGAAGATATTCCATGTGCATATAGATGCTTCGGCATATGCAATAGGATGCATCCTGGCTCAGCCAGAAGAAGGAAACATGGATTTTCCAATCTTCTATGCTAGTGGACAGCTCAACAATGCTAAGAGGAATTACACAACAACGGAGCCAGACAGATTAGGAATGATTTATGCTGTGAAGAAATTTCGGCATTATCTTCTAGCCAATAAGTTTGTGTTTTTCATAGATCATCAAGCCTTGCTCTACCTAGTGAACAAACCATGCAATACGGGACGGATAGTAAGATGGTTCATCATCTTATCAAAATTCGACTTCACGGTAGTAGTAAAGAAAGGAAAGACACATCTCAGAGCTAATCACCTTTCAAGGTTGACGAATGTTGAAGACCCTATAGGTGTAGATGACGACATGCCGGATGCGTACTTATTCAACATAGAAATGATACCAAAGTGGTCTCAGGATGTTGTTAATCTATTAACCTATGGAGGAGAGTTTGATCGAAAAGAATACAACCAGAAACAAGTTATTATTCAGCAATCCAAAAATCTTCAGTTGATTGCAAGAAGGTTGTATCACTTAGGAACCGATAACATTTTAAGGTTATGCATCAATCCTGAAGAATATAACATATATCTACGAGAATCACATGTTCACGAATGCGCATTTCATTGTTCAAGAAGAAACACGTACAGGAATCTGTTACAACTGGGAGTCTACTGGCCAGGAATGAAAGAGAGTGTGAATGAATATGTCACGGTATGTATTACATGTTCGTCAAAACCGCCAACTGAGTATTCAACCATGTATCAAATAATGATCGCTCCTGAATGGAGTCATTATATTGTTCAATATCTCACAAACAGAACTTTTCCAGAGGGAACCTCAAAAGCGCGTCAGAGAGAGGTACAGACAAAGGCTCAAGATTACGCTTTAATAGGAAATCAACTCTATAAGAGAGGAAAGGACAACCAGCTTAGGATATGCGCATCAGAGTCAGAGTATGTGATAATCCTAGAGCAGGCTCATGGAGGAGTAGGTGGAGGCCATTTCTCAGGTGATAAGACAACAAAAATTGTCTTAGCTGCAAGAATATGGTGGCCGACATTACACATGGATGCTGAGGAATACGTAAAACAATGTGATGATTGTCAGCAGTCAAAAGTACCACTGAAAAGAGATGATATGCCGCTTAGACCAATGATGGGAGCAAGAGCCTTTGCAAAATGGGGGATTGATTATGTTGGACCTATCTCACCTCCAGCATATAGGACTCATGCACAATACATCATTGTGGCGACGGACTATCTAACAAAGTGGATTGAGACAAAAGCGACTCAAAAAGTCGATGCCAGGACCACGGCACAATTTCTGTATGAATATGTCTTTGTACGATATGGATTACCGATAGAAAGTGTGAGTGATCGAGGCACACACTTCATAAATGAGGTGATAGAAATCCTTCTACACGAATTCATGGTAATACATCGCAAATCAGCTCCATATCATCCACAAGCCAATGGACAAGCTGAAGCGACGAACAAAACTATATGCACAGTTCTTACAAAGATTGTATCTGAGTCGAGAACTGATTGGGACCAGAGATTGCATTCGACATTATGGGCGTATAGGGTAGCATATAAAACATCGATAGGAATGACCCCATACAACATGGTTTTTTATTTGAATGCTATTTTACCAATAGAATTTTTAATTCCAACACTGAGAGTAGCTAAGGAATTAGACTGGACAGGACATGAGCTTTCAGATAGAATAGACGACCTTGAAAAGCTAGATGAGCTTCGCTTAAAAGCAGTGGCTTCAATCTACGCTCAGAAAAGGCAACAAAAAGAGTTCTTTGATAAGCATGTACGGACTAAAGAGTTTAAGATTGGGGACTTTGTCCTAGTATACACTCTAAAATAGCATGAAAAAAAACTTAAAAAGCGTGGGATGGGACCACTTGTGATTAAAGATCTATCACCAAGCGGGGTGGTCAAGCTTGCTACATTAGACAGAGAAGAAATGCCAAACTAGATTAGTGGATGCAGATTGAAGAAGTATCATTTTCCACTAACCCAGGACATGCTTCTCAAAATACATCAAGATAAACTACGACTTCAACAAAAGAAAAAGATTGTTGAGGAAGCGCAAGCGGAAGCAAAAGAAAGAATGGAGAAAAGAAGACTACTGCGTCAGCAACAACGCAATGAAGGAGACTTACGAATAAACGCACTCAGTGTATCAGAAATGGGTGAAGACAAAGTAGAACCCATCATTGAGGTCAAAGTGGGGCCAAACCAGATTAAAGCCATAGCACTATTGGATTCAGGAGCACAAGCTAACCTACTTTCAGTCAGTTTGTACAACCAATTCAAACATGACACTAAGCTGCAAACTGCCAAACAGGAGTTGAAGAGTTATTCAGAACACTCATTCAAAGCAATCGGATGCATAGTACTACACGTACAGATAAAACAATATGTGTATCCACATATGTTTCATGTGGTTGAAGACAAAGCTACGCAACATCCATTGTTACTAGGGCAACCATGGCAAAAGCAGTACAATGTGATGATTAATTGGTGCTCAAATTCAGTTAACATCAAATATGAGGAGGAAAGTCAATCAATTCCGTTCTCCAAAGCAACCGTACAGGTGCAAGCCGAAGAATCCAATGACAAGGACGACCTAAGAGGTGAAGAAGGAGCGATGGCAACCAAAAGCTACTTCTACACAACCGGAATGCTCCTCAAAGAAGAAATCTCAGACATGCGTAGAGAAGATAGAAAATACACGCACAGCTCAACCTTGGATAAAGACAGACTCAAAGTTGGTATGGAAGCCAAAGAAGGTTGTGCCAGAGAGAACAAAGGTGGAAATTAAAGTCTTCAACACCAGACAACATAGTGATTTCAGACAGCCAAATTCAGTGAAACTGATCTGGATTCCAAAGAAGTTGATGACAGCACAAAGCCATAGCAAAGAAATTTGGATTCCAAAGATTTGTAAACAGGAACTCCCTTCAGTACAATCAACAGAGAATCCTCAGTATTCAAGGACAGAGACATCACAACCTAAAGTCAAGCAGATTTGGGTAGTAAAGAGTTTGTGGCAAGCACAGGCAAATCAACCCAGGTACTGATTCTACAACACCAGTGCTACAAACAACCCAAATATTGCCCAAAAGCCTGACAATCAAACAAAGAGCGGCATTATTGCAACCATTCGTATTTCATCGCTCTACAATTGAATTCACTAGGCATGACCACAACAACTACAATGCATCACCCTCAGACACTTCATGGTCGTCCGGGAGGACTCAGACTAGGAGGGGGGGAGGTATACAGGTATACAGGAACTATAAGCAATAAGGACAAAGAAAATGATATTACAAGGGCAGTGTCTTACATGATTTTGAATTTTTTATTTTTGATTGTGGATATTGATAATATCTATGCCCTTTTATATACTTTGTTTTGCAATAATAAGAGATCAAATGATGAATTTGAGTCGCTAAGTTTGTAAATACGACTAAATATGCGTGTTTTTGGAGCCAAAAAGTGGAAAAAAGTGGTATTTCAAGCCGCGAAACCACAAATAAGTGTATATACATATACACGGGGTTACCAACTAATTATGGTGTATTTTTGGAATTTTTTGGTTTCAGTTTGCTATTTTCCTTTATTTTTTTGGATTTTCTTAATAAAAGTAAAATAAAAATAAAAAAACAGGTGAAACGAGATCAAAAAAAAAAGAAAAGAATAGATGGTGATGATCCTAATGACAAGAGAAACCCATGGTAAAAATTGGGCACAATTCGGGAAAAGTTGCGGAAAGCCCGAAATGGCAGAATTTTGGCAAAGTGGACAAATTTCTCAGAAACAGGTCAAACGGGGTCCAAATTGGCAAAGCCTAAAGTGCATTTCACGACGAGATAGGAGCACATGTCAAATTTGGTAACAAGTGAGCCGGGAAGTCCAGAGTTAAGTATTTTTGACTTCACTTACAAGCTCATTTGCACTATTACCCACTTGGAGAGAGCAAAGAGCACACAGGAGCATCCGACCTTCTACAGCCTTCTACGACCGCTACAAGAGCTCAGAGGACTCCAGATATGAGAGGTAGACTCGTTGCCATAAGCTTTTGATGCTTATCACTAACTTTTGTCGCGAAAACTAATCAAAACAAAGAAACAAGAGCAGACGGAGAAATGGGTAGAATGCTAGGTAGAGGTACAACCGCCTGACCAAACCATGCAAGAACCAATAGGTGGCTTACCCTAGTGTAGAAGATGAGTTCCTAACCCTCAAAGTACGAGAAAGACCAACTGGAAAAACCCTAGGTCAAGAGAGCTTGCAAGCGGCAAACAGGAAAAAGTTGTCAAAAGGACACCAAACTTCACAAGAAGCTTGACAACATCGAGGACAATGCAACCATGGAGTATCTCCAGGTTTGGACCACCAAAAGTGGGTCAAAACAATCGATTCCGCGGCAGACACACAAACCGTCATTTTGGCATAACGGCCAAAATTGACGACCGACTGCCATGAAACTTCACAAGCAACTTCAAATAGTCATCAATGACACATGTGTACAAGCAAAACCCAAAAGAAAGCCGTTTTACTTACCAATGTTGAAAAAGACGCTTTCGGGCAATCAAATGGCTAAAGGTGGAAAAGAAGGAACCAAAGTCGAGTCCAACCACATAGACGACTTCCCAACACCTCAAATGAGCTCGGGATGCAACTCTCGAGGAGAAAGATCGAGGAAAATCAACTCCAACACCAAAAGACGACTTCGGAGACTGAAATGCCTACAAAGGGGGCTTTTAACTAAACTGATGATTTTTAAGGTTGAAAACTAGTTAGCAGGGCTTAGGGCACTAGCACAAACCATGTTTTGCACAAAAAACACTTTTTTATCAAGAATAGACATCATACACGTATGATGTCTCACAACATGATTTTCACATCATCTTGAACACATGAATGCATAGCCTCTTTCTATATGCTAACAACATCAAATGTACAAAGTATCATGAGATTTGGAGTTGAAAAACCAATTGGAAACTAAAAAGACGCAAAGTAGGGAAAAAAACTGACTTATGGCCCTAAATTTGCCAAAATAGCTCCAAACTCGATGAAACTTTGTAGAGATGTTGTTCAACACATGCACAAGCCATCTGGAACCAAAAAGTACCATTTTGGCCAAAAAGACATCATATGCGTATGATGTCACTTTGCACATACAGAGCCAAAATTGATCATTTTTCATCATATATCCATTATATATATCAAATACATGCCACATTTGGAGTTTGGTACCATTTGGCCAAGGGGATCACTCTATTAGCCCAATCATCGGGAAATCCTCTGTTTAAAGCCTGATCTTGCCAAAATTCATCATACTCAACTTCAAGTCCAGATTTGAGTACACACAGTCCTTTACTATCATATGAGGAGTCCACAGAACCAATCTCATGCAAAAATGACACAAAAGACATCATACGCGTATGATGTCTCCAGGGCCAATTTTGGTCCAAACTATACCCAAATTTCATAAAATCATTGTCTAAGCCTATATAAAGCCAAATCCAAGCTTACAATGCAAAATGGTTCAATTTTACCCAAAAAGACATCATACGCGTATAATGTCTCCCTACTTGATTTTTGCATTTCAAGTTGCAACCACCACACAGAAGTGATCTACATGCCATTTGAGAGCCAACCACCAAGTTTCATCCAATTTGGATCACAAAATCCAATACCCTCTCAATATCTTGCAAAGAGCCTAACCAGGACTAATGACCATAACTTGACCAAATGGGACCCAAATTCAAATCCAGGCATATAGAATGGATGTATGCACTATCAGCTACAAGCACAACCAATATCAAGCCATTTTGACACAAAAGACATCATACGCGTATGATGTCTCCAACATGATTTTGCACCCAAATGTCATATTTTTCCATATGCATTGCATCCTTAGGCCCTGAATAGCTTATGTTTCAATTTTTAAGTCATTTGGATAGTTAAAAGCTTAATTTCGTCTTTCAATACTGAAAAAGATGCTAACTTCTGAAATTGGAGTTACAAGATCCATGGATTCGGGGAAGTCGTCATCAAAGAGAAAGAGAACGACACTCAGGGAAGCAATAGCAGAAGCCGAGCCATTTTCTATTCCCCCAGAGACTCTCAAGCCCACAAAGACTTGGATAGAAGAAGCGGTGTTAGAAGAACAGGGGATAAAGATATACCAAGGTACTTTCAGAGACCCACGGGGACAAACAGTGGATATCCCAATGATTCCCCAAGAATTGGTGGACTACAGCAGAACGGAGGAGATAAGCAGATACCTGGAAAGGGCAGATCTCCGCAGTTTTTTTACTTCCAGACCATCAGGAGTAGATGTTCAAAGAGTGTATGAGTTGGTAACCACCATACAGAAAGATGGAACAGCCTGGGACGGGGAAAAAGTTGAAGTGATTATCACTCCTCAGCTCATTGAAGATGCTCTGAAGCTGCACAACAAAGGAAGCTCAGTCAGAGAAAGACGAGAAGCTATAGAAGTGTATGGGCCAAAGAAGCAAAATGTCACCTATGAAGACATGGCAAATTCGAGAGCGGCAAAGCTTTGCCGGCTCTACAACCAATTCTTACACATATGCAGCAAAAGGCCACAAAAGTATACCACACCTCCACATGCCATTGCCACAACCATCACTTGGGCAATAAAGAGCAACATCCCGAAGGAAGTCAATTATGCTCAGCACATTCATGAGCAAGTAATTTTTATGCAGAATGAGAAGCCAAAGTACATTGGGGGAGATGAAGTGTTGACTAAGATAGCTTATGAAGCTATCGGAGCAAGGGACCAATGGCCAAAGGTTCCCTCGCAAAACGAATGGCTAAAAGAGATAGATGAAGATGAAGACCAGCCAGAGGTCACCAAGAGAGTGTCAACAAGGGCAAGGCGGAAGCTAGAGATTGTTTCCAAGCCAGAAGAAGAAGCAAACGAGCCCCTCAAGAAGAAGACCAAGAAGAAACTCTCTCCCAAGCAAACTAAGACCAGAAAGCCGCCAGAATGGAGAGGCTGATTGAACAATTTAGAGCCGAGCAAGCTTTAAAAGGAGATTTTGAGGAAAAGTGGGTACCAGTCCCAACTAAAGTCGGAGCCAGCTCAACCAGACCCCATATTGATCAGTACGATCAATATATCAAGGCTCATGAAGAATCAGAAGCTATATTGGAGCAACAACCAGTAGAGCCATACACCGAAGCAGAAGTTCAGCACATTAAAGCTGAATTAAAAGGAGGTGACAAGGGCAAGAGCAAGGTAGAAGAGTCTAGTCCTGAAGAAGAGGAAAAGATAGTGGAGGAGTAGACTACTGAAGTGCAGGTGGATGTGCCAGAAAAGCCCGAAATACAGCAAGAGGAGAAGGCAACGGATCCAATTCAAATGAAGAAAGAGAAATATGATGTTCTAATCGACATAGGATATACTCAAGAAGAGGCCCTCAAAGTTGTGTATGGCATTACCTTAACAGAGGAAGAACAGAGAGGAAAGGAGAGGAGGACCAAGAATCGATTTGACAGAGAGCGGAGGTTGGTACCTGAGAAGGCATGGGATGAGCTTGAAGGGGAGGATGAGCTCAAAGATGAGGATGAAATAGATATCCAAAAAGTGCATCAACTGTTACAGCAGATCAAAGCCCGATCAAAGACAATGAGGGACAGCAAAGAAGAAGCGAAAAAGAGAGAAGAGGAGATGGAAACAAAATATGAGAGTGCACTAGAAGAATCAGAGTACCTCAAGGCATCTCTCCTGGAAGCAGAAAATGAAAGAGATGGACTAATCCTCCAACTTGCTAATGCTTCAAGATAGGTGGCCAGTGCACAAGAAGACAAAGAAAGAATTAATGAGGAATTGAAAGCTGCAAAGGATGAGCTCATTGAGCTACGAGAAAGGATGGAGCTGCAGGATAGAAAAATCCTAAGGCTTAGATCCACACCAAGTGCTAGCAGAGCAGGAGTAGAGCTAGAGGGAGCAATAATCCCCGGTCTGGAAGATCAAATCCGGAGTTTGCAAAGAGAATTGCGGCTTGAGCAAGTGCAGAGATTGCACATTGCGGAGGGCTCATTGGTTGCCGAAGAACAACTGTCATCAGAGACCCAAGCACAGAGAGCGGAGAATGAGGCCCTCCGAAAGCAGCTCCAAGATCTGCAAGACAAAGTGATAAAAGATAAAGAGGATCGGCAAGAAGAGATAGGCGGGCAGCTGTGGAGCTTCCAGAGACTGGGGAAGCCACAACAAGTGAAGATCCAGCCCCTGCACAAGACGAGACCGCAACATCAAGACTTACCGAGGATGAGGAAAAAAGATTGCACGAGCAGATAGAGAAGGCAACAGAGGAGAGTGCAAAGGCGGCCATGGAGTGGGAAAGAAGACTCCTGTTCTCCATTGGACTTCAAGGGGTGGATACTAAGGTGCTACAAGAATAGTGGATGCAACCTACATTGCCCCTTCCTCTACTAAAGTTTGAAGTGCTGAAGACAAAGAAAAGGATAGAAGAAGAGCAGTATGTCGTGCTATACGAACGCGACATCACAAAAGAGGAGGAATCAAAGAAGATAGTAGACTCCCAGCCGGGATGGAGGAAAGGGTGGTTGACAAAGTATCCAACCTACCTAATCTATTTGGTGGAGGCACCCAAGGAAGTTAGAGAAGATGCAACATTCTGTCCAGTGCCACGAGTCAAGAATTGGCAAGAACATGACAGAATCACAGCAAAGAAGCCGAATTGGCTTAATTACCCCAGGATGTCAGGACCGAACGTGGGAGAGAGAATAAGTAAGGCCTACATGGTGAAAACCCTAACGGGCACCATTAAGCTCTTTACTGGCTCTCCTGACCTTTCGTGTCAAATGCTCAAAAAGATTTGCATAACATTATTGGCTTGCATTGAAGTGTTCGCGCCGGATAAAGCTACCAGCTCAACCTTGTTGTCAATGGCCGACACAGTGGCAGATAGGATGTATGATCTAGCCTTGCAGCCATCTCCAAAAGTATTACACCTCTTTTATCAAAGAATCATGTTTATGCCGAGTTTCCACATGCAGGCCTTTGAGGAGGCATTCTATATTGGTTTCTTTACTCATGAAAGTAAAATATTCGGCCCTACACTGACTATTGGAAACCTGAGATACGAATCACATCTTCAGATGCTGAGATCGACGGGACTCTACTAAAGACAAAGCAAGGATGTCATGTCAGGGACGACATGGATGCGGAGAGGGGGAGTGTTGAGCGGAGGACTACACCTATACATTTTTGCTCACACTCATATTTTTGTAAACACTTATTGTAATACATGTCTCTCCGACATTTCATTTTTTGATGGAGCCGATTCATTGTAATTAGCGGGACTCAATTGAGTTTCCAGCTTGTATTCCCCAAGTAGTTTCACATGCTTATGTAGTTAGATTAGAGATGTGTTCACACCTCCAAGGCTGAAGTTTAAGAGCCAATTATTGTAAACCTAAGGACAAGTTTTTTGAAGCATTAATCAAGATAAGTTTTGAAGCACCGTGACTGTGTCTGAGAGAGAGAGTGAGAGAGAGAGAGAGGGAGAGAGAGAGAGTCTATCCTCTTGCTACACAAGCTACAGAGCCACCATTGGAGAAGCGACACCGCCATTGTGTTAGCAACGGTGAGAGCTACGCACCGATACCAAGTGTGCGCGCATTCGGCTTCTACGCGAGGTGAGCTCCCACGAGCTTCTATGTGAGTTTTCTCCCTACCTGTGTGTCGGAATTGAGCGTGCCATATATCTATAGAACCGCAGCGAGTAGAGCTACACATTAGTACCATCGGAGTCGAAATTTGGTCACGTGAATTTTTTTGGCTTGTCTTCATACGTTGTCGTGCTGTGACACGTACATAGTGGGAACGCATGCTACAAGATCTATCTTGTAACTTTTTAGATACATAATTATCTTTCCTATAATGTACATATGCATATTTAAGTATAATAATAAGCCTTCTATCTCATCCTATTATTTTTCTCAAGGGTAACCTATCCTTACTTTACCATCAGAAAATACTATGGGAAAAGCTCAATAGCTCCGCCTCTTTAACTTGGGGCAAAAATCATTGATTCTTTATTTCTACTATCTCATTATCATCTCACACCCTAGCTAGATCCTATATCTAGGGTAAACTCCAATATATATATATTCTATGTATTTTTTATACTTTTCTTATATTTCTTTTTAAATAGCTACTAGGAGGGAATCAAATCCTAGTGGGACACTAGGTGGCATGATTTCAAAGATACACTTATTTTAATGCATTATTGCAAGCTTGATTACAAAACTTTGTCAAGGAGCAAGGTCATGCTTTCATATGGCATGAGGTGTCCTTTGGAATTAAATGAAAGTCTAGGCTAAGGGGACCACGGGAAGACTTTTGCTGCCAGAAATGGACCCTATTTTGATGAATTTTTTACACAAGGTTCCAATCCGAATTGGAAAATGATTTTAAAATGAAAATCGTAGCTAATGAGCTGAAGTTTTTGCCCATATTTTTAATTTTTTATTTGGAGCCACGGTTGAGGAGATATGATCAAAATACTGGACCCCAGTCTTCCCACATCATGCAGGGACAGCTCATTTCCAACTTTTCCAATTCCTATTCACACTGGCTCCTCTCTTCTTGTGTAAACCCTTGGGGGTTCCCTTCACCTATAAAAGGGGACCTCTTCTTCTTTGAAAAAAAAAACTCAAGCATTCAAGCCATTGATGAGAGGAATTCTTGAGGGAGTGAGTAGTAATGCCTAATTGTACTTAGCCATTAACATAAGCCTAAGCCTACACTTTCTCCTAGAGGAAGACTAGCCATCCTTGCATGCTATCCTTGGAAGATCAACTCTAATCAAAGAAGGGCGTGGACTTGGCGTATCAATCAAAGTTGAATTCTCCCCTCTTCTTCTCTCTCCATCAATAATGGTGCCAAAGGGTTTGTCAAGTAAGATGTGTTCTACATTGATGTTTTCTTGATTTCTTGTTGTTTTCATTTTCATCTCTAATCCAACATATATATATGTATCTAATCTCATCTCCTTAACCAAACCTATCTCTCTCATTCTTAGTAATTCATCCTCTCTAGGTTCTCTTTGCTACAGGTACATCTCTCCCCGCAGTATCCTTATTGCATACGGGCAAGAATAGGGCTTGGGAGGGAAACTTCTCATCTCTTCACCTCTCTCATATCTACATTTCTCACATACTATCCTAGATGAATAACCCACATGATGATAATTTCTATCGCTTTCACTCTGTACGATCTATTAGAATTAACGTATGGATTAGCCGAAAAATACACTTTCAACAACATATAGTGTTTCTCTTTGGCCCAGAAAGGCTTAATGAAATACTTCTATCACCGGATCCCATCATACTACCTCTCATAGACTATAACTTTTCTTTTGACGTAAGCGTAGTTATCTTGCTATGAACCAAGAGGATTTGTACACACAATTAATCCCAATCACTAGACAAAATATATATATTATGGTAAGCACAAAACTACAATTCCAACGAACAATTCATAGCCTATGTGGTCAACCAAGATTGAATGCCATTAACTCATCTATTAACCCTTTCATATTACCCATGATACGATATGACCATAGCCTTGATGTTTTCATTTTCCTATTGTTTTGACATTCTCTTTTGTGTTCTTTCTTTGTGGCATCTATGGTTTAACTCCTTCATATAGTCTTTGTTGAGTTCTCTCACAAACTCTCACAGCCATAAGCCCGGTGCTTTCCTGGCAAGACCGCAAATTTCTCGACAACGCGTTTACCGCACGGAGTGGTTACAGGTTGAGATTATATTGTAGATTCATAGGATATTGTCCTTACCTAGTGTAGAGACCCCCCTTTGAGTTTGAGGCTAATTCGATGACTTTAGATCATGTTTCGGATACCATTTGTTTGTAGTACGGATTTCAGTCATTTGCGTATTTCAGAACTTAGGTTTGATTTCCTTGGTAGTGATTGTCATTAGAAGGTTGATTAGGTGATATGACACCCACCTATTTGTTTCCATGCGCCTACGGGTCAAGCTCCGTCCTCGTCTGACATTCTTGTTTGTCGGTTGAGTTCTCGCTATCATAGCCACCGCTAGCAGCGTAACCGCCTAACAAGCATACATTGCAAATTCTTGGCAGACTAGGTAGGTGATGACAGATGGCCAAGTCTAGTTTTAGCATATAAAAATGAAGTGCTCAAGTTGTGGAGCATGCTAGTCCTTTCGGGTTGAGAATCGGATTCTGAATGGGAAAGATATTATCAGTTGAAAGTTTGTTGGGGCCGAGCTATGGGCCATTTGATTTCATTGGAAAGCGAATCAACTAGGGGATTTTGAGCCCTGTGAGGGTTTGTAAAGCTATTCTTTAGCATGAGAAGCCAACAAGAAGTGACATCTTGTTAATTGGATGCCCCGATAGCAAGATATAGTGAGGAGAAGTTGGTTGCAGATGCTCGAAGGAGAGCGTCACATGTTTTTTTTGTTGTCTTTTCGGCCTCGGTTGGAGGGCTTTGGGGCCTCAAAATGAGGCAAGATCTGTAAATTTTAGAGTCAAAGATGAAGTCTTTCAATGAGTTTTGTCAAGTCAATGATCCAAACATGAGGCGGGAAGTTGCAGTGTTTTGAAGCCGGGAGAAAAAATCAAAATTTTTTTTTATAATTTTGGGACTTTACAGGGCTTATGGTCTTGGAGCAACGAGGGAGCACCATGTGGCATTGAATAAGACCCACATGCAAAGGTTCTTGGCACCCCTTTGGGGTATTTATACTACATCGTGGCCTTCACTTGGGCAACAAAGGCGGAGAGAGCTCTTTGGGAGCTCCCTGGCTATGGCTTGCACGAAGGTAGCTCTGTGGGGCATTGCATTGGAGTTCTCAACAAGGAGGGATCAATGCGGAGAAGGAGAGCAAGGAGAGGAGTGCTCTGCAAAAGACTGAGGTGCTTTTGTAACCTGTATTTTGAAGGAAGAGCTCGCCATTGCTCCACACTGTGTTGATTCCCCACCTCCTTTCTTTTACTTTATGTGGTTTGCTTTGTAATGTTTGTGTGGGTGCAGTTGTGTTTAACCCCACACCGAGGTTGTGGTGTGAGAAGTGAGAGTGGGAAAGGCGTGTGTGTGGAACAAGGGTTTGTGTGTGTGGTGTGTACAGTAACTTTTTGATATGTGTGTATGCGCGTGTGTTGGTGTACTAGGATGGATGTTTGTAAGTGATATTGTGTTGTTTCAAAGGTGAATTTGAGTAATTAGGGGAGTTGTGTATATCTTGGGCTATAGAGAGGTATTGGTTTTGTGTTCCATGTGTGTATCCCTTTCCCCCTTTCCATCTTCTAGTGCCCCCACAGATGAGAGCGCAATGAGTGCTCCTTGGTAGAAGATGAAAACAGTGTTTGAAGCCAACTGATAGCTGGCAAATGATGTGGAAGAAGGTGCAATGATTGATTTGCAAATTGATCAAGATGGTGGACCCAAGCATTGGCCCCGTTTTCATAGGGATTGAAGATCCGAAGGATTGGGTAGCGGATTTTGAGCTCTGGATGTTGTCGATGCATAGAATGACAGACGTGGAAAACCTGCACAGATATGGTACCGTTGGTGATATGCAAAGGTTCAAAATTATGGTTTGATTGTTGAAGCTCCTGGAAATAATTACGGGCTCACGTTTTAAAGTGGTTTTGGCAAATGATTTCTCCTAAGGAATCAGGTGCAAAATTGAAGGCATTCCGCGGCAAGATGTGGGTAAAGATTTCTCTATTTTTGTTGAGCAATTTAAAGTTTGTTGGCAACAATTGGAAGTGGCTACGAGATTTCAAGGCCATCATTGCTCCAAGGTGTCGAGAAAGTGTCAAAGTTTCTAGATTTCTTGCATCCAAAGATTCGAGAGAAATTCAAGTTTGGTGCTGATAGTAGCTAGGAAGGCATGGTTTATTTGGCCAAGGTGAAGAGCAAAAAAGTGAAGCTAAAATTGGAGCTAGGTTTTTTGAAGCCTGCTGATTGTATGTTGGCTACGAAGGCAGTGTGTGCTATGCATCAAACAAGGATGGTTCCAATTGTTTTGCCTGTTGTGGTAAGGCCTGTGATTGATTTTTCTCCTTTGACATCTCCAGATTATGATGTGCCTATGCTGATGGACAATGAGCTTGTCAAAGAGGATAAGCACTCCATTGAAGAGGGCCTATGTGCGAGGGAAATAGCAATTGGCAAACTCCAAGAGTGGCTTGAAGAGGTAAAATTTGTTTTTTTTTAAGCCAAGATGCAACCCAAGATCTGAAGGTAGATGAAGAAAGTGTGCAAAGCCAAGATAGTGGTCACAAATTTTTGGAGCAGTAAGAGAGCGAGGATGCTGACACAGAGTCAGCTTATGATTATGACGATGATGATACAAGCCTGAGCTTTTGGGAGACAAGCAAAGAGGAAATTCTAGAGGAAGAGTTCACCTCCTATGGCAAGCAAACCGACTCTGATGAGGCTAAGCTAGTAAGAGTAAAGGTTCCCAATTTTCTATTTGAAGACATGTTGATCAACAGTGTAGATGAAGAGAAGGAGCAATTGCAAGAGGATAGGCAGGTTAAGGTACTATGTGGAACCATGTTGATAGTTGTGCTCATGAAGGTAGTAGTGGAGTATGCAATGGTAGTGCAACAAGTACAAAAATTGGCCAAGAAAGAGAGATGGAGAACATAATGATGCTCCATTTGAAGTGGATTGGATGCTTATGGATGCATGGAGTGGTGAGGGAATTTTGTGTGCATTTTACATGTACCATTGGTTAGGTGCATGGGTACAATTCTACTTGCACTTGTTGCAGATGGATGGCTATAGTCCCGACTATGTCTTTGATCCACGTAGATAATGGCAAGTGATGCAAGAGGGTTGGGAAACCCACCTAAGAAGGATAGAGTGCGGTGGACATGCAATTTTGTATATATTGTACATATGGTTATGCTTTTCTCAATTTGTTTGAGTGTTAGCAGGGTGTTGCAATTCTAAAGTTTAATACGTTTGTTTATGGTTGAACATAAATGCTGATTAGGGGGTAAGCAATGATGGTACAACCAAATTTGGTCAATGTTGTGTGTAGTGCTAGGGATGTTGATAGGTGTATGCAAAAGTGTTAAGGCAGGTATATAAGGCCTAGGCAGGCAAGGGGCACCTGGAATGTATGGTGAAAAAAAACTCCAAAAAGGGTCAATTGGGTTCGTAGATCTAGGTATTCAAAGTGCTAAATTTGTGCTTTGTAATGTAGTGTTCAAGGTGCTTTAGAAGCCGGTCTACATGGCTCCTCAAATGGAGCCACATTGTGCAAGTTATGGTTGTCTAAAGATGGAGTGCATTGCAGATTCTCGATAGACAGGGCAAGTGATGACATATGGCCAGGGATGGTTTCACCAGATAAACCTGAAGTGCTCAAGTTGTGGAGCATGCTGGTCCTTTCAAATTCAAAATCGGATCCCAAATGAGAAAGAAATTGTCAATTGAAAGTTTTCTAGGGGCCAATCATGGGCCACTTGATTTCATTTTAGAAATTGTGTCAACTAGGGGATTTTGAGCCCTATGAAGGTTTGCAAAGCTAGTGTCCAACATGGGAATCCAAGAAGATGTGACATCTCGTTAATCGGATGCCTCGATAGCAAGATATGGCGAGGAGAAGTTGGTTGCAGGTGCTCGAAGGAGAGTGTCATATGTTTCTTTGCGGTTTTTGTGGCCTCGGTTGGCAGGATTTGAGGCCTCAAAATATGAAAATTTTAGAGTCAAAGATAAAGGGTTTTGGTGAGTTTTGTCAGCTTGATGATTGAAGCATCACATAGGAAGTCACAGTGTTCTATAGCCAGGAGAAAAAAACAAAGCTTTTTTGGATAATTTTGGGACTTTAGGGGGCTTATGAGTCTGGAGCAATGGGGCAATGCCATGTGGCATCAAATAATACCCACATGTAGAGGTTCTTGGCGCCCCTCTAGGGTATTGATACTGCACTTTGGGCTTCACTTGGGCAACAGAGGTGAAGAGAGCTCTTTGGAAGCTCCTTGGCTATGGCTTGCACACGGACGACTCTCCGGGGCACTATGGAAGCGTCCATGGTGGTGCGCATTGGCATCCAATAGAGCTGGTCGGTGGTAGGTGGTGCCAATGATGATGTGGCATTGTGTGTAACGAGTTCCCACGGGGCCTCTCATTGCCACACTTTTTATGTCGAAGGGAAAGTAGCCTAGAGGGGTTTTCACGGCGTCGTGACATCCCCCTAGGGCTCAAGGGTGGTTCATGTGATTCCAAGCAAGGGCTTGTTGGTGGCAAAAAAAGGTAAAAGGTGGTCCCCATGCATTCAAGTGGAGCACCACCTACAACCGACCATCAATGTCCAACACCTCATGACACAAGCAGCTCTATTGGATGCCAATGATGATGTGGCATTGTGTGTAACGAGTTCCCACGGGGCCTCTCATTGCCACACTTTTTATGTCGAAGGGAAAGTAGCCTAGAGGGGTTTTCACGGCGTCGTGACATCCCCCTAGGGCTCAAGGGTGGTTCATGTGATTCCAAGCAAGGGCTTGTTGGTGGCAAAAAAAGGTAAAAGGTGGTCCCCATGCATTCAAGTGGAGCACCACCTACCACCGACCATCAATGTCCAACACCTCATGACACAAGCAGCTCTATTGGATGCCAATGATGATGTGGCATTGTGTGTAACGAGTTCCCACGGGGCCTCTCATTGCCACACTTTTTATGTCGAAGGGAAAGTAGCCTAGAGGGGTTTTCACGGCGTCGTGACATCCCCCTAGGGCTCAAGGGTGGTTCATGTGATTCCAAGCAAGGGCTTGTTGGTGGCAAAAAAAGGTAAAAGGTGGTCCCCATGCATTCAAGTGGAGGAAAGTTGACAAGGTGTTGACACCATGCAAAATATGCCAAATATGGAGTGCTAAGTGGGTGTCATGTATGGAAAATGCTAAAAAGGGCTCAAGTGAGCTACATGAGCTAGGATGAACCCAGTGTTTTTGTTTTTTGGAAAGTGTGATCTTCTATAAAGGGGAATTCTTAAATTTGTAAAGTTTTTTTTTTCAAATTTGGAGTTCTCAATGAGGAGGGCTCAACATGGAGAAGGAGAGCACGGGAGGAGTGCTTTGCACAACATTAAGGTACTTTTGTAACCTCCTATAAGGGGGAATTCTTGCATTTGTAAAGGGATTTTCTCCATTTGGAGTTCTCAACAAGGAGGGCTCAACATGGAGAAGGAGAGCAAGGAGAGAAGTGCTCTGCATAGCACTGAGGTGCTTTTGTAACTGTCTTTTTGAAGGAAGAGTTTGCCATTTGCCCACACAGTGTTGATTCCTCACCCCTTTTCTTTTTGTTCTTGTGCTTTGCTTTGTGGTGTTGGTGTCAGTGTGATTGTATGTAAACTCAAACCAAGGTTAGGGTGTGCGAGAAGAGAGAGAGAGAGAGAGAGAGAGAGAGAGAGAGAGAGAGAGAGAGAGAGAGAGAGAGAGAGAGAGAGAGAGAGAGAGAGAGAGAGGGGAAGGTTTGTGTGTGGTTGCAGTGTGGAACAAGGGTTTGTGTGTGCAATGTGTGTTGGAGCTTTTTTAGATGTGTATGTGTGTGTCGGTGTACAAGTGACGGATGCTTGCAGGTGAGATTGTGTTGGGGTGTGTAGAGAGAGAGAGAGAGAGAGAGAGAGAGAAAGAAAGAGAGAGAGAGAGAGAGAGAGAGAGAGGGGGGGGGGGGGGGGGGGGGGGGGGGGGGGGGGGGGGGGGGGAAGGTTTGTGTGTGGTTGCAGTGTGGAACAAGGGTTTGTGTGTGCGGTGTGTACTGGAGCTTTTTGAGACATGTATGTGTGTATTGGTGTACCATCGACAGATGTTTGCATATGAGATTGTTTTTTTTCATAGGTGAATTCAAGTGGTTAGGTTGTTGTGTATATCTTGGGCTAAAGTGAGGCATTGGTTCAATGTTCTGGGTGTGTGTCCTTTTCCCCCTCTCCATCGGTCTAGACGGCTCCTCAAACGGAGTTATAGTGTGGGAGTTATGGCGGTCCAACATTGGAATGATTTGTAGATCCCCAATGGATAGGACAAGTAGAGACAGATTGTTAAAGATGATATCCATGGATAGATGCGGAGTACTCAAGGGTTGGAGCATGCCGGTCCTTTCACATTGTCAATTGGAGCTAATATGAGCAAGTTATGGTGAGTTGAAGATTTGATGGGGGCGAGTTATGGGGCACTTTGACCACCTCAATAGAAGTTCCATTTGGAGTTTTTGTGACCTTGCCAAATTTCTCACAGCTAGTATGTGATATGTGGGGTCAGCAAGAACTAACGGCTCAACCAACAGGTTCTCAATTGCCAAGATATGGCTAGTCAAAGCTAGGAGCAGTTGTCGGGCAAGTGTGCATAGGTGATTTTTTTCCCACTTAGACCGTAAAAGGGTTGAGAGGGAGCAAGGTCTTCAAGGATTGAGTCCAAAAATGTGGACTCTTACGAGGATTTTACAATAGCTTGGTTAGATGAATGTGCATGAAGCAGTGCGGATGTTTTGGCTAAAAAGAGGGCAAGGGGTGAAAGGGAATCGATCAAGTGGGAAACCAGAGTTCCCAAGGGTAAAGAAAAGGTAAATGAGGGTAGAGAGCATTTAGAGACTAGAAAGAGGAGGAAGCAAGATCAAGCAGACAGGCTTTCAACTTGAGTGTGGTCACTCAGAATATGACCTAGTAAGTGGTGTTCAAAACCAAAAGGCTAACATTACTTTTGGATAGTTGTTGGCGTTGAATCTGAGGCGACGAAGGTAGTGGTCTACAAGTGTGAGTACAAGGCTACCAAGGGTCAAGGGCAATGTACATGTTGTGCAAAAATGGCTTCAAGAGTAGGAAGTTTGGGGGATGTGCTTCCTCTGTGGAGATAGTCCTTGAGAAGAAAATGCAAGTGCAGGCATACATAGACGGTGGAGCTTAGGTTTGTGTCATGATAGAGGCAGCTATGAGGGATGCTGATGTCAAAGTGGTAGCCAAATAAAATTTTTGCATGAGTATGGAAAATCATGCTAAAGCTAGATGTTTGGGCGTGGCTCATGATGTAAGGGTGAAAGTAACGGGAATAGAATTTCTTGTTGCCTTCTTTGTGATGAAAGAAATTGACAACGCTTACCCTATCATTTTGGGGAGGTTGTGGCTTCTTGCAATAGGGGACAAGTAGGACTAATTGAGCAGAGTGTTCACTTTGCTTGATTAAAAAAAAGACAGATAGATAGTGTTGGATCTGAAGAATAAAGAGAGCCAACTTCATCCTATGACAACAAGAGATGAAGGTGATACAAGAACAACCTATGAGTATAAGATCGAAATAACTAATGATGAGGGTTACACTAGTACTATGGAGGAAGACGAGAGTCATTATAATCTAGTATTGAAGATTAATGCTGATTTGTTTGGTGTAATGATAGAGGATCCCCCTACAGGGAAAAGTATGCAGTGTTACCATATACATGTGGTAGTGATGTGTGTGAACACACTAGGACCGCCGGGGCATTTTTTCCCTCTTTAGGAGGTTTTTTCCCCCGTGCATTGTATATACGCCCATCACTCTAGGGCTATCTATCTTTCCATTGCACACTAAGTAACACACTCTCTATTGTGTGCCTTAAGCTTCCTTCGTATTCTCCAAGCTGTGTGTGTTTCTCTGCAACCCTAATTCCAACAATTGGTATCAGAGCAGGTCACGTCCTCCCGAGCTTAGTCGCCAGCTACTCCAGCACACGCCCGCTCACTTTCTCCGATTTCAGTGAGCTTTGGCGAGCGTTCGCAGGTCGACAAAAATTTTGGGGTAGCTCAAAGAGCTTGGTCTGCTCAGAATTTTGATTTGGGCTCATTTCGGCCTCCGTTTCCACTACAGGCAATACTGCACAGGCTATTTCGTCATTTTGTGCAGAATTTTTGTCAGTGCCATTTTTTGCATAACAGGTGCCTTATAGTCTTCTACGGTTTGTGCTATATAGCACAGGTTATTCTCGCTCCGTTTCTCCTATTTTCGGGCAGTTTTCACATCAAGTGCAACATTTACCATGGCTGACAACAACAACACAGATGTGTTCAAGATGTTTGCTGCTGAGGAAAGGTTGGATGGGGACAACTACCCTATGTGGGCTTATATGATGCAACATGTTCTTGTGTCAAAGGGTGTCTGGAACATTGTGCAGAGCATTGATGTACGTCCTGGTTCTGAGGATGTAGGCGATGTTGAGGATGTTGCGGGTCTAGCTACAAGGATTGCAGCTGTTAGAGTTGTTTTGCCTATGAAAGAACAAGCTTGTTGGGATGTTAAGGATGCACAGGCTCATGCATTGATTGTGTTGTCTGTGAAGCGCACCATTGTTCCTCACATCCATTCAGCAAAATCTACAAAACAGGCTTGGGATATTCTAGCAGGTCTTTATGCAAGCCGCAATGAGGCTAAAATTTCTTTGCTACGTAAAGAGCTGGAGTCGAAGATTATGCATGAGGAAGATGATATGGACAATTTCCTTGCTAGTGTCAAGGATATCAATGAGCAACTTATTTCTGCAGGTGAAGTTATTTCAGACAATTCCCTTGTGCAGACTGTTCTTGATGCCTTACCAGATTCTTACCAGATTTTTGCTAGTACTTGGAGACTTATGACCCAAGGAAATCCAGAAGTTGTCAAGTTTGATGCATTATGCACATTGCTGTTGCAAGAGTCACTTTCCAAAAAAAACAGGACTAGACAGCATGCAGTTGAACAGGCTTTTATTGCTTCTCAAAGAAAGGGTGGTAACAGCAATGCAGCCACTTCTTATGGTTCTGCTACGAGTGGCAAAAATTATGTTCCTAATGCTTCTGCTGGCAGCACTTCGTCTGGCAATTCTGCTGATAAGGGCAAAAAGAAGATGCGTTGCCATTATTGTAAAGCCAATGATCACTTGATCAAGTCGTGTCCTAAGTTGAAGGCCAAAGAGGCTAAGAAGAAAGAGGGTGGTTCCACTGCAAATGCTAGTTCCACTACAAATGCAGCCATTGTTGAGTCTTCTGTGAAAGGAAACTGTGTTGCTGATGTTGATGCAGAATGGGCTTTTAGCGCAGAGTGCACTTACAATCCTGTTGTCCATGATGCATGCTTGTCAGTTGCAGTAGATTCACATGTGTGGTATTTTGACAGTGGTGCTACAAAGCACATTACCTCACATCGTGAATTTTTTACCTCTCTCGAGTCTGTCCCTCATGGGAATTCAGTCACTTGTGCCAACAACGCCTCTTATCCAGTTCAGGGAGTTGGAAAGATTGTGCTCACTGCTGCTAATGGCAATTCCTTCACACTTGTTGATGCACTTTATGTACCTGGGATCAAGAAGAATCTCTTGTCTGTATCCGCACTTGCTAGACTTGGACTTGTAGTCAAATTTGTGGATGACAGATGTACAGGTCATGATCTCAGTTTTGGTGATGAAATTGATGCATCTGGCCTTTTGTGTCCTGGGCTGTATAAGCTCACTTTGTATGACAAGTGTGGACAAAACTTTGCAAATGCTGTTGCAGATTCAAGGGCTATTTCAGATGCAAAACTTTGGCATGCACGTTTTGGTCATCTAAATTTCTCCAGTTTGCTGCATTTGCAGAAATCTGATATGGTTGCTTCTTTGCCGCCTCTTGAAGCACCTGTCAAACATGTTTGTGAAGGCTGTATTTTGGGTAAGATGCAGCGTTCTAAATTTCCAAAGGATGGTTCAATTCGGGCCACATGCAGGTTGCAGCTTGTGCATAGTGATGTTTGTGGGCCCATGCAAACCCCGTCCTTGGGCAATTACATGTACTTCATGACTTTCATTGATGATTACTCCAGGCATGCATGGGTATTTCCGCTTAAAGCGAAGTCCAAAGTTTTTATGTGCTTCAAACAATTTCTGGCTATGGCTGAAAATGTCTCAAAATGTACTATGGGCACCCTCCGTTCCGATCGAGGGGGGGAGTATATGTCTCATGAATTTAATGCATTTCTGGATAGTCGTGGGATAAAACACCAATGTACAGTGCCTTATACACCTCAGCAAAATGGTGTTGCTGAGAGGAAAAACAGGTCACTAACGGAAATGGCACGATGTATGGTCAAAAGTCAAGCTTTACCGCATTCTTTTTGGCTTGAGGCCATCATGTGTGCCACTTATGTACTTAACAGGTGTCCTACGAAAGGTTTGCAGTCTATTACTCCATATTAAGCATGGCATGATAGAAAGCCTTCTATTGAGCACATGCGTGTTTTTGGCTGCTTGGCATACGCTTTGGTGCCACAAGTGCAGCGCAGAAAATTGGATGATAAGGCTATCAAATGTATTTTTGTTGGTTATAGTGCTGAAAGCAAAGGTTACAGGTTGTATCATCCGCAAACAAAACGTATTCTGGTTTCTCGGGATGTAGTGTTTGTGGAAGATTCTGTTCAGCCCTTGTTGTCATGTCCTAGAGACAGTAATGTAAGCTCACAGGACATTTATGACACTTTGTTGCCTCTTTTCACTGGTGGATATACGAATGTAAGCTCCAATGAGGCAAATGTACAGCCTATGGGGGTTTCTGAAAATTTTTTAGAACAACCTATTATTGATGCAGATGTACATGATGTACTTGATGAGGAAAGGGCTGAAAATGAGCAGGCTAGAGGTATGCCAAAATGGCTGGTGCACACTTTGCGTGACAGTAAATTGGATGCACCTTTGTCTAGTCGTACTCGTTCAGGCTCTCGCCATGCATCTTATGCATCAGATGGTTATGCTTTGGCTGTGTCTAGTTTACATGATGTTGACGAGCCTCTGTCTTTTGATGAAGCACAGAATTCAGAAAATTGGATGGCTGCCATGCAATCAGAATATGATGCACTTATAGAGAATGACACATGGACTTTATGTGATTTGCCTCCTGGCAAAAAGGCCATTGGTACAAAGTGGGTTTACAAGTTGAAACGCAAGCCGGATGGTGAGATCGATCGCCATAAGGTTTGACTTCTTGCAAAGGGTTATGCACAGCAAAAAGGCATAGATTATGAAGAGACTTTTTCTCCCACTTGTCGTATGACTACTATGCGTTTTCTATGTGCATTGGCAGCTCATTTTGGTTGGGATGTACATCAATTAGACATTGTTACTGCTTTCTTGAATGGTGACATATTTGACGAAGTTTATGTAACGCAGCCTCGCGGTTTTTTCATAAAAGGACAAGAGGACAAAGTGTGCAAATGTAACAAGGCTTTGTATGGGTTGAAGCAATCTCCTCGTGCTTGGTATGAGAAAGCTGACACTCATTTGGTCAAACAAGGCTTTCGTAACAGTCCAACAGAAACCACATTGTATGTAAAGCGTGAGGGTGATGTACTTCTCATTGTGGTTCTTTATGTTGATGATTTGCTGATCACTGGACCAAATGAGAGACATATTGCTGAATTTAAGGCTGATTTGAATGCTACTTTCAAGATGAAAGATTTGGGGCTGTTGCATCATTACTTGGGTATACAGTTTAAGCAGTGTGATGGTGGTATTGCCTTGTGTCAGAAAAGTTACATAGAGACATTGCTATGTAAGTTTGGACTTGAGGATTGCAAACCTATTTCCACTCCCATGGAAACAGGTTTGAAGTTGAGTCTACATGATGCTGGCGATCTTGCTGATGTCACTCTTTACCAAACTGCTGTTGGCTGCCTCAATTATGTATGCAACACGAGGCCGGATATTCAGTTTGCAGTCTCACAGGTTAGCAGATTTATGCATAGCCCAGGGTCTAAGCATTAGCAGGCTGTCAAGAGGACTTTCCGCTACCTTAGTGGCACTTTACATCTTGGCTTGTTTTATCGGGGATCATTGCCGTTAGACTTACATGCTTTTTCGGACTCAGATTGGACTGGTTGTTTTGACACGCGAGTGTCCACAAGTGGTTTTTGTTTCATGCTTGGCAGTCATGTATATCATGGTTGAGCAAGAAGCAACCTACTGTGGCCACTTCGAGTTGTGAGGCTGAGTACAGGGCAGTCTTCACAGCTACGGTTGAGTGTGTATGGCTCAGACGCCTTATGGCTGATTTGGGTGTTGGACAGGACACTGCCAACACTATCTACACTGACAGTCAGAGCGCATTGGCAATTGCGAGGAATCCAGTTTTTCATGCTCGCACAAAGCACATTGAGGTGCATTACCACTATGTCAGGGAGAGGCTCTCAGCAGGAGAGATCGGCTTGGCTTATGTGCCAACACAGGACAACCTTGCAGATCTTTTCACAAAGGCATTGTCTCATGAGAAGCTTGAAGCTTTCCGCAAAGATTTGGGCTTACTCCCCTTTGTGGACTGATCCTGTCCTCAGGGCATGGCACTTCCCTTTACTCATGTGCGAGCTCTCGTTCATCGCATCACTCCAGGGGGGATTTGTTACCATATACATGTGGTAGTGATGTGTGTGAACACACTAGGACCGTCGGGGCATTTTTTCCCTCTTTAGGAGGTTTTTCCCCCCGTGCATTGTATATACGCCCATCACTCTAGGGCTATCTATCTTTCCATTGCACACTAAGTAACACACTCTCTATTGTGTGCCTTGAGCTTCCTTCGTCTTCTCCAAGTTGTGTGTGTTTCTTTGCAACCCTAATTCCAACATGCAGCCCCTTGTCCATGGTATATGTGGAGAGCAGTTGAGAGAATACCTAAGTAAGCAAGAAAAGGAGAGTTATGTCTAGCTTTTTGCTTCTTACCCTTATATTTTTGCAACAGAGTACAAGGATTCATGAGGTGCAAAAGAAGTGGAGCACAAGATTATACTTAAGGAAGATGTTGGCTCCCTTTGTAGCATAGCTCCAACAGATCAACAAAATTATCAATCGGTGGATGGTAGCAAACCGGCTAGGGCATGGAAGAATCACACATGGGTGAGTGTGTGAAAGTAATGAGATAGAAATGAGTGGGAAAATCATAAGAGGCCATCTAGATTACAGAGAAGAGAGAACTAATGAAAGGGATTAGTGTTGCACACACACTAAACCTTATGCACATCACACAATGCACTTCGTTGCATTCTCTACTAATCCTTGTAGGCACATCCTAATCACATGCTCACCCAAGCTCATGGGGTTACGATTAGGCCAATGCATGCACAAATCTTGATCTACACACTAACCTAATCATGCACAAAATAGGTAGTCAAGATCTAGAAAGCAATTAGTTCTTATTCTACACACATCAAGACACTAATACACAACATTAGTGGAAAGCAAGAGATAAGCAAGAGGACTCAACTTCAATGCATGCATTAATCGATTCGTGAAGAGAGAATATGTGGCTCAACACTTCCACCTACATAGCCTCCTTCTTCTCCTCTCATCTCTACATTTTCTCTCAAAATGATATCTTCCCTTTCACATGACCTACAGTTCACTTATATGCTTAGGGTTATTAAAAAAAAAAAAAAGCCTGGCCGCCCAAGGCACATAAAGTGAAATAATAGATACAATCTAGAACTCGTAAAGAGCCCGTGAACCTATACAATTTAAATGGAAAAATATACTTGTGGAGAAGAGGTAAATAGCTATTGGTGTTGGATGTTGCCAACATTCTCCTCCTTCCAAAGCTTTGTCATCCCTAACAAAGCCATGTCATGGTAAACGCTGATAGACCGCTTTTGGCGTGTACAAAGTAGCGTTTATATGCATGGTCATATGTACAAAAGGCTATAAATACATGCATTCGGGAGCTTTGCAAAAAAGTTTCAAGTTTGAAAAAAGGTGCAACATGTGCACATTGTAAATATGTGTGCTTGCATGTCGACAGTCGGACACATGTACATGCCCATATAGGGTATCGAGGCCTTGGATATGGTTCTAGGTGGCGTATTTTGGCTCTATATAATTTTTTTGAGCTTTCTAGAATGTAAATAATGCAAGTGACAAGTGTGGGTACTCTCATTCCGCTCGAGAAGTTTGACACATGCGGTAACTGTCTATTTGCGGCGCCTGATCTGCGATGATACGTGCATCACCCTAGAAGTGGTCAAAAATGGAATGTGGAGATGTGGAAATTTTATTTGGGTATTGAGGATCAAGCGTTCGAAATTTGGTCAATTTTGGAGTCCGTTTGGGGTTTTTCCTGCGAAAAATGCCCGCCGGGGGTCAAAACTAGGCCAAAAAAGGTCAAAAAATGGTCAAAAAAGGTGTGAAATGGCTTCAAATTGCCACATCACTAACGATGGCGTGAGTGTTCCAGCTGAGGGAGAAGTTTTGAAGAGCACTATCAACACTTTAACCCCTCTGTGTGTGGGAGGAAGCAGGGTTCCTACAGGTGGTCTAGTGCAGTCCCGTTGCGTTTGCGTCCTGTTTTCGAGTGTGTGGAGGAGTGAATGAGAGCTTTCTCTCTTCAATTTTGCACTTGGGAGAGTCTATGGGAGTTCTGAGGTTTCCATGGATGTGTGTGTGCAATGAATTGAGGGAAGAAGGTGCGGCTTTCTGCAAGACTATGTGACCCTGTATCGGTGCCATTAGGGTTGGCGCTACTCCAAAGAGTCCAACAGAGTGGAGTTTGGTGAAGCTTTTGCAATGGTTTGAGAGTGGCCTTTTGTGGCCGGAGTTTTTGGTTTTTGATGGTTTTTCTTGTATATTTTGGTCACCATCAAGCGTGATTTCAAGTGTTGATCACCCCGACTCACATTCTAGTGTCTACGGGCAGGCAAGGGCTTGTAGGTCGAAGCGTTTGGAGTTTGAATTGAGCTTGTGGGTAGAGTTTTTAGGGAGCTTTTGAGTGGTAGTGAGTGAGGTGAGGAATTCAAGTAAATTCCTTGTGTTGTGTTGAGTTGTCTAGGTGTGTGAGTGTGCGCACGACATCTTTTGCTCCATCATCCTTTGGCGATCCCGCTGGGGAGCGGAATTTTGCCGGTTGTGCACCGAGGTGGAGCGGTTTTACTGTGAAGTTCGAGTTTCATTGAAGAAAAGTGGTGGTTTGGTTGAGGTGCAAGACTTCAAATTTTGTGGAATTACTCACGCAAGGGAGAAGCAACTTCAAAGGGATGGTGTATAGTCGGCCAGTGTTTACAGAGAAGGAGGATGTGAAGGACTGGATTGCGGACTTCGAATGGCATACGCTTGGTATGCACATTGTGAATGATGAAGCAAAGCTTCATGTATTTCCTCTTGCGCTCAAAGGAGAAGCTCGCGGGTGGTTTGAAGGTTTAGAGGAAGACAAAAAGCAAACATGGGAGCAGGTGAAGCTGGCAATTTTTGACAGGTTTGGAAAGAAACTAACACAACAGAAGCAAAGACAAAATTGAGAGGTTTGCAACAAGATGTTCATGCTAACTTTAAAGAGTTTTTGCAACACTTCAAAGCGCTGTGGGTTCAATTAGAGGCGGCATCCCAAGTACCTCCAGGGGATTTCTTGAAAGTACGTCAGTTTATGGATTGTCTCCATCCAAGTGTAAGGGAGAAGGTCAAACAAGATGAGCCTGCTACATTTGAAAGAGCTGTGGAAATTGCCGAGGCCAAGAGCAAGAAGATCAAGAGAAGGTGGGAGCAAGGCCTGGCACATGCTGAGCCAGTTGTGGTGCAACCAATGGTCCCTGTGACAATGGATGATAGAGTGGAGCGAGTGGTTCAAGGAACAGATTCCGTTACGGCCCAGGTTTTGCATGATCTTGCCGGTCAGTTTGCAAGAATTAAGAATTTACATAATGAATAGGAACCAAAGAGAGGAGCGGCCAGCTAAGAGAGGTAGGGGACGAAGGCTACAAGGAAGATGCTACAATTGTGATGAAGAGAGTCACTACGCCCCTGATTGTCCTGAACCACCAAGAGAGAGAGGAGGGATATACCCCCTATATGGACGTGGTCGAGGAAGAATAGAAGAAAATCATCAAGAGCGGGCACTAGAAGCACCGCCGCCACAACAACCACCACAACTGTTGCCTGGAAATGGAGAAGGTAGGGCTATTAACATCATTACCCTTGAGCATCAAGATGTGGATGTTTTGGCCAATAAGAGATCTAGGTATGATAGGGAGAAAGAGACAGAAGAAGAGAGGGAAACAAGAGCAAGAAAAGGAAAGGCTAAGGTAGAATACAAACCAGAAAGTAGTAAGAGGCGGCGAAGAAGGAAAATTGGCCCAAAGGACTACCTCCTTGGCCAAGGTGTTGAAGACTATGATATTGTCGACGACATATGAAATCAAAACGCAAATATATCTTTTGGTCAATTGGTGGCTTTGAACGTTGAATTGAGGAGGCAGTGGACCAAGTGTGTGAGTACGCAGCTTCCTTCCAAGAAGGAAAAGCATCAAAGCATGGTGTCATCTTTGAGGGTTGGTCACCCAGTGGATATGGTGCCAATAGTTGAAGCTATACTGGGAAAGAAGACGGAAGTGCAAGCATATGTGGATGGTGGTGCCCAGGTGTGTGTCATGACCGAGGCTATCATGAAAGAAGCAGGCGTTAAGATGTCAGTGAATGCTTCGATCCGTATGAGGATGGCCGACCACAAAAAGACAAGGTGTCTTGGAATAGCTAAAGATGTGAAGATAAAAGTCATGGGGATTGAGTGCTTGGTTGATTGCTACGTGATGCAAGCGGGTGAGAATGTGTATCCAATCATTTTAGGGAGGCCATGGCTTATAACCCTTGGTGCTAAGCAGGATTGGGGCACGGGCTTGATCACCATCCTCGACAAAGAGAAAGGAAGGACCATTGTCTACAACATGAAGACACACGAGAGCCGTACACAGCCCCTAGTGGAGATGCAAGATACGGATTCGACGGAAACCACATCATATGATAGTGATGCTTCGTCTACATCATTCGAAGAAAGTGTAGAGGAATGCTTGATGCAATTATGTCTTGATCTTTTTGGGATAAGTGTTGAAAAGGAAGCATCGATGCATGATGTGAAGGTCAAGGAGGAGAAGTATAGTCCAAAAGCAATTGTAGAGCCTCCCAAAGTGAATGTAAGGAGCATGCTAGGAGAGGACTTGACAGAAAAAGAAAAAAAGGAGTATGAAGACATGTTCAAGGAATTTCCAAAGCTATTCACCACTGAATATACAGAGTTGCAAGGAGCTAAAGGAGTCGAGCATAGAATCAATCTAAAAGAAGGTGCCAAGCCAAAGGTTCAAAAGCTTAGGAGGTTGGGGGTCATTCATGAGAAGGCACTTCATGAAGAGGTGACGAAGCTTTTAGAAGTAGATTTCATCTTTTGAGTGGAGGAGTCCAAATGGGTCTCTCCAATTGGTTGTCATTGTGCCCAAGAAGAACGGAAGATTTAGGATATGTGTTGATTTAAAACCTTTGAATGCTGCCACAAAAAGGAATTATTATCCACTACCCTTTCTAGATGAAATCCTCAATCACGTTGCAGGTCATGAACGTTACTCAATCATGGATAGATTTTCTGGCTACTTTGAGATCTTGATAGCGATTGAAGATCGATTGAAGACGACCTTCATTACTCCTTGGGGTTGTTTTGCCTACAAAATAATGCCTTTTGGGCTGGTTAATGCATATGCTACCTTCCAAGGATGGATGAATAGAGTGTTTCGTCCCTACTTGGGTAAGTTCATTCGCGTTTTCATGGATGACATTGGGTGTTATAGCTCGAGGGTCACACATTTGGAGAAGCTGAGGTTGAGTTTTGAAAGGCTTCAACAAGAGGGTGGGCAACTCAACCCAAAGAAGTGTAAGTTTGCTCATGCCAGAGTCCATTTTCTAGGACATGTGGTTTCCCAAAATGTAATAGAAGCTGACCCAAAGAAAGTCAAGGCTTTATTGCTTATGGATCCGCCCAGCAACACAAAGGATTTGGCATCATTTGTGCATAAGCTCAGGTACTTGTCACGTTTTTTGTGGATGCTATGTCCGTATGTGTATCCTCTCCAGAAATTGAGTCAAAGAGATCAAGGGTTTGAGTGGAATGAAGACACGCAACAGGATTTTGATGGCATCAAGGAGGTATTGTGTGCTTTACCAACAGTGAGTCCTCCTGACTTGCAGTCAATTTTCTATGTATCTATTAGTGTGGGGTCAGTAGCTTTTGGGTCGGTTCTCTTACAAAAGCAAGGAAGGAACTTCAAGCCAGTTTATTTTCAGAGCAAGATGAAGAATGTAAGCGATTTCTCCTACACGGAAATGGAACAGTGGGTATTCGCCTTGGTTCTTGCTTGTCGAAGGTTTAAAACCTCTCTGTTGCCCCAAAAGTTCTATGTGCTCACCACATCGAATCTTTTGCCGGATGTCGTACAACATTTGAAGCCTAGCAAGCGCATCGCTTCAAGAGTATGAGTTTGAGTTTAAAGTGGATCATTCTGTTAAAGCTCACTTGGCGGACATAGTGGTACATAAGGGGGGCGAGCTTCCATCTTACCCAAGGGTTGACAAGGATGATCATGAAGAGGAAGTAGATATTACAGATGCGTATACGATGATGTTTGATGGTGCATACAGGAAAGTTCTTCAAAAGGCAAGTGGTGGGGTAGTCATTAAGAACCCAAAAGGCGATGTAATATTTTCTAGAGCTTACAATCTTGATGAAGCTGAAAGTAACAATGAGGCCGAGTACCTCACGCTTTTCCTTGGGTTGAAGCAGTGTGTTGAGTTTGGACTGAAGAGGGTCATTGCAAAAGGGGATGCATTTCTAGTCATGAATCAGTTGCTTGGTTTGTGGAATGTTAAGAAAGACAATTTGAAGAAGTGGTTCTATGGCATCAAGAAGCTTTTGCATGAGTTTGAGAAGATACAGTTTAAGCATGTTCCTCGTGAGCAGAATAAAGAAGCTGATGAGTTGGCTAGGGACAAGTTGGATGCCTCGGTAGCTCCTTTAAAGGTCAAGGAAGCCTTGTATGCAGGAAGGGAATCATTACAAGATGTAGAAGTATTTCTTGGTAAAGGGCAATGTCCAGAGGGCATGTCAAAGCTTCGGCTTAAGAGAATAGTTGCAAAAGCAAGAAACTACACATTGGTAGGTAAGGATCTCATGCTTCATGGCAAGGATAGCATTTTGAGAAAAGTGCCGTACAAAGAAGAGATAGGCTTGATTTTGGAGCACTGCCATGAAGAAACAGGCCATCAAGGCAAGGATCAGGTTGTCTTTCGTGTTTTGAGAGCAGGTTACTGTTGGCCATCTATGATGAGAGATGCTTATTTTTGGTGCAAGTCATGCCATGAATGCCAAGTGTTTGCAAACCGGAAGCTTTTGGCTAAGCCTCAGAAAGCTATAATGTCTTTTGATGCATTTGCAAAATGGGGAGTAGATGCTGTAGGTCCAATGCCAAGGACCAACAATGGTAAAAGGTATATCCTTGTGGCTCTGGACTATTTGACAAAATGGGTGGAGGCAAGAGCAGTAAAAGATGTAAAAGCAGGAAGAGTAGACTCTTTTTTATATGAACAGGTGTGTTGCAGGTTTGGAGCTCCTATGGTTATTATTTCTGATCGTGGACCAGGATTTAGGGGAAAACTTGTTGCTGCTCTCATGGAGAAATTGAAAATTCAACATAGGCATTCTTCTCCTTACTGCCCACAATGCAATGGGTTGGTTGAGAACTGCAATGGTCAAATTGTGAAGATACTATCAAAGTATGCTAGAGAGCATCCTAAAGAGTGAGACTTAGACTTGGAAAAGTGTTTGTGGGCTTATAGAATTTTTTATAGAGTGTCAACACAGTTTACACCATATGAACTTGTTTATGGAAAAGAAGCTCTTATGCCCATACAAGTGCAGTTGGATGCCTTGAAGTTGTTGTGCAGAATGCAAGGTGAGCATAATGACAAGCTACAAGAAAGAATTCTTTCTCTAGAGTTGCTGCGAATGAATAGAGAGAAAGCCAATGATTATTATTTTCAACAAGTAGAGACAAGGATGGAGAAAACGAATAAGAGGCTTCCAGAGAAAGAGATCAAAGAAGGAGATTTGGTGATGAAGTATCATTCTCAATTGGATTTTACTTTTCAGAAGAAATTGAGGGACAAATGGTTGGGTCCATACAGAGTGAAGCTTGTATTTTCTAATGGCACCTATGAGTTGGAAAAATTGTCTGGTGAACGTTTGCGCTACAGAATAAATGGTTATAGATTGAAGAAATATTTTGCGAGGGATGTGGTTCCAGATGCAAATAGTCTCTTGGTTGAGCATAAATGCTCTACCTAGAAGGTGGGCAATGATGATAGACCGCATTTGGCGTGTACAAAGTAGCGTTTATATGCATGGTCATATGTACAAAAGGATGTAAATACATGCATTCGGGAGCTTTGCAAAAAAGTTTCAAGTTCGAAAAAAGGTGCAACGTGTGCACATTGTAAATATGCGTGCTTGCAAGTCGGCAGTCGGACACATGTACATGCCCGTATAGGGTATCGGGGCCTTGGATATGGTTATAGGTGGCTTATTTTGGCTCTATATAATGTGTTTGAGCTTTCTAGAATGTAAATAATTCAAGTGACAAGTGTGGGTACTCTCATTCTGCTCAAGAAGTTTGACACATGCGGTAACTGTCTATTTGCGGCGCCTGATCTACGGTGATACGTGCATCGCCCTAGAAGTGGTCAAAAATGGAATGTGTGGATGTGGAAATGTGCTTTGGGTATTGAGGATCAAGCGTGTGAAATTTGGTGAATTCTGGAGTCCGTTTGGGGTTTTTCCTGCGAAAAATGCCCGTCGAGGGTCAAAAATGGCCAAAACTAGGCCAAAAAAGGTCAAAAAAATGTCAAAAAAGGTGTGAAATGGCTTTAAACTGCCACATCACTCACGATGGCGTGAGTGTTCCAGCTGAGGGAGAACTTTTGAAGAGAAATATCAACACTTTAACCCCTCTGTGTGTGGGAGGAAGCAGGGTTCCTACAGGTGGTCTAGTGCAGTCCCGTTGCGTTTGCGTCCTGTTTTCGAGTGTGTGGAGGAGTGAATGAGAGCTTTCTCTCTTCAATTTTTCACTTGGGAGAGTCTATGGGAGTTTTGAGGTTTCCATGGATGTGTGTGCAAGGAATTGAGGGAAGAAGGTGCGGCTTTCTGCAAGACTATGTGACCCTGTATCGGTGCCATTAGGGTTGACGCTACTCCAAAGAGTCCAACAGAGTGGAGTTTGGTGAAGCTTTTGCAATGGTTTGAGAGTGGCCTTTTGTGGCTGGAGTTTTTGGTTTTTGATGGTTTTTCTTGTATATTTTGGTCACCATCAAGCGTGATTTCAAGTGTTGATCACCTCGACTCACATTCTAGTGTCTACGGGCAGGCAAGGGCTTGTAGGTCAAGGCGTTTGAAGTTTGAATTGAGCTTGTGGGTAGAGTTTTTAGGGATATTTTGAGTGGTAGTGAGTGAGGTGAGGAATTCAAGTAAATTCCTTGTGTTGTGTTGAGTTGTCTGGGTGTGTGAGTGTATGCACGACATCTTTTGCTCCATCAACGCTCGAGGAAGGATGTGCCTACAAAAGCAAAACGTGAATGCGGTAGCAAGCTGAATCATATGGCAATAAATCATAAGGGGAATGCAAAGCACATGTAAAAATGAGTAAATGCAAATAATTATGAAATGTTACACTGCCATTAATGATAAATAAATTGCACTTTGCTAAAATTAATCAATCAAGAGTTTTGGGAAAATGGATGAGTGTCTCAATTAGTTAGCTATGACTAAGTGTTAAAATACTCACTCTAGAACTAGCTAAGCTAGGAAGATTATCTAAATGCAAGATTACCTAATTGTGTCTTCGGTTTTGAAACTTTCACAACTCCGAACAAAAGCTTGATTTTTTCTCTTGAAGTTCAATGGAAGTCTTTCATGTCGTCATTTTTCTTGCTTTTCCTTTTTCTATTTTTCTTTTTTTCACATTGATTCAAATTATTCATTTGACATGTGTGCTTATTTTGTATGCCCGGAGATTTTTGCTTCTTAAAGAAAAGCACCCACAATGGGAACCTTTAGGGCTCTAGTACCGTTGGCAATACATGTGAGTGAAGTACCAAGATCAAGCCGGGATTACTCTTCCAGCTTAAGATTTTACATTTGTGGCACTTTTGTTTTTTGCTTCCATTTCCTTTGTATTATTACTAGTGTACTTTGTTGTTCAAGAGAGCAAGTCTCTCTATGCCTAAAACACCCCTAAGGTCTCAAATATTCAAACAATATTACTATCTAGGACCGACGGTCAAGTAAATGGGTTAACCTAAAGTCACAACCTCCTACCTCAAGACTCATCTATATGACTAATAGCAAAACATAACTAAATGCGCTCATTCAAACCATGAAAAACCACAATCAGCAAATATAAATATGCACAAACATGAATCATGGAAAGTAGTACACATGGAGGTATGGGATGTCTCTTTTTGAGAGCTCTGGAAGCAAATATGTGATGATGAAGCTCAACATATCCATGCTACATGAAAGTTGAAGTCCATCTATGTTGCAAAAATCATCAACAAAACACTACCACCTAAAAAGGTGTGTCAACATAGAAACCAAAGTTTTATAACCTAAATGCAAATAAAAAAGAATCCTGGATGCCTAGAGGGAAAAAAGTGCCTCTAGCTTACGTGCTTGTGTCTAGTGCACCGTGGTCAATATGCACAAGTCAAGGGTTTAGTGCAACTACGAGGGATAAGAGAACTCTATCCAAACAATAAAACGTGTAATATCCTTCCTCTCTATCTAATGGTCATCAACTGGGTGTGGGCAATGAGCTGTGTGGCTCAAGATCCCGCAATGGATGACTCTTACCTAGCTCTAAGTTAACAACATGGTCAATGGAAATCTCTGGTGAGCTATGGCTTGTGTCAACCTGTGGTGTGATAGGGGGTCGGCTCTTTGGTAGCCAATCTCCGAATGTCCACAGTATCTCATTGAATGTAGGTCAAGCTTGCCTCACATGTGGTCATGAATGTCTAGCTCATGTCGTCACTTGTCGTGGGGTAGGCCTCTCTACAGGTTGTGAACATGGTCTATATCTCTGAAGCATGGGTCTGGTCAAAGAAAGTGTAGGAGATATATGAGGATGTGCTATGTTCTATGGTCTAGGGACCCAAATCTGTCTATATCCTCTATAAAATCCGTGTGCCTCTAGTGACTCTTGAGATGTGAGCCAACCTTGGGATAAACCATCATGTGTAATGTTGCTCTCAATCCAAATGAGTGTATCATCACTACCTAATGGTCTAGTTTTTGTCATCATACGAGGCATGTAAACATATGTATTGGCCCTATAATAAGCTCTCCATGGTGAGTTGTATGCTAGATATGTCCTAGGTTGCGCATAGGTAGTGCTACTCCTAATGAACATCCTCTAAGGTAGGCTCTACCTGATCTCGGGGTGTCTCAAGTGTCATGGTAGGAGTTACTCTAGGAAAACTAGTCTCTAAATCCTTGAGTGTGACCTCTACTCTAGGGGAGTGGTGACATTCATGTTCTATAAATACCTCATATTCCCTGTCTTGCATGGAGAATCTAAATGCTCAATCATCACTGAATCTAGTTGTGAATACCTGTGAGCATCTATCTCAATGGCAGCCTTAGTCTGTATCATATCTGCAGGTATCTCAGTCTCGAGTGGCTAAGTTGTAATGTCAGCACTCTCGTGGTCATGTGCGTCAGCAATATCCTCAAGTGTAGGCTCTGGTGGGACGTCTACCTCTATGATAGGTGTACTAGAATCATCAATATGTGTCGAATCTAGCACACTATCTATCTCTACTAGCTCAGGTCTCATCTCTAGCATGGGAGAAATCTCACTAGGTTGTACCTCCTATGTAGCACAAGTAGCATCCTCTAGAATAATCACTATAGGTGGCTCTATGGTAGTGCTCTTTGGTGTACTTGTGCTGTTGTCAATCTGGGCATTCATCTCCTTCATCTCAATCACTCTAGATCTCAACTAATCAATTATGATCTGAGGAAAAATCTATCTATATGATGGAGATTTGGGAGGTGACCGCGTAGGGGAAGTCTGTCTAGCAGGTGTCTGTGGAATTTATGTGGTCATCACTATACTATTATGGTCATGCCGTGGAGAATAGGGCAATCCCATTATCAAGAAATATCTAGTACCATCCTTGTCCCTATAAATCCTATCACAAGGATCTCCAACAAGGTATACCAAAAGGCTTATGGCTGCCTCAAAACGTCTTGTGGTCTGCTCTTGTTGATATCTACGTCCACAATCATCAACATATGTCAATGTGTGCTCCAGTCTACGTAAATGCAGTATCCGAGGATATACCTGGGTGTCCAAACAATCATTAGGATGTGCTCTATCTGCAACATCATAAGGACTAATTGGCAGGGACATATATGTGTCCTTGAGATTATCAGTGAAGAGCTCAATCAAACCAAGGTGACATATCTGGATTCTAACTACCTATCGTATCGAAGGGTCAATGTCATCCGAGAAGTCTCCCTTGGTGTAAGAATGTCCATCAAGGTCAGCAAACCAAGGAATGACTCCTCTATAGCCTAAGAAATGTAGCACAAGCTCTGTACGATGATCTCTACTCGTTGTGGAAACTCTATCCGCATATGGTACTTGCATGGTGTCTTTGGGTGGTGATCTATATCTTGCCATCATATCTCATGTATGTGATCTAGCAAGCTCATTGGTCAGTGTGCTTGCGGTATGTGGCAAGGTCTCTACAACCTCTCTAGCATGTGTGCTAGTCATAGTAGCTTGTGTTTTGGGTGTATTAGTGCAAGGTAGCTCTTGTAGTACATTTGTAAGGCTATGGCTCCTGCACTGCATATCTTCCCTCCCCTCTATCATGATCTCAGCAAAGGTCTATCTTGTAAATGGTCTATTTGATGTGAATCCTAGAGGTGATCTAAGTCGTGCTGGCTGTGTATAGGGGATGTTCATAGAGTTTGCTATAGGCTCAACAACACCACTCCGAGAAGGGGAATAGCATAGTCCACACAACAATGTGTCGGTATCCTCATCATAAAAGCTCCGATAGGTACCCTGCAAGATACTTGGCAAGGTAGCAATCGTTGTGTCATAGGGAGGGTACTCTCCAAAAATCTAGCTTTCTTCCTCATGTACATCCTCCTATTATCATCAACATACAATGGTCCAATCTCAAATATGTCCAAAGATACAGTCTGTGGTAGCTCAAAGGTGTCTGGACGATCGTTAAGAGGGGCTAACATGACACGCTCTGGAATTTCCTCCATCATGCATCTATAAGATGTACAAAAACCATCAAGAAGGTGATCTAGCAAGGTCAAGGTGTGCTCAAGCTCTAAGCATCTAGAAACTATGTGTTGAGCTCTAAGCATCTTGAGCTCTAAGTATCTGAATCTGGATTTACCTCTGTTGAGTATTTACATGTGTGTATATAGGCAATCCGTCTAACTCTCCATGAACCCACAACAACCTATCATATAGAGCCTCAAGATCCATGATAGCCAAAATCTATCAACCTAGGTCAAATCCGGTGTCAAGGAGGTCTATAAGAAAGTGTACTAGCTATGGAGCATAGTCGAGCAATCAAAGGTTGGCCAATGCTAAGCTGGAGTTGTTGGGTGTGAACAAGCTCTAACAATCATCTCTTATGTACGGGCATCCACAATGCTTCTTCGTGGCATCTTGGCACTATTTTTGGCATGCTTGGGTAGTTTGTGCCTCTGCGCAGCCATTGGCGGCAGTGTTGTTGTGCTTGTTCAATGCCCTAAGGGGTCGGTTTCACACAGGGGTCCCTCCCCTTTTTAATTAGAGCCAAATGTGTACTTGGATTTGGGGCCAGTGGCGGCCGACACTATAGTGGGAGGCCTTGTTGTGTGGAGTAGCATGCAAGGAAACTATGGAAAGCAGTGGTTCTCACATGCAAGTATATTAAAGATAGAGTCTAATAAAAAAGGAAAGATGCTAGAAAAGGAATACTTGCCCAATAAAGGGGGCATTTTGCGACAAATTTTTGGTAGCAAGAGCTTGAGAGCCAAGAGGAAGAAGGTTGCCCAAACAATTCTCTAGAACTCAGAGAAGAGCATTGTAGTTCATTTTTGAAGAATTGAGCTTTCACTTCCCCCCTTCTATTGTCAATTCCGGGTCCCTCTTCTGCTCTCTATTGTTTTCTCTCCCGTTGTGAGTGGCGGTGTGTGTGTGTGTTGCCCCCAGGCCATTCTTTTGTGTGGTGCAGAGAGAGAGAAAGAGAGAGAGAGAGAGAGAGAGAGAGAGAGAGAGAGAGAGAGAGAGAGAGAGAGAGGAAGTCTTATACGGTGGTTCGGTGCTATTGGAGTGGTGTGGATGTTGTGTGGGTTTGGATTCTTACAACTGTGTGCAGGCTTGTTGAAAAAAAAGTAAAATTGAAAAAAAAATCACAAAAACCTTAAAACACGGAAAAATTATAGAGACAAAAAAAAATTACATTTGTTTTTCTCACTTCTTCCTTGGGGTTTTTTTTCACTTTTTTAAAAATTTCTTGTTCTATTTATTTTCTTTTTTATTTTGCAATTGTTTATTTGTTTTTTGTATATATTTTATTTTATTTTAAAGCTAAAAAATTAAAAAATCAAGAAAAAAAATTTATTTCTCCCTCCTGTCCTTTCTCCTTGCTTCCCTCATGCGTCCCTCACCCCGTACATGGCCCGTTCATGCGCCCTTATGCACGGTTAGGCATGTTTAGACTAGGCACGCCCGAAGAGTCTGATTTTGTCAAAATTTGCCCGATTACGCCAGAGTTGATCGGATTTGAGTCAGACTGCACGCATAGACCCTATTCGTACACATATTTCAATTTTGGTCTTTGACTACTTGGCGAGAATTAGAGCCTGTTCACGTCCATGATTTCCTTTTGGCTCGATTTGACAGCAGATTCCATGTTTGATCACATTTGACCTCGATTTGCTATAGAGATCATTTCTGGTCTTGATATTGACCATATTATGCTAGCTAGAGCCCGTTCACCCATGAATCTCGATATAACTTGATTTTAGCCGTTGGTCACGCACTTACACACACCATTAGAGCCCGACTTGACCTGTTGATTGACTTTTGACTGAGACTTGGGGCGTGGCACATAGGCCTAAAGTGCTCATTTTACAATGCACGTTGGTCTTTTTGGATTGGCAATTGACGTTCAGATGGCCAAGATATGAGCGGCTGAAGTTTTATCGAGGGCCAATTATGTGCCAATTTGATCGCCTCAATTGGTGTGCCATTTGGGGTTTTCTCAGCCTTCCCAAGGTTTGCACAAAATCTAAACAGTATATGAGGGCCATAGGAGTCAACGGCACGTCGATCAAATTTCGAATCACAGAGAAATTGAAGTATGAAGTCGATGGCAATTGCTATTAAGTATGGAGCATGATTTACCCCTTGTAATTTTTTGTGTTAAAAACACACATTTGTAAGGCCCCATTATGAGGAGAAGCCATCGTGAGTGAAGAAAAATAACTCGCCGGAAAATAAAATTTTCACGCCGAATCTTACTTTCTACCACAGAAGCAGAGTATGTAGCAATGACGGAGGCAAGCAAAAAAATTATGTGGCTTCACAGATTCTTAGAAGAGCTTGGATTTAAACAAGACAATTGTGTCTTGTACAGTAATAGCCAAAGTGCTATCCATCTTGCAAAGAACTCATCCTTTCATTCAAGGACAAAGCACATTGAGGTGAGATATCACTTCATACTTACTCTTTTGGAAGAGGGACAGCTAAATCTAGGAAAGGTGCATACAAGTGAAAATCTTGCAGACATGTTTACAAAGGTAGTCAACAAGGAGAAGTTGAGCTTTTACTCATCTTCAATCGGCATTCAAGGATAAGAACCCAGGATGGAAAGCAGTCACAGGTTTGATTTGGAGATCAGTCTCCAAGTGGGAGATTGTTAAGTATGGAGCCTGATTTACCCCTTGTAATTTTTTGTGTTAAAAACACACATTTTTAAGGCCCCATTATGAGAAGAATCCATCGTGCGTGAAGAAAAATAACTCGCCGGAAAATAAAATTTTCACGCCCAGTCGGACGACGATCGGAAAGTGGTCAGAAAACGACCGGTCGGTTGGCCAGTTGGCCGGTGGTCGGAAGTCAATGGCCGGTGGCCGAATTCAAAAGTCTTCTCAAGGGTGGCCACACATGGGCGGATTGGAGGGTCCAATTTGGGCTTATCTACACAAGGGCGGCTACACATGGCTGCCTCTCATGAGAGAGGGCAGCCCTTTTGGCCTATGAAAGGAGGCCCGGTTTCTACACACATTTCATAGTGTGAAGTTGATGCAACAAGGTGTGTGTGAGGTGGTGAGAGTGAAGCAAGACGGGAGCTCCAAAAGGGTATAATCCCTTTGTAACCTACTTCTTGTTTTGAGGTACTAAAGCCATTGAGTGGCTGCTTTCCCGTGGACGTAGCCCACATTGGGTGAACCACGTATATCATGTGTACTCTCTCTCTCTCTCTCTCTCTCTCTCTCTCTCTCTCTCTCTCTCTCTCTCTCCACTATAATCTCTTGTGTGTGAAATCTATCTCTCTCCATTAAGTAATCTACTCAAATATCTATTTAGCTGCGTCATATTTCCTAACAGTTGCCGGCATGGTGGTGGCATATGAGTTTTGGTGGTTTTGTGATGTGTCGTTTGAAGCCATGATGAAGTCCAAATGTGATGTGATTAGAGGAATTCAAAGTCTACGTCTACCAATGGGGCTCTAGAGCTTGACATGAGGATTTGGGAGCCGGGAGTTATGAGCTCCCTAAGTGGCAAAGAGAAGATTTTTGTGAGGAGTTTTGTGAAGTTTTTGGACTCTTGGAGGGCAAGTGGACGTGGATGTGACACATGGTCATGCAATTAACCCACATGGGGTATCTAAGGCATGGATCTCATGGTATATGTAGAGGAGTGAGGCAAAACCACTAGCATCTCATGGGAGAGAGAGGGAGCTCTTAGGCTATGGCGCCCGTGTGCATGGGCGGTACATGGCGCTGTGCGGCGCTCAACACTACTATTCGTCACGGTGGCATCGTGCTATTAGATGGTCGTTGGGTGGCATTGTGATGCAAATGGTTACATGGCAGGCCGCGGGCCGTGTTCTCACGGGGTCCCGAGCCCCCCCCCTTTTCCCTTTTTAATTGAAAACCAAGTTCCATTCACTACCTAAATTAGCAAGCGACAAGAAGTACAGAGTGGTGGCCATTGACTATCTCATCAGGTAGGTTGAGGCAAAGGTAGTAAGGGAGATAAATTCTCACACCATGGCTTAATTTGTTTTTTACTATATCTTCGTCAATTTGGAGTGCCTTGGGTGCTAATGTCTGATAGAGGTCAGGTTTTTGGAAGTAAGTTGGTTTGTGCATTACTGGATAAATTGGGTATCCAACATAGGTTTTCTTTACCATATCATCCACAGTACAATGGTTTCATTAGCAAAAATATAAACCCTCTAGAAGCCCTTTCGGATTAAGGTTAATTAGAGGCCATCCAATAGGAAGAGGGTGGTGGACACACTCTATACCCTCAAAAACGTAAGAGGACAAGGTAGTCTTACACATCTTAAAGGCTTGTTACATAGTGAGAAAGTGGAAGGGAGGGGAAAGAAGAGGGAGGTGGGAGACCACTTTGACCTCCTTTCCCCTCATTTTTGACCTGGATTTGAAAATACCCTAAAAATTTGAAAATTTTCAAATTTTATATTTTCCCTCCTTTAGCCCCCCCCCCCCCCCCCCCCCCCCAAAAACCTACTTTATAGTCAAAAAAGCATTTTTGGACGTTTAGAAGTAAAAAACGTGCACTTGAAATCCCAACAAATAAACTCTTGTCAATCAAGTGAAGAAGTGTGTGTGTATAGTGTGTGTTTTTGAAGTACCAATCTCCATAGCCTTCCCCTTTGATATCTCTTCCCCTCGAGCTCCTCCCCCTACCCCCTTCTCTTCTTCTTCCGCTCTCTCGTGTATCAATGCCAGTTTGTGGGTGTGTCCTTGGGCCATTCGTGGTGCGCGCACACACACACACACACACACACACACACAGCAAGAATTATCATCCACAGAGGTCAGATATGACCTATGGGACCAGAAACAAAGCATTACAAAGGATTCTTCCTCAGTGGAGGGGTTGCTGAATACATATCAATTAAGGACTGAGGGTCCAACGAGAGGTGGAAAAGGGGAAGATAAAGTGAAATGAAAAAAATCTACGGAGGGGTAGGTGAGGAGGGAGCCGGTTTGGGAGTTCGGAACTCCTGGATAATGGCTTTACCTCCTTGATAGACTACCCATTTTCCTGCTATGCACGCTTCACGCATCTTTTGGAGCTATGCCTTCTTCTGCTTGAGTTGGGTGTGTGTGAGATCTTCAGCAAACCAAATTCTTGTGTCCTTGAGAAGCCTTGATTGCTTAAGGATCTTGACTCAATTTGCCTTGGTCTTGAAGGTGAGGATTGCATGATTGGTGCGATGCTCGTGTTTAAGAGTGGTGATTGTTGTTGGGTCCCATTGTACCATATGGATTGTTTTTTGGATGCGGGTAAAAGACTCGTGGAACTTTCCTTCTCCTTTCCAATCGCTTGGAAGCCTGCCAATGCAAACATTGAGAGTGATATCATCTTGTCATCGTTGTTCGCGTAGCGTAGATACTACACGATCTTCAACTTTGTGGCAGATGACATTCTGCACTTGAGTATTGACCTTTTGCGTGAGGGTGGTTTCCACTTCCACTTTTGTTTAATTTAACTGATTTCCATATGTTCCATCTCTTAATTCTTGGAGTTCTCTACTGTGGTGAGCCGAGACTTGATGAAAACGAGCCTTTGCTTCAGCTCCTCGTTTTCCTTGTGAAGTCTTTCAACTTCATTTTGAAGACAGACGATGCCATCTATCTTCGGGGGTGTTGCTACCACCCCAGGAAATGTGAGCTTTCCTCGAGATGAGGCTCGAGTGTCCATGGATGGGCACTCGGACCAACTCTGCGGTTGAAACTGAATTGAATTTGGGCTTCTGTAAGCTGTCGAACAACCCTCGAACCTTTGCTGTCCAATAGAAAAACCCTTGGACTAGCTTCTGTAAGCTGTCGAACAGAAAACCCCCCCAAAATAATTTGGGCCTCTGTAGGCTTTCAAACAAAACCTCCAAAATAATTTGGGCCTTTTTAATTGACTCTGTCGAGCAAAGCTGGGCGGTAGATGTTGAGCTAATGAGTGGATCGCAAGGTGAGGTTGCAGGGCAAGGCAAAGGCAGCGCAGGAGGTAGCGCAGGGTCTGTGGCCCGTTGGCAAATGTGGGTCGGCAAATTGCAGGAGAGCGGCAGCAGAAGGTGCACGGGGCTTGAAGCTCGGGCCTTGGGTGGAGCTGATGCAGTAACGCCCACGAGAGGGCCGCCCTCGCCCAGGGGGAGACGCGTAGAGAAGAAGAGCTTAGGGTTTTGAGAGAGAGAGAGAGAGAGAGAGAGAGAGAGAGAGAGAGAGAGAGAGAGAGAGAGAGAGAGAGAGAGAGAGAGAGAGAGAGAGAGAGAGTCATAAAATCAAATATCTAACTAACCAAAATAATGTTCTCATATTAAACTAATCATTTAATGTGAGAGAATAAACTGGAACAAGAGTGAGAATATAGACATGTGCTCATGGATCTATCTCAACACGGGGCCAAAGTCAATGGATCCAAATGAGAGATGGTCCGTCAAAGAGCAATGATAGCTAATGGAATTTAAAGACCTTAGGGTTAGCTTCATTAAAGACCTCCAAAGGTTAGTGTTAAAAGTCCGACCTAGGGCCTTAGGTTAATCTAGGCCCATGCATTTGGTGTTTAATAATTAAGATGCTAGGCATGCTTGATGACTAAGGTCCTTGGCCAAGCTGGCCCTATGCTTAAGGTGTTCCAAAGTCAACACGAAACCCTACAAAGGGAGGGGGAGGTGCGAAGGGGGGGGGGGGGGGGGGGGGAGCCTAAAAGCTAGGGGCATGAGAGAGAGTGAACCCATGCTCATGCTTAAGCCTATACATGCTGACCAAGGTGCTTGAGAAGCTTCCCATGCTTGGAGGGTATGGTGCTTGAGGGGATTGAGCCAAAGAAGTGCCTACAAAGCAGGGGGCGAACCCCAAATCTAGGAGTATGTTTGACTTAACCTCTCTCTCACCCAAAGGGCATCCCTTCTTCAAGGGGCACAAAGACATATGCTAGGTTCATCCTATGCTTAGCTACATGGGGTGCTTGAATCCTATTGGCTAGGCTAAAGAGGGATCCAATGAGTATTTAGTTATTTAGTTAATTGTTTAAAGCATTTTCCAAGCCCTCTCTCTCAAAGGGAAATGGAGGACACTTGTTCAAATGGTACCATGGTTACTTGATATGCACTATGCATGTGATTGGCTAGGATTGCAAGGGTCCAATCAAATGCATTACGAAAAGTTTGGACTCAAAAATGGGCTTTGTAAGAATTGTTGATGTGGCATAGCTTTCAAAAAGTGGGGATCGGTAAAATTTTTGCAAATAAGATCCAAACTTGTCGGAGGTTGGATATTTAGAATCTACTCGTCAAATGCTATCTATTGATATATAGCATCCATGTATCGAACATTGCCTTCATGTAGATCTAGAAAAAGGTGATTTTAGATTACCGTAACGGTAACAAAACCTGGTTGATTGAAAAAAAATGGCATAACTTTCATAGAAGTCATCCAAACATTTCGGACCTTGGCTCTTTAGAATCCATTTTTCAAGAACTTTCCAATGATAGGTCATATCATGGGGTTCTAAGCAATATTTAGAGGGGTCTACCGGGTTGCTTTCTTTTGTACAACTTTGATGATGTGGCACTCTTAAAAGGCCCAAAAATGAGTTCAAAATTTTCCTAATGCAAGCATGGGCTACAATGAGGGATCAACCAAAGCAAGTTGGGGGTGTTCTTGGGGGGTATACTCTCGCATACACACACACTCACATGCTCATTCTCACTTGGTGAAAGTGCAAGAACTCCATCTCCTTCTCCAAGCTTGTTGAGAAGTTGAAAGCCTACATCAACACTCTTGGCTATGGAATGCAAATCCAACCAAGACCCATGCTTCAATGCTTAAGCTTGCCATATTCTCCGTCTTTATTACTATGCTATTATGCTATACTAATCAAGAAGAGTGATGATAAGCGAGGAACTATTTCTTTTTCATATGAATGTCTCTTCTTCCTCTTCCCTACCCTCATTCCCCGCTAGCTCTCTCTACCTTCAAAGGTGTTTGAGGCCTTGGGACTGAGGCCAGCAGGGATGGTTAATGCTTTTACAAAGGTTATGTTATGCTTGTGATGCATGAAGTTTTCCATCTTCATTGCATCACCTAGGTCTCAAAGAAACCAAAGATTGCATTGTATTAAGTCTCTCTTTATGGGAGAATCTATAATACAAAATCCTATTGGAGGGGGGACCCCCCGGCTCCACATAAATCCGGTCCTCAACCATTGTCAAGTTCTCTAATTCTCTCTCTTGCAAAATTATTATTTATGCCAAGTTAATTAAATATAATGGTTATGTTGCTATCGCTAATTAAGTTTACCCTCTATGTTCTCAAAGTAGTCTCATAAAAATGTTGTGGGACGGGTGTCTAACCTCACTCCTATCTTATTGCAGACATAGCGAGAATCACAAATATAATTGTCAATCCATGGGAAGGTCAATCCTACTGAAGAAGGTAGAGCCTCGTAGTTTATCAAACAGATCTTCTACCCGAGACATGGGAAATTTGTTTTTGATAGTGATATGGTTTAGTGCTCAATAGTCCACACACATACGGTATGTACCATCTTTCTTTTGCACTAAAAGGACTGGAGAACAAAAGTGAGAGGAACTAGGCCTCACCATCCCTTTGTCTACCAATTCCTGTACTTGCCTCATGATGTCCTCTTGTTGAGCTTGTGAGACTTGATAAGGAGGCTTGTTAGGTGGTGAGCTTCCTGGAACAAGCTCAATGCGAAGGTCATCATCCCCTCATTTTGGAGGTAAGTCCATAGGAATGTTATCGATGAGCACATCTTGGAATCATTTTAGAAAATTAGACAAGTCTAACTCTTCTTGATTCCTACCATTTACATTTGATGAGACATTAGAATCTTTTAGAGACTCTTTGACAAAAATCATGTACGCAGAAACTGAGCTCTTCATTGATTTATCAAAAGCAGGAGAATTTACAAGTGGAATGGTGCAACCAGGCTCACTAGCATCTATATACATATTCTTTCCCCTGTAGGTGAAGTAGATTCTCCTTCTAGGGAACTTCATATTGGCAGCCATGCAATCAAACCTGGCACACCTAGGATAGCATCCTCATGTTGGAGAGGAGAGATGAAAAAGTCTTCTTTGTCGACATAGCTTTGGACATGAAGCCTCAACTTCCCAATCAAGGGAGTAACGAAGGCTTGCTGTCCCTTGAAAGCTATGTCAGCCATTACCATATCTCCCATCTCAAAAGCTTGAATGCCCAACTTGGTGGCCAACTCCGCGGATATGAATTTGTGAGTAGAGCCAGGGTCAAACAAGATGAAGGCATCGTGCTCTCTTACCTTTCCCCATAGCATAGGAAAGTGATGATCCTTTGCAATGATCATCCTCTTTTGGAGCTTCGATGGTGGAAGCCCTAGGAGTCTCACTGCGAGCATTCTTTTTGGGGCAAGAACGATAGCCAAGTACTTGCTCCCCACACTTGAAACACTTATGGTCCTTGCAAAAAGCTTCAAGCTCTTCAGGACAGAGTTTGTTTTTGCCTTTGTAAACTCCCTTCTCCTTGGACCGATTGTTGTTGTTGTTGTTGGAAGTGCCTTGGGAAGAATTTTGAGCATTGGTTTTCCCATTTGCATCATTTTTGTCTTTGTTTTCCATGGGCTTGACATTCCGTCTAGCCCCTTGATGGAAATTGATGCGTGAAGCAACCATGGTGTGATGGATTACTTTGATAATAGTACCAGGCCATTGAGAGTTGATGTATTCGGCCATCTCTTCAGGTAGTAATCCCGCACAAAATTGTTGCCTTTGCTCGGCAAAGTCTATCTTTTGAAAGATAGTAGCCTTGAGATGTAAATCCCAAAACTTGTCTACATACTTGTGGATAGATTCATGAGAGAGAAGCTTCAAGCTGTGCCATTCAGTAAGCACTTTGTCCTTTGCATTGCTTGCAAGGAATTGCTTCATGATGGAAACTCATAGAGTTTTCATGTCTTTGGGGCTTCACCATTTCCACGAAGGCTAGCCCACCATTGACGAGCTAATTTTTGGAAGTGCATAGCTACATGGCGTAGCTTGGAGGACTCTATGAAGCCCTCGTCTCCAAAGGCCGCATCAAATTGCTGGATGAAGGTTATGCTGAGTTATGCGAGGATGAGAGAGAGAACTCTTAAAGCCATAAACATTGTATTTGAGCAATTTTGATCCTTTTTATAATATATATTGGATTCACGTGGAGTTTTGTCCATTCTTGTCTATATGTTATACTTGAAAAGGCAAATTGTGATTAATCAAATTATAACTTGTTCAGATTTTCTTCTCCATTCATCATTAAGATTTAATGTTCGTGTGTTTAATGTACGTATGGATAATGATCAGTTCCTTTCTTCTTTGTCACCCGAGCAGAGGAGGTGGTACGTGGAGCATCATCGCTCTGGAGCACCGTCACCCCGTTCCACTCCTGCAGTGTCTCCTTCTGTTTTCGAGCGATCAACGCGCTTTGAGAGTTTAGTGTCTACTAGACGATCTAGACACTCTTTTAGTGGTGGTGGTCATGGTTGCTATGGAGATGCTGCCCCCGAGGGATTCACCATGGAAAACTTACCGCACCACGTAAGTGCAGGGGAGCGGGGTTTTTGTACAAGTTACATAAGTGTATAAGTTAGGGGTAGGCCCCCAATAATTTATCTCCCAAGCTTAAAAATAAGGAAAGGGGGGGGGGGGGGGGAGTGAGAAAAGAGGAAAATGAGAGGAACTTTTTGTGTTTCAAAATCATGTCTTCCCAATATGTCTATATAGAGCTCTCCATTGGTTGGTCCATTTTTTGGTTGAATCCACCTCAATGAAACCCACTGGATAATGCATCGGTGGTCATCTTCCCCGTCTCCACTCAATTCGTGCCCTTTGTCGCTCTTGCTTTGCATCCTCATATTCTGAAATCCACTTTTGCATCATTGGATTGTGAAACAAGCAAAACCGATTGATTTTAGCCTCTCGATCTTCTGTCATTTTTTTTCAACACCGAGATTGCACATGAAAATCCCAGATATGCGCTCATTATCTATGGTTCGCCATCGAGCTTTATCAAATCCGTCTAACTACTCTCCAATATAAACTAGGGACTCTAATACTAGCCAACCCTCTTCCATGCTACCCTTCAGACGTGCCTTCTGATGCACATATCCCTTGAGCGTTTTCATGAAACGTTCCAAAAAGAACATCCATGTGGAATGCATTGTGCCAGCTATTTCCACCTCATCAACTATGTGAACAAGAAGATGCACTTGGATGGTTAGCATGGTAGTAGAAAAGTGTTTCTCAAACATGCATACAACCTCCACAGTGTTTAGTTTGGCGGATGGTACATGGATGCACCAACTTTGCAAGTTTGTAGATTGTGGTACTGACGTCAGGAGACAAGCATCCCTCAATGGCCATCGGTAAAATAAACTGCAAAACACGTCTAGCAATGATATTAAAGTCCACACACAAATATGTTACACAATTCCCACTATGATATATTCCACTTCAAACGTACCTGACACATTTTATGCCAGTCGCGTGATTTCAGACCAGTAAGCTCCTTCTTTAGTGAAACATGTTCGGAGCGAGTACATTACGCCAGTGGACGTCCGCACGGATTGAATGATCTCTTTTACTTTGCGTTCTTGGCCTCCTGTCAAAATCCATGGTGCTTTAGGGAGTTTTATTGATCCATCGGGTGCTGTCTGTTGCCAATATTGTTCCATACGATCCACATTTTTAAGGTCAATTCTGGTCCCCCAAGTATCTTTCTTGCCAATGAGATTGTCCCACAGCAGATTCCCCACATTCTTGAATATGTACATTGGATCGAGAAAATGATTGATCATGAGTCTGGGCCAATATGGTAACTCGTACCATAGAGAGAGTCTCTTCATCCCTAGGGACAAACCGTCATCACACATATCCTTTTGCTCTAACCATGCTCGAGTAGACATCCTCGGTGGCTCTCTTCCCAAAAAACTATCGCGTAACTCATGATTCTCTGGAAGATGCGCTTGATGACCTTTGTAGATTTGCTTCTTTAGTGAGGGCGCCCGACGTACATTCAGTCTAGGTCCACATGTGACACATGTTCTGTATCCACTTGTTTAAAGCCTTGCATGTATACACAACACCACGAGTTAAGCTTGAGAAAAACCAAGGTTTCTAGTGTTTGAGTTTGAGTATATATCACCTGAGCATTCTGTTAGTCAGGGATAGTCATGCATGGTCCACATTAGAATCCCTCTTATCAAAGCATTGCGTCGACCTGCGTGTCGGCTCATATCCACCACTTCTATGCCAATCCACAATTGTTGTAGCTCTTCCAATAGTGGACGAAGATACACATCCATATTCTTCACTTTATATCGCCCCAGCACGATCAAGCTTAGAAACAGGTGCCCCTTCTTGGTAGTCAACCACGGGGGCATGTTGTAGTTGATAATGACAATTGGCCATACACTATAAGATGTTGACCTTCTGACCAAATGGATTTACGCCATCCATAGCCAGGCCAAGGCACAAATTTTGAGCTTCTCTGACAAAATCCGGCCATGTGTTGTCTATATGCTTCCAAGCCGTGCAATCTGCAGGAATCCGCAGCACACCATCCGAAGATCTATTCTCCTCGTGCCATGATGCTAGGGAGGCCATGGACTTACATTCGAAGAAATGTTTGATTTGAGGCAATAGAGGAAAGTGTCGCAAAACCTTCTACGGGATTTTTTGTCCATGGAGATCTAGTCGATATCTCTCGGAATCACATTTTGGACACTTCTCCATGTCTATGTTTTCCCCTCTGAAAAGAATGCAGTCGTTAGGACAAGTGTGAATAGAATTGTAATCCATCCCCAAGTTTTGCAAGATCTTTCTTACTTCCTCTTTGAATCTAGCATCACATTATCAGCTTGCAGTATGTGCTTTTTGAGCAATCTACACAGGGGAAAAAATGTGGTACACTTGTGTAAGTAATCTATCAGATCATTATACATTTAGAGTTATTTATTTAATTAAACACGTTGAAATAGATTACCAGAAAAGTCTTGCGACACTGGTGTCACTCCATCCAAACTTTGCCTGCATGTTGAGAAGAACCAGGAGCGCCTTCAATCTAGACACACGTGCTCCATCATACAATGGTGTATCGGCTTCACTTTTCATGTCAACATAGATAAGCCTTTCTGAATCTATGATCGTCTCGATCATTTCATCAGTCTCGGGCTCAAACATAGCCTCGTTGGGAATGTGGTATGCATGATCACCCTTTGAGTTGTCAGAGGCTACATCTTGTGGACTCACGTATGCTACTTTACCGAAGCGTCTACGAACACGTTTATTGGGTTGCAAGAAAGCTGACTGTTGGCCAACGTCAGAGTCCGACGAGTTGTAATTGGCAACAACTCGATCTATAATAGATTGATCAAACTCGTCAAATTCACGAACGTGCTGCAAAGAAATGCGCCTTGTTTTTCGCATAGCATGTTTGCATTGATTACAAGGACATAAGATCCTTGTTGAGAGATAGGCATTTCGGTTGGACGGCCCACATCGTCGTCACTACTCATAATGAATGTAAAAACCTTATAACCTGAACATAAACTTAATCTTCTATTGGCATCCTCGTCTCTTATCTCTCTCTCTCTCTCTCTCTCTCTCTCTCTCTCTCTCTCAATCAAGAAACCATAGATCACACTATAAACTACTTCAAATTCTCTAGCCATGTCCGATCTCCGCACACCTCGGTCTAGAGGTGCATAGAGATCAGAACCAACAGGTTATAATCTCGTCTTTATTGGTCAATGCCTATATTTGTGGGTACGAGAAATCTACACACCCACGTCTACATGACAATGCATGTAGTGGACAAAACTCCTTTGCCTCTTATACAGCTGTAGCAATTCACAGATGCTCTAATTTCTACTCAACACCGCGAGTGCTTCCTCTCTCTCTCTCTCTCTCTCTCTCTCTCTCTCTCTCTCTCTCTCTCTCTCTCTCTCACACACACACACACACACACACACACACACACACACACACATAAGCCAACTTGATACGTTGTGAAAGTCCTGAGTTATCCACTTTCTTCTTCCATCACTCAAGCTCAACACATGGAGAACGCTTTCAGCGGTTAGTGTTGTTGCCTACCCTTTGAACATTCCAAAGCTAATTAGCTTTTAACACCTTTAAGCTCTACAAAATAGAGAGAGATGGTTGGACCTCTTCTTCAGCTCTAAACCTCAAATCTTAAGTTAAACACTAAACTTAATCCCGAAGCTCTTATATTAAATCTAAACCTAAACTCTAACTTAAATATAAAAACTAAATCTTAAACTTATATCGACTCTCTCTCACTATCTTTCTTTCCCTCTCTCTTTATCTAGATATGTCATAGTCTGTCTATTTACAAAGACAGACATTGACAATGCTCTTCACCGACCAATGCACTATTTTCTTGGACAATTCAATCCACAAAGAGTTTATCGGATTGGTCTCATAAATCATTTTGAGATTTTGAAGACGTTTAATATAACATTTCATTTCTTATTTTCTCTATTTTATTTATCTATCTCTATCTCTCTCTTTGTTTTCTACCCTTATCTCTCTCTCACTCTCTCTTTGTTTTCTCCCCCCCCCCCCCCCCCCACCCCCCCCCCCCCCTCTCTCTCTCTCCTCTCTCTCTCTCTCTCAATGTGTATGTATATGCATTCTTTGTTTATGCATGTGTGTGTACATTCTTTGTACAGTCAATGTGTTTATGAATGTGTGTACATTCTCTCTCTCTCTCTCTCTCTCTCTCTCCTCTCTTCTCTCTCTCTCTCTCTCATACACAATGTGTGTGTGTGTGAGAGAGAGAGAGGGGGGGGGGAGAGAGAAAGAGGGGAAGGAAACATGAGAGGGAGGGGAGGGAAGGAGCAAACATGTCTCTCCTTCCTCTCCTCGTGTGTGTGTGTGTGTGTGTGGGGGGGGGGGGGGGGGGGGGGGGGGGGGGGGGGGGGGGGGAGGGGGAGAGAGAGAGAGAGAGAGAGAGAGAGTGCGACGCGGGTATACCTGTAAATCGAGAGCGTTGAAACTCAGATCTGATATCTGAGTTTTTGGCGCTCTCGGCTTATTTTTTACTCCTATCGGCATCGCTGTGAGCGTCACTAAGCAATGAATGGTATAGCGATGAGCATAGCAACGTCATGGATTTTCACATTTGAGCGTCGCAGTGCTAGTGTCACTAATATGAAGAACCTCTTGTAGTGTGCATGTGCATAAGCTAAAGTCTCAACATGAAAGTTCTTGAATTCACAATGTATTTGCTTACATGCACATGCATGCAAGAACGAGATTGAAAAATTCAACTCATAGAGGTTGTTTTGCCTCAAGAAAGTGCAATACACAATACATGAAAGCTCCAAAGGATGTTGGGACATGTAGATCTATGAAAGAACTTCTTACCATAAGTAAAAACACACCTTGTATATCTTGAGGCATCTGTAGAGTACTTTCCTTTATGCAACTTAGAACACGTTTTTAAGGGCTTGATTAGCTTCAAAAGGCTCTCGGGATTGCGAGTATGCCTTCACAAGTTACTACAAGGAATTCTATGAAAGATAGCGTGAAATTGCATGCAGACCCAAACTTGGGTCGTAATTGTGCTCTAATACCAGTGAAAGGACGTAGGAACTTTTGCATGCTAATCTCCACCCATCCTTGCCCCTATATAAACCCTTAGTTCCTATTTTGGTAGCCCCCTTGACCATGCAGCATAGTTTAGCCCCCCCCCCCCCCCCCCCCCCCCCCCCCCCCCCCCCCCCCCCCCCCCCCCCCCCCCCCAAGGTCCTACCTTAGGCATGACACATGAAGCTACATGCGGGCATAGAGAAGGGGGTCGGTGTGAAATGAGTAATAAGAGGGTTGGGAGAATACATTTTGGGATGCATTTTTGTCCATGTTAGGTGAGGAATCCAAATGCTGAGACAGATCCATGGCTGCTATATAAACAAACAAGAAATTAAGTATTAGTTAGAGAGAGAGAGAGAGAGAGAGAGAGAAGGTGTGAGTAGCAATGTTGTGGAATGTGTGAGTCACATTCTTTCCTCTATGTGCACTGGTAATGAGAGTGTTTGCAGAGAGATAGGATGTGTGTGTATGTGTGTGTGTGCGTGTGTGTGTGTGTGTGTGAGAGAGAGAGAGAGAGAGAGAGAGAGAGAGATCACAGAAAACTTGTGGATAGTTACAATGCACTAGCTACATTTTGATTTCTATGTGTGATTTTTTCTTTGCATTTTGAAAATTTTGATTTTTTTCATATTTTAGTTATAATTTTTTAAAAAAACTTGCAAAGTTTTGGGAATAAACTACAATTTTCAATATCCCATTTTTTTCTATTTGTTTAGAAAAATGTTCTTTGGAAACACTGCTTAGCACCCATATTTAGGTTGCTAATGACACCTTGCTATTAAATATTGGATTTCACACTAAAACCTTATGCCAAAATTCTGAGGTCATTTGAATCTCAGCTTGTCGATGACTTCCAAAATGGCTTCAAATTTAAGGTCAAAATTTGATTCACAGATGCCTTATATGTTACGACAGACCCACTTAAACAACAAGGTGAAAGGATCACATTGGCATTCTAAAACAAAATAAAATGAAAAAGAAGTAAAATAAAAATAATAAACTAAAGAGACTCGTTAACAAACTAAAGCAAACTTGGCTAGTGAAAGGTAGAGGACTAAATTCAAAACAAGGTGAAAGTTCACTATGGCACTCATAAAGCTATTCAAGAGGACTTTAATAATAAGGATGGGTTTAGATGGCATGCTGGTAGAGTGAGAGACAAGGGTATGTGTCTTGGTTGGCATGCAAAGATTGGGCAACAAAAAGGAACTTCTTCTCTGGGCCCACTCAAAGTCGAGAGACCCCCCTGCCCCCCGAAAGAGTGAGGCTGCCGCTCATTTTTCAACATAAAATGTGGGCAGCCACACTTCAATCACATTGTGCGGGATGGCAGCCAATTAGCTTCATCGCTTTACTACACTCAATTAGTTGATCATTGTGTACACTTTCTAACACATGTTGTTGCCGCCATTTGGTGTGCACCAGGGAGATGGAGGAAGCAAAAACAAACCACATTGCCATCGGGCTCGTTTGAACCTGCCCTAAGATGCTTCTTTGTGAGAGAGAAAACAAGAAAGTGACACTAATATTTTAAAACATTTGTTAGACAATAAACTATTTAAATAATAATATATTCCAAAAGCAAAAACATAATGACTGAAAAAATGCTTGGAAGCATTGTAATAAATTGAGAAAAAAGAAGTAAAAGAGAATGAGAAAGATTGTGTGTGACCCAATATTCAATGCCCCTCTAAAAGAGAGACGTCAACACCTTCTGCAGAGATAAGTCCCATTTTGTCAAAAATTGTCTTAATAATTTCCCCCTTGCCCCTCAAATTGCGCCTGTAGTGAACAAAGATTAGGATCATGAGTCATACCAAAACAAGCTCACCACTGTGACCCACTCTAGGGGTAAAACATCTTCTCAAAATGATGATAAAACAAGGAAAAGCCCAAGGATAAGGGGAAGAACTGGCAGCCAAATAGATTCTTAGTATTGGCTCCTCTCATCACAGGTTTCAATGACAATGATTTTCAGGAGTCTAAGGTCTCAAAATCTGACGTTGAGGAGTCATTTCCTACAGAACTCAAAGCATAGGGGAATAAAATGGACGAGGACACACTCATTGATATGAATTCAGAAAGAGAATAAGAGAGCTCACGAGCAAGCCTCCCAGAAGTCGACCAAGTCTCACGTAGGCAAAGCCAAAAAAGATAAAAGATTCCATAGATGAAAGTTTTATGTCGAAATATTAAGGGTCTAACTGACCCATCCAAATCCCGCAAAATTAAATATTGGATGTTATCGCTCTGCAGGAAATCAAGGTCAATGGAGATGATCCCTCCAGAAGACTCCATGAAATTTCTTCGCCCCTCAGGTGGTTCTCCTCCTCTCATCAAAGAGGATATGGGGGTACTTATGTTGGCATCCCTAGCAGCTGGCTTTCTCCTAACCCGATCGTCCTCTTAAGAGATCATTGGGTTGCCATCACTATCTCCTCTCTGATAATGTGCTCCATTGTTTCAGTTGATGCAACTGGCTCCTCAGTCCAACAAACCCGCCTATGGGTTGAGCTTTCTCAAATTAAGGGGGATGTCATCATGATGGGAGACCTCAACATGGTAGAGTCCTCCCTTGATAGGCTTATGGGAAAAGGAGTTGTCATTAGTGGTAGTGAAAAAGATGCCTGGGACAGGCTCAAAGATAATTGAGACCTTTGGGATAGTGGGGAAGTAGGGGTATTCTCCTGGCAAAATTATTCTGGAGGCAAATTGGCCAGAAAGGATAGGCTAGATCGAAGTTACATCTCCATTCCCCTCGCCAACTCTTTTAGTGGGATTAAAAGTAGGGTCAATTTCAACTCTTGCCTCTTGGATCATTACCTGTTGTTAACCGTCATTGACCAAAAAGCTAGTAGATAAGAAATCAATGGTTCCAAACTGACCCTACCCCGCTCAACCTCCCCATGGTTCAAAAGCTAGTAGGAAATATCTGGCACGTTCATTTTGCAGGTTTGGCAAGCCCTGCAGCTGCGTGGTCTACATCAGTAAAGGAAACACAACAGGTTCTATCAAAATTCAAAAGAGATGTCTCTCTAACTTGCAGGAAAAGAAGATATCATTTTTATAGCTCCATAATTGAACTTGAATTTGGCCCATAGGATGAATCCTCTCAGAACTCCATCTTGGAACTGAGAGCCAAACTCAAACAAGAAGAGGACATGGCAAACAGACATTCGTCCATTTTCTTCCAAGAATGGTGGCCTGGAAAAATTGGTAGACCTTTTAAACAGATGTTCAAATTGCTTAGGAAAAAGCAAACCAGAGAAGCCGTCCCATTGTTTGTAGGCTCTGACTGTTCCATTCAGAATGAGCTAGACAATCTTGAATTGGCTCGTTCCCACTTTGAGAAGTTGTTTAGCCCTAAATAAGTGATCTCTACCCAAGTGCTCCAAACCAAGAATGAGATTTGGAAGTGTAGGCTTCAAGTGGTCCCAGAAGAAGCCAAGAGGTAGGCCGATATCCCTTTTTTGTCTCTGACATCAAAGCAACCATTGAATCTCTAGCTCCTTATAAATCCCTTGGTATTTATGGGCTACCCACAGAATTGTTTCAGGTTTTCAAAGAGGTGATGGCCCCTTTCCTTCTCAAGGTATGGGAGGATTCTATTAGCTTCAGTGCTCTTCCTTACTCTATAAACACGGGCATCATCAAATTGTTGCACAAGAAAGGTGTCAGGGAAGACCTTGCTAATTGGAGACCACTCACAATGCTCAACACTTGCTATAAGATATATACCAAAGTGGTTGCTCTCTGGATCAGCCCTATTCTAATGAAATGGATTTTTTATCAGAGCAAAAAGGTTTTATTAAAGGGAGATGGAGCATCGAGGTGGTCGTTGCTCTTTGGGAAGGAATAGAACATGGTGAGGACATTGGATTGGATTATGTTTTTGTCAATTGATTTTGATAAAGCTTATGACCGACTTAAATGGTCCTTCATCCTTATTAGTCTGGAAAAGATGGGGTTTGGTCCTGAGCTGATTCGGTTTGTAACTACTCTATTTGGCCATGCAAGGGCCAAGGTTTCCCTAAATGGAGCCCTATCGGTATTCTTTGAGCTTAACAGGTCCATTAAACAAGGTTGCCCCCTAGCCTCTCTACTTTTCGCAACCATTTCTGACGGGCTTAATTGTTTAGTCAAAGGGAGAATGTATGAGGGGGCCATCAAAGGTATTCCCCTTCCTAACAGTGACAAACAACAATGTCTATCTCATATCGCGGATGACACCAATGCTCTCCTCTACAATGAATCCAATTCTCTACATGCTGACGGGAGCAAAGCGAACCCCAAACCCCGACGGCCTCTAAAACACTGGGGACCGAATGGCGCGCCTCGAGCCTGTCATGGTAAAGCAAACAGGGGGCACCACCTAGCTTCATCGGCTAGGACGCAAACAACACACCACCACAACAAAGTTTTCATCCAAGAGAGATGGATGCTTGGGAGTAATGATGAAGAGGAAAGGGAATGAGATCAAGAGAGAGAGAGAGAGAGAGAGAGAGAGTGAGGGAGGGGGTATAACGGCTTAGTACTTAGGCACCACAAAAGAATGGCGAATCCGCACACCCTTCACACATACACAAGCTCACTCCAAACACAAGACTAGGTGGCGATTCCGCACACCTCACATGGGCAAAACATTGCAAGAAAACATACTCACAAAACCTCAAGCTTTATTTAGAGAATTAGGCGATGAAATGGGGAGCATAGGGTAGGGGAATGAGAAGGGAGAGCGGGGTAGAGCACATGGCGGATAGGTGGGAGTTGATGGCAAAGACTCGCACGAGGGTTATGGCCATCATCCTTCATTTAGTTTCCCTTCATCTTCCATAGCCCAAGGGTGTAGAGATCATGCTCAAAACGAGCATGGTGATTGCGGTGATGGTGATGGTGTGGGTGTGTGTGTGTGCACTAGGCACACACAGTGCATAGTGTACTCTTTGGTGATGGTGTGTGTCCTTAGTGTGATGGTGACCCCTCTTTATATAGGGGAGGAGGGGGGAGAAATTCTAGAATTTAGAAATGAAGAAATCATTATCTACATAGGCCATGTGACTATGGGCCCCACTTGTCTGGCTGTGTGTATATGTGCCAGAACAGCAGTCTCATGAGAGAGAGACTAAGAGAGAGAGATGGGTTGATGAAAAAAAGTGAGAGGTGACATGGAGAATAAAGTAATTACAAGAGGGGAGAGAGGGGAGTGTGTTCAAAGGTGAATCTGTGTGCAGATGTGTGTGAACACAAGAAAAATCAGGTAACCACCGGGTGGGGATGGGTCTGTGGGCACCTTTTTCAGTGAAACTGAGTGTGTGTGAGTGTGGGGGAGGTTATTTAGCTACAAGACAAGAGACATGGCGCCCTTTAGAGAGAGAGGGGGGTATTTGGGTCATGGGATATGATAGGAGAGAGAAAGAGGGGGTGTGGTATACTATTTTGGAAGATAGGGTAAGTTGAATGTGAGTTAGGGTGCATTATTGGTGAGTTATAATGCATTATTGGTGAGAGGTGGGGTAGCTTGAGGGGAGAGAGAAAGGAGAAAGGACAAGGGGAAGAGAGAGGGGGTTGACCTTTTGAGTGGAGGAGAGGAAAAGGGACACCGGGCGGGGCAACAGTGAAGAAAAAGGAGGCAAGGTGGGGATGGGCTACCCCGCAGGCATGAGGTGGCCTATTTTACCTTTCTTATATATTTACATAATCATACTTCATTTTTTTTTCTTACTTTTTCCAATGCCTTTTATCACTCTCTCCCTAAGAGGGGGTTTTCATGGGGTGGGGACGAGAGAAGAGGGGTATGGGAGCTTGGCTTGTGAAAAGCCCCCATCAATGCCTTTTGGGCTGCTATGTAAATATTTTGTACCGCCTGTGGATCAAGGGTCAACCATAGCAAAATTGGAATCAAAGCCTCCATCTCCCCGTTACCTGAGTGGCTCCTATAGCAGGGTTGTAAAATTCTTTAGGAAGGAGAAGGTTTTAGGCTGTTGGGGTTCCCCTTTGGGTTGAAAGTATCTCTGAAGCAATGGTAAGGTTTTTAGGCCTCTCTGACAGGTAGGGTGTTAGTCATCAATCATTTCCTTGCATCATACGTGCTTTCTTCCTCAGTTGTTGGTGCCCTCATGACTCTCATCTGGGCATCATCAGTAAATATTGTAGGAATTTCCTTTGGGGGCTAGGAACCCCTTTGAAAGTTCAGCTTCCAAAGTCTAATGGGAGGTCTGCTATCTTCCACTAGCGAAAGGAGGACTAGGTGTGAAAAACCTAAATTGTTGGGTAGAAAAAAATTGTTGTAAAGCACATCATCAGGGCTCTGGAACACCCAACCCAAGAGTGGGCCACCCTCCTGTTCAGGAACTTGCACAGGTTTAGAATTTGACTTGGGTTACTATCTTCTTTGGTCCTCATAAATCAAGGCCAGAGGCTCAGAGCTGCTCAACTCACTTGGGGAGCTTGGAACTAGTCACGAACAAACCTAGCACTATTTTGGAACTCAAACAATTCTATACTGGAGGAGCTTACTACTATACTAACATAGACATTGCATGATGCAGCAACAAAAGCATATCCACACACCCTAAGGAGAGGCGGGGCTCTGGGAGCATGCCCCAGAACATCTCATATGCTAAGGAATGCCACAAGGCAAGAGCCAGACTTCAAATGGAGGTGCTTTTGGAGGACATCACTCATTGATTGACTTTCGACGCCTAGTGCGGTGGAAGAGGAGGGCATTTTTGGCTCGACTAGAGCAAGATCTATACCAACTACTCTTGAATCAGGACTCACGTGAGGCATGAAGACTCTTTCATGAGCACTCCCCCCCCCCCCCCCCCCCCCCCCCCCCCCCCCCCCCCTTGTCATTACCTCTATAGAGGCCTGGGGCCAGTACACATCATCTTTGTACATAGTTCCTATACAGCCGCCCCTTGATCCATGCCCACACACGTGCTTTTTCACTGCTGAGATGGTGAAGAAGGCCATCGATAGGATGAGGAATAGGAGAGCATATGATCATGATGACTTATTGGCTAAGCATTTTATACATGCAAGGGATCTGCTCGTAGAGCTTCTAGTGGTTATGTTCAATCGTGCCATGTGTGAGGGCTTGCCTTATACTTGGAGCTTATCTACTATTGTACCTATCTTCAAATCAGGAGACCATATGGAGCTTGGGAATTATCACACCATCATGATTGGACACACATTGGCACGATTGTACGCATCCGTTCTTGAGCAGCAACTAAGTAGATGGACAAAGAGGGAGGGCATACACGCAGCCAGCCAGCCAGCCAGCCAGGTTTCAGAAGAGGTTTTTCTACTCTTGACCAGATCCTAACACTCAGAGCCATTATTGAGGAGGGAAAATCACATGGGAGATGGATCTATTGTAGTTTTGTGGACTTCCGCAAAGCTTTTGACACAATACCCAAAGCTAGATTGATGTGCAAACTATAGGAGATGGGAGTACTCATAGAGCTCATTTGGGGGATCATGGCATTATACAGGTTATAAGTGGGGCATGTGCGCACTTCAGAGTGGCTATCTACATTAGTTCACTCCACTATCGGAGTGAAGCAAGGCTGCCTGCTCTCTCCTACTCTATTTCGTAGGTATGTGGATGAGGTTTATGACTATATATGAGAGAGATGGTGATAGAGGTGCATAGCTGGTAGGGACATGAATTCCACTATTGTTATATGTTGATGATATTGTGTTGATCTCTGACTCTCTGAAGGGGATGCAACGTCACTTGGATGCTTTGCATAGGTTTGCCCATGAAAGTGGTTTGTCTGTCAACCTTGGTAAAACGAAGGTTATGGTGTTTAATACCACCCCACAGTGGATTAGGAGGTGAAGGCTAACCAATCTCAGAGACGGATCACATACTTCTTTAGAGTAGACATTGGGCATCCGGAGGAGCTACTACCATAGATGAGTCCACATTCTACTTGCACCAGAGGCACGCTGATCGAACGAGCGATCGAGTTAGGGAGGTTTAGACGCCCACGACTGCAGAGGACTACACATCACCGACGGAGGCTACACCAAAGGATTTGGGTCATTTTGGCCCAAATCCAGTAGGTTGAGATAAAACACGCATGACGCCTTGTCAGCCTACTAACCATGGAGGAGATTGATGAGATCCGCCAGATCGATGCTGGATCTCTTTCGATCTAGCTCTTTCTACATCTAGTAGCTTAAGATTCTATAGTTTTTATTTTTTTACTCAGACTTTGTATCAGATCCACCACGTTGTAACTTTCTAGTCTCATAGGTCACTTTGGCCTTTGAAGACGTTAATATAACATTTCATTTATACATGTCCGACAGTTTGACTCCGTATGGTGGCCTTTGGCTCCCATAAACCCTACTACTGATCGACAACATCCTTCAACTCTCTGATGTCACAAGAAGGGTGTGTCCGCTTGGGGGTATCTATGGTCTACTCACCAACACAATTGGAAATCGGTTGATGAACAACTACTCCAGTTCTCTCTCTAGCCGTGGGAACTAACTCTCATATTAGCAAGAATGGAAATGTTTCCTAAAGATGACCCGTGGAAACTTTCCCACATGGACACTGTGTAGCTTAATGCTTTCGGATGGAAAGGGGAGTACAAGCTCCACCATCCTCAGATTCTGATAAGGGATGTCACTCTTGTGTTACACATCACTCTAAACAAAGGATGGAATGTGAGTCTGGATAGAAGACAATGGATGTTTAAATTTAGGAAGATTTGGGGCAAAGATATCCAGCCTAAGAAACCAGTTCTGATGTGGCTCACCCTCCATAAATCCATTTGGAATGGTGAGAGAAGCTATTATCATTGGGGATCTGTCCCAGATGCAAAAGAGAAGTAGAATCTATATGCCATCTGTTTCTGTGTTGCCCCCAGCCAGTCTATATCCTCTCTCCTCTAAAGACAGTTCTTAAGACCCCTATCTCATGGAGACAATTGTTGTTAGGTGACTCTGTAGGAATCCTCTCCTCTTACTGGAAGCGTACGAGAGTTGAATTATTGTCGATAATTTGGAAGCTGAGAAACGGTTATGTGTTTGATGAGGCTTACTAGGCACCCCGCCTGAACTCTCTTTTTGTTGACTTTAATCTGCAGGTATACAAGTTGAAGATCAATGAGATCAATATCTATTATCTGCCGAACCGGATTGCACAGGATGCTGAAAACGTCCACCTATCCTTGCGTGATGATGAAAAGGAGCTGTCGATTAACAAGAGAAAGCTGAAGGGAATAAACAATATGTTGGCCGTCAACAAGGAAGCTATTCAAGAAGCCTATGATGCTGTGTCCAAAGTTGAAGATTTTATGGAAAATCTGCAGGATATGATAAATTTACTACATGCTTTTGGAGTGTCATAGGAAGCTCATTTATTGGGTCCTTTGTATAAGTGAACCCAGATGAACTGGGGTTTCTTGAGGGTATGGACTAGTAGGTATCTGTTTTGGTCATCATCTTTTGGAGGTGCATAATGTGTTTGATGTAACCAAGTCTCCTTTCTCTTGTTAATACAAGCTTCACTGCTTTGCTGGAAAAAAAAAGACTACAAGAAGAAAGTTTGTTATGGTATGCACTAATCAACACGCTTTATCCAATGGTCCACAGTTGCACCCAAAATGCAACCCTTTACTAAGGCCTAATGTAGTCTTGAAATCATTATTGAAAGAAAAACTATTTTTTTGGCTATTTAAACGTAGCTAAAATATAAAGAACTTTATTTTTGGCATTTTTACTTAGATTGTATTGAATAGTGAGAGCTATAGTCTATTCTCTATCTATTTCTCTTTTTAAAATAAAAACATAGCCATCGGTGAACTAATAGCTATAATATATTTTTTGTAATCGTGTGTTGGTACACAAATTGTTAGGCCTTTAATAGTGTGACCAATAGAAATAGAATGAGAGGCATGTACAATCCCATGACTCTTGTTGTTCTAAATAATGTTATGTGTGTTTGAAATTGATTAAAGTATGTTCAACTCTTGTGTTTTAGCTCATCTTGTTAGTGTTAGATGTTAGTACCTCATATACTCATAAGGACTACGATAACAAGTATGTTTTTAAAACTTTGGTGCATTTAAGTAGAAAGTCCTTAGGAATGTTAAAGTGAGTTACACACATGGGTATATACGAACTTGAAACTCATTAAAGCATCAACTCTTGTGTTTAGCTCATGCATTGGTGTGAGATGGTAGTAGATCGTATAGATTAAGAGGTAGGGACTAGGATAGTGAGTACGTTTTTATGGCTTTAGTGTATTTAGGTGGAAAGTGAGTTAACCATTGAGGAATGTAAAAGCTAGTTACTCGTACTTGAGTATAAAAGAACTTGAAAACATGTAATTTTTTTAGATAAGTTTAGAATTTGCAATTTAGTTGATCACGAGAGAGTATGTAGGTAGAGGGTGCGTGCCTGTTAAGATATCATGCACAACGCATGTCAAATGGCCTTTTATGCGCTTATATAGATATAATATATCGAGTGATATCTTTATCAATCACTAGGGATTTTTATTCAATAAAGATATTTATCGATATCTTTATTGGATCAAAATCCCTATTGATTGATAAAGATATCGCTTATATAGATATAACATATCGAGTGATATCTTTATCAATCAATAGGGATTTTGATCCAATAAAGATATTGATCGATAGAGATAATTTATTTATTCGATTATTATGTAAAATTAATAATACATGTTTAGAATTTTTAACATCATTATTTGAATGAATAAATTCAACTTAGTTACCTAGCGTCATTTTGTCTCCTTCTTGATATTCCACTTCACCACTTCCACGAGTCCTCTCTTGTTACTTCTATTGTCCCCTTGATGATTTTGGCTATGGCTATGGCTATGGTTAGCTCCACCTTTATTTCCTCCTTGTCTACATCCATAATCTCTTCCTCTTAGCGTTATAGATGATCTCAAAGAGAGGCTATCTTTACCTCCTCCTCTCTCATCATATCTATCTCCTTCTTAAGCTTGTGTTTCTTGTCCCTCCATGCCACCTTCTCCTTCCTCCATGCCTCCTTGGTTTTGCCCATGTTTCCTTCTCCCTTATCCAAAAATCCATCTCCTTCTCCATCTTGGAAAATGGACCTCCTTGGATTTTTCTCCTCACCCTCAATATCAATCAAATTGATGAAATAAGGAGCACACCCCATGGCCATGCACAAAGTGCATCAAGAGGCCAAAGAGGTGTTTACATATACATGTAAATGTCGGAGAAATTAGAGTGTTGATTTTTTGAAAGTTGGGGTTGTAGGTAATGTAGGAGGAAATTGGAAATACAACAACAACGAGATGGGCGAGAGGGATTTTTGGGGTTTGTTTTTTTGGGGGGGGGGGGGGGGGGGGGTGTGTGTGTGGAAGAAAACTAGGTCACCTTTGCCAACCCTGTCGACTTTGATAGAGTTGAGACTCATTGGCATAGTTTTTAGGCGATAGGGAGCAGGGGTTCTAGCCTGCCTGTGGGGAAAGGCCAAAAAATGCACCTACCCTTCAAGTTTCAAGTCAACACACCCTATCCTTTAATGTAGGCCAAACCCATTTGGAAGTGGGGGCCCATGAGGGTATATTAATAGACCCATGAACGATTTTATCAGATTTAATATGACCTAAGGTGCCCGTTTATAGGCTTCGCTCTCTACGTGCCACTATTTTCTTTGCAAACTTGAAAACATGTAAAATTTTTAAATTACTTTAGAGTTTGCAATTTAGCGAATCACTTTATATATATATATATATATATATATATATATATATATATATATATATAGAGAGAGAGAGAGAGAGAGAGAGAGAGAGAGTATGTAGGTAGAGGGTGTGATTGTTTCGCCATAGGGTGTGTGTGTGTGTGTGTGTTGGGATATCATGCACATCGCGTGTCGAATCGCTTATATAGATATAACGTATCGAATGATATATTTATCAATCAAGAGGGCTTTTGATCGAATAAAGATATTGTTCGATAGAAATAAGAATAATTAATTTATTCAAATTTTATACAAAATTAATAATACATGTTTAGATCGTCTTTCTTGTCCCTCCATGACACCTTCTCCTCCTTCCATGCCTCGGTTTCCGCCCATGCTTCCTTCTCCCTTCTCCAATAGTCCATCTCCTTCAGCATCTTGGAAAATGCAACTCCTTGGATTTTTCTCCTCACCCTCAATATCAATCAAATTGATGATATAAGGAGCACACCCCATGCCCATGCATCAAGAGGCCAAAGAGGTTTTTATATATACATGTAAATGTTGGGTAAATTAGAGTGTTGGAATTGCTAATTTTTTGAAAGTTGGGGTTGTAGGTAATGGAGGAGGAAATTGGATATACAACATCAATCAGATGGGCGAGAGGGATTTTTGGGGTTTGTTGCGTGGGGGTTGGGGGGGGGGGGGGGGGGGGGGGGGGGGGCGGGAAGAGGACTAGGTTGCCTTTGCCAACTCTGTTGATTCTGGTAGAGTTGAGAGTTTCAAGTCAACACATCCTATCCTTTAATGCAGGCCAAAATAGGCCAAACCCATAAGTGGGGGCCCACGAGGGTATATTAATAGACCAATAAACGATTCTACCAGATTTAATATGACCTAAGGTTTTTGGGGCCCTTGGGACTTGCAGGATTTGCTCTCTACGTGCTGCTATTTTCTTTGCAGAACAGCAAACTTATTCACCAGGTAAGCGTTCAAAAACACTTCCTTCTCTCCATAACTTATCTAACAACAGGCTGCATGCACGCAGCCTCCCATCTTCGTGGAGTGGGAGCACTCACTGAGGTTTTAAGTTGTCCACCCTCAAGCTAGTTGTTCTCGAATTCTATTAAGCTCCATCATCCATCTACAAAGGAAGTGGGTAGCAACATAGAAAAACCTACATTCAAGTTAGCAGCGAGTTCACTCCCCTTTCTCTGCCGGTGCCTAGTGTCAATGTGATTTAGCTCAGCTGGTAAACGCTGGATCGACCATCTCAATAAGTGTGCCATTTTGTTCATGAGTGTTTGAATTTCCCTAAACCAAGCACGAGTCATATGTCTGTTTGGGCACGTGAGAGGCCCCATGGTTGTGGCAACACTAGAAGTTTGAAATGGTGAGCATCATAAGGAAAGATGAAAGGAGCTTCCATTGCCATGTATGCTACACTACATGACAAGGTGTTTTGCTTTTGTTGTTCTCTATTTGCTGTCCTTGTCTGTTGCATGCTTGTATTTTTTCCTTTGGTTTGTGTGTTGTGCCTATGCTGTGTGAAGTGTTTGGCTTGTCGTGTGTGCTCTTCCCTGGTTGTGTGTGCTGTGATGTGGCTGAGTGTTTGTCTACTTGATTGCTTGTTTCTTTGCCGGTTGTTTTGGTTCTTTTCCCCTTGTTTGGCATATTACATGACCACGATATATAGTTTTGAGCGTTTATGTCATGCCCGAGATACATTGGCTTCTTTCTTGGATAGCTATATGTTAAGGTTTTGCTAAGAGGTTAGAGCATAGACACTATTGTGCCAGTATTGAATGTTGGGCTCCTATGCTCCCTAGTAACTGTTCTACAATGATGATAGACCACCCATTTGGCCAAGTTTTATGCTGTTGTGGTTGAGCATAAGCAGAGTCCTTGGGGAGCGACAGAGGTGTTAGTTGTGAAAATATTGCGTTGGAGAGAGAGAGAGAGAGAGAGAGAGAGAGAGAGAGAGAGAGAGAGAGAGGTGTGTGAAGGGAAGGGCCTCAACCCATCACCTTGACCAAAGACAATTCCCTATAATGGGGTGCTCAACAAATACAACACGTATGGGACAAGTGACCCTAGCCCTTGCCTATATAGCAGATGAGGGTTGGGTTAGGCAATGCTTAGCAATACGCCCAGCTACCATAAATACAGAAAACCTATAGAAATGGAATAAGTGGGCGTGGCCAGCTTGGGAGAGACTATATTTGAAAATGCATGCACTAGACGCAGCAGCAGAGTGGTGTACATTTTAACACTCACTCTCAACACCTCATGCTAAACAAATCGATAGAAGCTGAAGATGCTTGGCCAACATTGAAGATGTTTGCTGCAATTTCTGCAAAAGGACATTACTCGATGAGCATAGTAGCAATCTTGGGAACTTTAGCTGCCAAGAAATTTCAAGTAGATGTTGCTACGAGCACTATAAGAAATTGCCGTTCTTGATTGTTGCTAAGTGTGTGAATTGCTCCAAAGAAAGATGTCCCAAACGGCGTACAAAAATAACTCTTCTCGTAGACTCAATATTCCTAAAGTCGTGTTGATAGGCGGCAGGTAGAGGCCGAGGAGGGTACAAATGAATTTCTAGATGCAGAGTGCAATTTCCTCGGCGACGATGATGTGCTGAACTTGGAGGATGTTTCGGCATATCCAAAGATGATGACGTCTCCAGTATGTGACTAGCAACAAGGTTGTCTTTGAACTTTTAAAGCTGCATGAATGCCTCCTGTAACGGAAGGGCACCACGTGCTAACAAAAAAGAATAGACGAGACAAACTTTTAGCACTTCAATAACAACTGAATGAAACCGGCCTGTACTTTCAAAAAGGGCGGTAGACCTTAGACTTAAACCTTATTTGCTTTCACCCATTTAATTTGTCGCCCACTTTACCTGTACTTTCAAGACACAACAAAAGGGGAAAGGGATACAGGTTGCTAGACTGCACCTGTATGAGAAGACCGACATCAGATTGGCCCCTAAACAGGCGCTCCTTTCGATATTTCTTTATTCTTTAAAAGAGGGAATAAAAGCTGTGGTTCCCTACAAGCTGTCCCGCACAATCTTGGCTGAATTTCAACTATTATGGCCCGATTCCGGCAGCATAACTGTACTAGGACCCTTCACAGTCAATATCCCCACGCATTGGATGACTTTCCCGACGCATATGGACACTTTGCAAAACGTGGGGAGAATCTGCAGCATGTTGAATTCTCTGTTTTTTGCCCCGAAAATGCGCCAGATCACCTGTACAGCGGTCCCCTCGCTTCCTCGAACCTCTTGGGGGTGTTAGGGTCCGTTTAGGGCCAAAACCCTAAACCTGCAAAAATACACAGCAGGTTGTAATTCACTGTTTCGGGCTCTGTTTTGCGTGCCGGTCGCATCCGTAGCAAGTCCTCGAGCTCCCGCACCTGTAGGGCTACTTGCCCTTTGAATCGGACGAGATGTCAAGGAAGCCACAAATTTCAGCTGTGTCAATTCCTTATCATCACGAGCTTGATGATATGAGGGAACAATATGCAAATGATGAAGACTTTGCAAGGGTCTTTGAGCAGCTAATGGATGGACAACGTCATGAACACTATCTTCTCAAAGATGGCTTCATGATGATGCATAGCAGATTGTGTGTCACAAAGCCATTGCGACGCAAAGTTACGGAAGAGAGTCCACCGTATGCAGGGCATCGTGGTATCGATGCTACAGTTAAAGCGGTTGAGACATTCTTCTACTGGCCTACACTGAAAAGAGATGTGGATGCCTTTGTGCGAGAATGCCTAATATGCCAGAAGGTCAAGTTTGGCAGGCAAAAGGCACCAGGGTTATTGCAACCACTGCCTATTCCAGATATACCATGGGAAAGTATTGCTATGGATTTTATCTTTGATCTTCCGAGAACGCAGACAGGAAATGATGGTATTTGGACCATCATATGCAGATTCAACAAGCAGGCTCATTTTATTCCTGTCAGGAAGAAGATAAAGCAAGATCAGATGGCACGCTTGTTTATGAGCAATATTTTCAAGTATCATGGCATGCCACAGTCGATTGTTAGCGATCGTGATCCACGCATGACAAGTTTGTTCTGGAGAGGATTGTTTGAGAATATGGACACCACGCTCAAATTCTCTTCGTCATTTCATCCTCAAATAGATGGGCAGCCAGAAGAGGCAAATTCTACTGTCCTAGATCTACTGAAGTGCTATGTGTCAGAGCATAAAGGAAAGTGGGAGCAGTATTTGCCATTGGTGGAGTATGCATACAATAATACAGTGCATTCATCAACTGGCAAGGCACCTTTTGAGATGGTTGAAGGTGGCAAGAAAGTTCCTCCCATACTGCATACAAAGGACAAGATATTTGAAGCAGATAAGTATGTTCAGGACATCGATGAAATGTACAAGAAGGTCAAAGTGGCCTTAGAAAAGACTCAGGCAAAGCAAAAGAAAGCAGCCGATTGTCACCGTCGTGAAGTGGTATTTTCACTTGGTGATTGGGTGCTTCTACGCTTTGAAAAGGCAAGGTTAAAGAAGATGAAGGGCAAGGAAAGACTGTTTCCAAAGCTCAACATGCGTTACTATGGGCCTTTTCAAGTATGCGACATAATCAATGATGTTGCATATAGGCTGAAATTGCCCGAGAGTTGGAAGATTCACAATGCGTTTCATGTGAGTCTTCTCAGACCCTATGTGGGTGATGTGCCAGTTGAAGATCAGCCCGAAGTTGAGGAACTTGACGAGATCTTGGTCCCGGAACAGATTTTGGCACATATAGAAAGAAAAGTGAAAGGCAAGGTTGCTAGGCGTTACTTGGTGAAGTTCAGAAACTATCCACCAATGGATGCTAAGTGGATGGAAGAAGGTGGACTTGCAGAGTCACCAACTGTGTTATCACTTTACCTTGAAGCCTTCGATTTGCAACCTACCTTGACCCCTTGAGTTTCAAAGCTACATGGATTGTCAGTGTGACAATGGCTTCTGAAAGAAATGATGTACATGGTAATTAAAGTGAGCTCAAATGAAGTACATGTTACATGAATATTAGAGCTGTACAAATTGTCTGTTTGGCAATTGCTCTTATGAAATGTCCAAAAGCTTGGTTAGTGCTATAGAAGTGAGTATTTCTTGTCAGTTTGTCAAGGATACAGTAATTGCTTCTATTAAAGAGTACATGTGTAACTGCATTCTTAAACTGTCGGTTTGGATATGCTCGAAAGTGTTACCGGATCCAACGTGTACTAAAAGGCAGTGGCAAAATGCGAAGCTACCATTTTGTCATTGGAAAGTTTGACTCAAAGCAATGGCAGAGTGCGAAGCTACCACTATGTCATTGGGACAGGGTTCACACGCAGGCAATACATGTGTCAAGGAGGTGTTGAATACACTAGGGTTGACAATGAGCATGTATGTATCGTACATATGTCGACAGGTGTGCGCACACCCTAGTGTTGACTGTGAGCATGTACGACATAGATGCAAACGAGGACGTTTGAGATTTCAAGAGGGGGGTATGTCACCAACATGTGACTACTAGCTATCCTTTTTGTTGATTTCTTTCTTATTATTTATTTATTTTCACTTTTTGAAAACACCCCTCTGGAAATCTAACTGCCCTGCAGTGGATAGCTAGAGTGAAACTGTTCAGAGGGAGTCCAGCCCTGAGGCCAAGAGAGCACTAAGGTTGGACAAGGACTATGGTTAGCCAAAGTGGGGTCATTGACTAGCCAAAGTAGAATCCTTTGCTACAGAGGCTACATTACAGTTCTTGGTGTGGCTGCAGTGTACAAAGAGGGTCAGATGACCTAGAAAGATACAACGGTAGCATCTCCTAAAATTTAGGGAACTGCTATTTTGGACTTGAAAATGTGTTCGCGTCATTACCTCGTCATTACCTCCGGAATGGCAAGGGGAACATTTTATTACTCTGTCGTGAAGTCAACTGGGCAACCGGTCGGGAGATTTTTAGGCGGCAACCCTGAAACGGGAAATGGCCTGTAAATGTGCCAAGTGGCACATTTCTGTGCACTTTCCTCATGCATGAAGAAGTGGAGCTGATTTTAGAGAAGAGAGGGCTCATTTTCAGTTTCTGTCACAGGTTGAGAGCTATGGAGTGCTTCCTTTCCCTCTTATGTATAGCCCGGTGCCAGGAGTGATGCCTAGCACGCTACGCACTGCTCTCTCTCTCCCCTATGGTAGTATGTTATGCCCCTCTAGTGGGCTTTTCAATTGACCAATGTATAGTTGTGTGGGTTCATGCGCGATTGCCGAAGCAAGAGCCTCTTGCACAGGTACTGGATTAGCTAGCGGCTAATCCCCCGCAGGTACAGGTGATTCGGAGAGGTTTCATGTGCGAAATCTCGTCCGATTTAAAGGGCAAGTAGCCCTACAGGTGCGGGAGCTCGAGGACTTGCTACGGATGCGACCGGCACGCAAAACGGAGCCCGAAACAGTGAATTACAGCCTGCTGTGTATTTTTGCAGGTTTAGGGTTTTGGCCCTAAACGAACCCTAACACCCCCAGGAGGTTTGGGGATGCGAGGGGACCGCTGTACAGGTGATCTGACGCATTTTCGGGGCAGAAAACAGAGAATTCAGCGTGCTGCAGATTCTCGCCAGGTTTTGCAAAGTGTCCGTATGCGTCGGGAAAGTCATCCAATGCGTGGGGATACTGATTTTGAAGGGTCCTAGTACAGTTATGCTCCCGAAATCAGGCCAAAACAGTTGAAATTCAGCCAAGATTGTGCGGGACAGCTTGTAGGGAACCACAGCTTTTATTCCCTCTTTTAAAGAATAAAGAAATACCGAAAGGGACGCCTGTTTAAAGGCCAATCTGGTGTCGGTCTTCTCATACAGGTGCAGTCTAGCAACCTGTATCCCTTTCCCCTTTTGTTGTGTCTTGAAAGTACAGGTAAAGTGGGCGACAAATTAAATGGGTGAAAGCAAATAAGGTTTAAGTCTAAGGTCTACCGCCCTTTTTGAAAGTACAGGCCGGTTTCACTGAACAGAAAGGATGCACGACACACGAGATGCGGAGTGGCGGAGTTCCACCTCGAGAGAGCAATGGCCCCAAACTTTGGCATCCCTTTCGGTATTTCTTTATATTGCTTCAACTTAGTAACTTCTACTTCTGCTACTGCTTCTAGGGATTAGGCCCCTCGGCCGAGACCTGAAGGTTGGCTCTGGTCTTCAGTGGTTTGACACGTTAGTAGTTTGCGACATTCTCTATTCTTGAAAGAAGAGAGTAATTGTCCACGGTTATAGTGTATTTGCAAAACAACTCAAGTTAGCTCGGGTCATTCCACATTCCGAGTGACATTCAGTTTTTCTCATTCCACATTCCGAGTGACATTCAGTTTTTCTCATTCCATATCCGAGCTCTTGATATTCCGGGTAGCAAAATTAGCCATCACACCCAAGCAACGTTGATCTAGTAACAGGTGTCTTGATGCACTAAAATTATGTACCTAGGCAATCTGACTCAAATAGAAATATTTAGTGGTTGGCACATCACAATGCAACACAAATGCTCACATATGCATGTTACAAGACACAACTAACAATGCCGCTAAGCACTCCTCCGAGATAGACGATTGGTGGCATGAAGCTACTCAACGACTACTCCCCACTCCCCACTCCCCTGGCAAATAACCTAAAAAGGTTCGGACCATGAGCTCAGAGGACTGATACAACCAAATGCTCCCTAGGATGCAGCCTGTATCGCTTGGAGGTTTCAAGCACATAACTAAACGCTCCTCAAACACACGGTCTACGTTGTTTAGAGGTTTTCCAACATACAATGAAACGCTCCTCAAACACGCGGTCTGCGTTGTTTTGAGGTTCATACATTATCAAACTACAATTCTTCAGTACTCCATGTTATGTGCAACAGAAGTGATTGATGGTGTGTGTTTAAGATGAGTGCTCAGTGAGTACTCAAAGTTCTTTTTATGAGAGTTGTGCAATAGATTAGAGAGAAAAGCGAGTGACACTGTGTGTGTGTGTGTGTGTGTGTGTGAGAGAGAGAGAGAGAGAGAGAGAGAGAGAGAGAGAGAGAGAGAGAGAGAGAGAGAGAGAGAGAGAGAGAGAGATGATGAAATGAAATGTTATATTAAACGTCTTCAAAAGGCCAAAGTGAACTATAAGATCAAAACTGATACAATCCTTGTGGATCAATCCAATGTTTAGGTACATAACTGTAATGAAGTAAAGTGAAAGACTAAAAAGGACTGAAACTAAAACACTAAAATCGTTAGACTAAAATCATAATCATCATCATCAATGGAGGATGCTTGGCATGTGTCGTTGTCCGAGAAAGTATTGCATCCGTCGCTAAAGAGCTTCGTCAATGTCCGCTTCTGCTCCGTAGACGTGGGCATCTAGCTCTCCCGAGCTCAGTGGCTTTGTCGACTAATATATCTCTGGTATAAGTGGGCTCTGAAGTCTGTTGTGAGGCATGCTCGTACGGTTGCTGAGTCCCTGCTCTAAAGAAGTCAGTGATCTCCCTCTATGAATGTCTCCCACTGCCTAGTCTCCTCAAGAGACTCTCCCTGTGTCTGCGCAGCTCTAGCAAAAACAATTTGAGGTATCTATGATCTTGATATCTCACGACTCTAGCCAATGGTCCAAAGCCTTCTTTGAATAGACAGTGAAAGCGGCCTCATATCCATAGTATACCGGAAAAATGCGATGTAACTGTGTCTCTGGCTCTATATGACGCAACAGGCATATCGTGCCCTCTATTGATACTCTCCTAAATCTGCCAGTCTCAATCTCTAGCCGACGCAATGATGTGTGCATCTGACCAATAGCATATCGTATCCCATTGGATAAACGAGTAATCATATAGGTCGGTATAGGCCGGTCTGATCACATATCCATCCTCTGTTAGTTGGAGAAGATGCTCTCTAAAGAAAGCCGTCGTCGTGTCCAACGCTTGTTTCGGCTGTATCCATGTACTTTTGGTATCTAGTTGAATCAAATCCTGACATATAAGTCTAGTGACCTTTGTTCGCATGAGAGAAAGGGAGGGTGCATCCAAGGAGTACTGGAATGGAGACAGTCTATCCATGTTGAAACTGTTGGAATTAGGGTTGCAGAGAAACACACAGAGCTTGGAGAAGACGAAGGAAGCTCAAGGCACACAATAGAGAGTGTGTTACTTAGTGTGCAATGGAAAGATAGATAGCCCTAGAGTGATGGGCGTATATACAATGCACGGGGGAAAAAACCTCCTAAAGAGGGAAAAAATGCCCCGGCGGTCCTAGTGTGTTCACACACATCACTACCACATGTATATGGTAACAAATCCCCCCTGGAGTGATGCGGTGAACGAGAGCTGGCACATGAGTAAAGGGAAGTGCCATGCCCTGAGGACAGGATCAGTCCACAAAGGGGAGTAAGCCCAAAGCTTTGCGGAAAGCTTCAAGCTTTTCACGAGACAATGCCTTTGTGAAAAGATCTGCAAGGTTGTCCTGTGTTGGCACATAAGCCAAGCTGATCTCTCCTGCTGAGAGCCTCTCCCTGACATAGTGGTAATGCACCTCAATGTGCTTTGTGCGAGCATGAAAAACTGGGTTCCTCGCAACTGCCAATGTGCTCTGACTGTCAGTGTAGATAGTGTTGGCAGTGTCCTGTCCAACACCCAAGTCAGCCATAAGGCGTTTGAGCCATACACACTCAACCGTAGCTGTGAAGACTGCCCTGTACTCAGCCTCACAACTCGAAGTGGCCACAGTAGGTTGCTTCTTGCTCAACCATGATATACATGAACTGCCAAGCATGAAACAAAAACCACTTGTGGACATTCGCGTGTCAAAACAACCAGCCCAATCTGAGTCCGAAAAAGCATGTAAGTCTGGCGGCAATGATCCCCCCTTGGGATAAAACAAGCCAAGATGTAAAGTGCCACTAAGGTAGCGGAAAATCCTCTTGACAGCCTGCCAATGCTTACACCCTGGGCTATGCATAAATCTGCTGACCTGCGAGACTGCAAACTGAATATCTGGCCTCGTGTTGCATACATAAATGAGGCAGCCAACAGCAGTTTGGTAAAGAGTGACATCAGCAGGATCGCCAGCATCATGTAGACTCAACTTCAAACCTGTTTCCATGGGAGTGGCAATAGGTTTGCAATCCTCAAGTCCAAACTTACATAGCAATGTCTCTATGTAACTTTTCTGACACAAGGCAATACCACCATCACACTGCTTAAACTGTATATCCAAGTAATGATGCAACAGCCCCAAATCTTTCATCTTGAAAGTAGCATTCAAATCAGCCTTAAATTCAGCAATATGTCTCTCATTTGGTCCAGTGATCAGCAAATCATCAACATAAAGAACCACAATGAGAAATACATCATCCTCACGCTTTACATACAATGTGGTTTCTGTTGGACTGTTACGAAAGCCTCGTTTAACCAAATGAGTGTCAGCTTTCTCATACCAAGCACAAGGAGATTGCTTCAACCCATACAAAGCCTTCTTACATTTGCACACTTTGTCCTCTTGTCCTTTTATGACAAAACCGCGAGGCTGCGTTACATAAACTTCCTCAAATATGTCACCATTCAAGAAAGCAGTAACAATGTCTGATTGATGTACATCCCAACCAAAATGAGCTGCCAATGCACATAGAAAACGCACAGTAGTCATACGACAAGTGGGAGCAAAAGTCTCTTCATAATCTATGCCTTTTTGTTGTGCATAACCCTTTGCAACAAGTCGAGCCTTATGGCGATCGATCTCACTATCCGGCTTGCGTTTCAACTTGTAAACCCACTTCGTACCAATGGCCTTTTTGCCAGGAGGCAAATCACATAAAGTCCATGTGTCATTCTCTATAAGTGCATCATATTCTGATTTCATGGCAGCAATCCAATTTTCTGAATTCTGTGCTTCATCAAAAGACAGAGGCTCCTCAACATCATGTAAACTAGACACAGCCAAAGCATAACAATCTGATGCATAAGATGCATGGCGATAGCTTGAACGAGTACGACTAGATAAAGGTGCGTCCAATTTACTGTCACGCAAAGTGTGCACCAGCCATTTTGGCATACCTCTAGCCTGCTCATTTTCAGCCCTTTCCTCATCAAGTACATCATGTACATCTGCATCAGTAATAGGCTGTTCTAAAACATTTTCAGAAACCCCCATAGGCTGTACATTTGCCTCATTGGAACTTACATTCGTATTTCCACCACTGAAAAGAGGCAACAAAGTGTCATAAATGTCCTGTGAGCTTACATTACTGTCTCTAGTACATGACAGCAAGGGCTGAACAGAATCTTCCACAAACACTACATCCCGTGAAACCAGAATACGTTTTGTTTGCGGATGATACAACCTGTAACCTTTGCTTTCAGCACTGTAACCAACAAAAATACATTTGACAGCCTTATCATCCAATTTTCTGCGCTGCACTTGTGGCACCAAAGCATATGCCAAACAGCCAAAAACACGCATGTGCTCAATAGAAGGTTTTCTATCATGCCATGCTTCATATGGAGTAATAGACTGCAAAGCTTTCGTAGGACACCTGTTAAGTACATAAATGGCACACATGATGGCCTCAAGCCAAAAAGAATGCGGCAAAGCTTGACTTTTGACCATACATCGTGCCATTTCCGTTAGTGACCTGTTTTTCCTCTCAGCAACACCATTTTGCTGAGGTGTATAAGGCACTGTACATTGGTGTTTTATCCCACGACTAGCCAGAAATGCATTAAATTCATGAGACATATACTCCCCCCCTCGATCGGAACGGAGGGTGCCCATAGTACATTTTGAGACATTTTCAGCCATAGCCAAAAATTGTTTGAAGCACATAAAAACTTCGGACTTCGCTTTAAGCGGAAATACCCATGCATGCCTGGAGTAATCATCAATGAAAGTCACGAAGTACAGGTAATTGCCCAAGGACGGAGTTTGCATGGGCCCACAAACATCACTATGCACAAGCTGCAACCTGCATGTGGCCCTAACTGAACCATCCTTTGGAAACTTAGAACGCTGCATTTTACCCAGAATACAGCCTTCACAAACATGTTTGACAGGTGCTTCAAGAGGCGGCAAAGAAGCAACCATATCAGATTTCTGCAAACGCAGCAAACTGGCAAAATTCAGATGACCAAAACGTGCATGCCAAAGTTTTGCATCTGAAATAGCCCTTGAATCTGCAACAGCATTTGCAAAATTTTGTCCACACTTGTCATACAAAGTGAGCTTATACAGCCCACGGCACAAAAGCCCAGATGCAACAATTTCATCACCAAAACTGAGATCATGAACTGTACATCTGTCATCCACAAATTTGACTACAAGTCCAAGTCTAGCAAGTGCGGATACAGACAAGAGATTCTTCTTGATCCCAGGTACATAAAGTGCATCAACAAGTGTGAAGGAACTGCCATTAGCAGCAGTGAGCACAATCTTTCCAACTCCCTGAACTGGATAAGAGGCGTTGTTGGCACAAGTGACTGAATTCCCATGAGGGACAGACTCGAGAGAGGTAAAAAATTCACGATGTGAGGTAATGTGCTTTGTAGCACCACTGTCGAAATACCACACATGTGAATCTGCAGCAACTGACAAGCATGCATCATGGACAGCAGGATTGTAAGTGCACTCTGCGCTAAAAGCCCATTCTGCATCAACATCAGCATCACAATCTCCTTTCACAGAAGACTCAACAATGGCTGCATTTGTAGTGGAACCAGCATTTGCAGTGGAACCACCCTCTTTCTTCTTAGCCTCTTTGGCCTTCAACTTAGGACACGACTTGATCAAGTGATCATTGGCTTTACAATAATGGCAACGCATCTTCTTTTTGCCCTTATCACCAGAATTGCCAGACGAAGTGCTGCCAGCAGAAGCATTAGGAACAGAATTTTTGCCACTCGCAGCAGAACCATAAGAAGTGGCTGCATTACTGTTACCACCCTTTCTTTGAGAAGCAATAAAAGCCTGTTCAACTGCACGCTGCCTAGTCCTGTTTTTTCTAGAAAGTGACTCTTGCAACAACAATGTGCATAATGCATCAAACTTGACAACTTCAGGATTTCCTTGGGTCATGAGTCTCCAAGTACTAGCAAAAGTCTGGTAGGAATCTGGTAAGGCATCAAGAACAGTCTGCAGAAGGGAACTGTCCGAAATGACTTCACCTGCAGAAATGAGTTGCTCATTGATATCCTTGACACTAGCAAGGAAAGTGTCCATATCATCTTCCTCATGCATAATCTTCGACTCTAGCTCTTTACGCAGCAAAGCAATTTTAGCCTCATTGCGGCTTGCATAAAGACCTGCTAGAATATCCCAAGCCTGTTTTGCAGATTTTGGTGAACGGATGTGAGGAATAATGGTGCGCTTCACAGACAACGCAATCAATGCATGAGCCTATGCATCCTTAACATCCCAACGAGCTTGTTCTGCCGTAGGCAAAACAACTCTAACAGCTGCAATCCTTGTAGCAAGACCTGCAACATCCTCAACATCGCCTACATCTTCAGAACCAGGACGTACATCAATGCCCTGCACAATGTTCCAGACACCTTTTGACACAAGAACATGTTGCATCATATAAGCCCACATAGGGTAGTTGTCCCCATCCAACCTGTCCTCAGCAGCAAACATCTTGAACACATCTGTGTTGTTGTTGTCAGCCATGGTAAATGCTGCACCTGATGTGAAAACTGCCCGAAAATAGGAGAAATGGAGCGGGAACAACTTGTGCTATATAGCACAAACCGTAGAAGACTATAAGGCACCTGTTATGCAGAAAACGGCACTGACAGAAAATCTGCACAAAATGACGAAATAGCCTGTGCAGTACTGCCCGTAGTGGAAACGGAGGCCGAAATGAGCCCAAATCAAAATTCTGAGCAGACCTAGCTCTTCAAGCTTTCCCAAAATATTTGTCGACCTGCGAACGCTCGCCAAAGCTCACTGAAATCGGAGAAAGTGAGCAGGCGTGTGCTGGAGCAGCTGGCGACTAAGCCCGGGAGGACGTGACCTGCTCTGATACCAATTGTTGGAATTAGGGTTGCAGAGAAACACACAGCTTGGAGAAGACGAAGGAAGCTCAAGGCACACAATAGAGAGTGTGTTACTTAGTGTGCAATGGAAAGATAGATAGCCCTAGAGTGATGGGCGTATATACAATGCACGGGGGAAAAAACCTCCTAAAGAGGGAAAAAATGCCCCGGCGGTCCTAGTGTGTTCACACACATCACTACCACATGTATATGGTAACAGAAACCATGTGACTGAAACCATGATGTCATCTGTCCATACCGGCATGCTGTGTCTCCCTGTCGCGCTAGTTGTCAGGATGACTCAAGGGCTAGCCGAGCATATCTATCTCTAGGGAGGTCCCATAAATTATGCATGAAGGAAACTGATCTAGTAAGGGCTCAACTATGATGTGGGGGGGGGGGGGGGGGGGGGGGGGGGGCAGCTAGCTCAGCTCGAATAATCTCATGTGGCACTGAGGCCTTAGTCCGACTCAGCCGAGAGATCATAGAGACTAGAGGTGTCACAACCTGATGACGTGGCATGACCACTTAATAAGTTGCTTCCAACTTATGGACAATTGCTAAGGGGCCAAAGGGTGTAAGGTGCAGCGGATGTGAATGTTGTTTTGCTCAAGATGAGTGCTCTGAACTGTGCTCAAGGGTTCCTTTTATTTACAGAAGGGAGAGCCTTCCGTTCCTTTAGTGAGAGAGTGCAAATGATTACAAACAAAGTGGAAAACACTGTGAATGAAGGTGCTGAGACTAAGAGATAGAGAGAGAAGGATACGACACCAGAATGTTGTCAAACCCTCCTCCAAATTCCCCACTCTCTATGGCGAGAGCGGTCTACTATTGATTGCACAAATCTCTACAATGCAATGGGCTTGCCGACGATGTCGACGACGATGAGGATGGTGATGAGACGGGCTAAAATCTGAAAACGCTAATGGCTGAAATTTGCAAATCTTGTATCTGCTGAATTCTGACTCTATGTCGGTGACGATGGCGATGACGACGATGCGACGACGATGCCCTGAATATGCAAACGCTGGCTGATCTGACCGTGCGGCTAGGATCTGTTGCGGGAAGGTGAGATCTGCAAGGTTCGGGGGCTGTGGTGCGGAGTCTATACGCTGAAAATGCAAAACGCGATGCAATTATGGTACTTATCGCCGAGGAACTGCAAAACGTTGAGGTTGAATTGCTGTCCAAAAACGCTAGGGCTGATATGATGTCTTGCTACAAAAACGCTAGGGCTGATATGATGTCCTGCTGCAAAAACGCTAGGGGATTTGTTGTCACCAGGCTGATCTGCAAGTGGCAAAACGCTGGGGCTGATCTGCACTTGATGAAAAACCCTGGTTGTCTTTGGTGGCTGAAAACGCTGTCTTCTTGCTGGTCTTGCTGAGAAGGTGCACTTCAAGTGCGTTCTCATGCCTCTTCTACCAGAAAGTGCTAGCGCTAGGTTTTCTTATATACATGCTTGGTCAAATTGCCCTACCCAGTTTCCCAACAAAGTCACTTATTAATAATAAGTGAAAAATGGCTAAAATAGGGAAAATAGGTTTTCAGCACTGTAAAATGCTCCTGATGGAATCTGATGGTATGCACAAGAGGGGAGTCGCTCCACTCCTTTGTCAACAGATTGCCTCGATTTTTGATACTGAAGTCACTAATGTCTCTTTGAGTTTCAGGGATACTATGAGCTGACGGCTGATGATCATGCTGTGTGCAACCAGAGGTATGCATCTACTCTAAGTGTTTGGTCATGCACGGTCTGCGAACAGACTCACAAAAGTGCCAGAACACTTCCTGAGATAATTGAACTGAACCGAACCCTTGTCATGAAGTAGCTTGTCCACGTACACACAGGGTTAGATGTGCGCGTGACAAAGGGACTCCTACGCATCAAAATAAAGCGAAGGACCTGCAAGGTTCGAGGGTTGCAATGCGGAGTCTATACGCTGAAAATGCAAAATGTTGATGCAATTATGGTACTTGTCACCGAGGAACTGCAAAACGTTGAGGCTGAATTGCTGTCCAAAAACGCTACGGCAGATATGATGTCCTGCTGCAAAATCTCTAGGGCTGATGTGAAGTGCTGCCGCAAAAACGCTAGGGGATCTGTTGTCACTAGGCTGATCTGCAAGTGGCAAAACGCTGGGGCTGATCTGCACTTGATGAAAAACCCTAGCTGTCTTTGGTGGCTGAAAACGCTATGTCTTCTTGTGGGTCTTGCTGAGAAGGTGCACTTCAACTGTGGTCTCGTGCCTCTTCTGCCATAAAATGCTAGCACTAGGTTTTCTTATATACATGCTTGGTCAAATTGCCCTACCCAGTTTCCCAACAAAGTCACTTATTAATAATAAGTGAAAAATGGCTACAATAGGGAAAATAGGTTTTCAACACTGTAAAATGCTCTTGATGGAATTTGATGGTATTGCTGATGATCATGCTGTGTGCAACCATAGGATATGCATCTACTCTAAGTGTCTGGTCATGCACGATCTGCGAACAGACTCACAAAAGTGCCAGAACACTTCCTAAGCTAACTGAACTGAACTGAACTGAACCCAACCCTTGTCATGAAGTAGCTTGTCCACGTACACATAGGGTTAGATGTGCACGTGACATCCCCTCCTCCTTAAAGTGAGGTACTTGTATCGAACTGTATGGCGTCGATGGAGATCGCCAACAGTGTCTAGAATCCTAGGAAGGACTATTCGCTGGCCCAATCTCATGTGTGGTCATGCGATGCTTGAACTTCATAAAGGTCTGCAACTCTTGCTTCTATGGGCCGCGCCGAAAGCGACACAAACTCATCTGTGGCTGCGTCAAAGCTCCAACTTCGGCTATAGTCGTGGATCTACCTTCTTCAAGAATCTCCGAGGAGAAAAATTCTTGAAACCACTTCCAACACAAAATGTCACAAATCTGTGACATGGCTACTCGGAACACACCTACACTGCCCGTAGACAAAGGGGTGACGTGGTTGCCTGGTACTCACATACACACACGAGACAGCAGTCCCGGAAAGTGCAGAGCAGGTGACACGTGGCAGGTTGTACGAACGCTTGCGCAAAATACGGCGCAGATTGCGGATTTCTGTACTACTGACGTGGCAGCACTGTACGACAGATTTTTGGCAGCTTTTGGGTGATGCTTTATTCTATGCAAATAGAAAGAGAGAGATTGAGAACTCTTTTGCTTTATTTTATTAAAAGCATAAAAGAGAGAAAGAAGGAATGTAACAGACTTGGACACTCCAAGTCAAGAATCAACCGCGACAACACCAAATAACCACTTCAAAACAATTCACAGATCACAATAGATTTGCACTGGCCCGGCGGAGTTCCGTGCCTAGAGATATTGGCCCCAAAGACTCGCGTCCCTTTCGGTATTTCTTTTTATATTAATCAATCATCAAAGTACAAAAGAGCGGTTAGGGTTTCACTCTCAGACTCTGCGTCCAAATGCCCTGGGAAGTGAGGCCCTCACCACTAATTTAAAGGTTATAAGGGATGCCCAAAAGCAGAGCCCCGAAAGCTTCAAATCAAAAGCAATTGCTCTCTCTCTCTCACAGAGAGTCAAAACATGAAAGCAAAAGCATTCTCTCTCTCTTTCTCATTTAAGTAGAGAAAAAGCGAAATTTGCGTCGCTCATCATTTTCCAAAATAAAAATAAAAATAAAAATTTCAGCCTCCGCGATTTTCGGAAATTAGGGTTTCTGGCAGAAATTAGGGTTTGCAAGAATTTTAGGGTTTTTGGCAGAAATTAGGGTTTCTACTGTCCGCCATGTCTTCACTTTGTGACATACCCCCCTCTTGAAAGCATTGTAATCGACCGCGATTACGCCTGCAAAACCGACAAAAGCCATAAACCGTCTTAGTAGACATTGATTGTTAGTACCTACGTACTAGGAACACACATCTAGCACATGTACGAAATCAACAGTCACATCACACGATATCACAGGACATCACCAGACATCACATTCAACATTCATTCGGATCTTAGACCATGATTTATCGGCAATGTAGCTAGCAATCACATCTAGGTCCAATCGGGACCTCAATGATGTCCGATTGACTAACCCCTATTGCAACCATGTCTATTCGAGATCAATCAGACCAAAATGCTACAGTCATTTCGGCTATCAGTTCCTGCACTCACAAGAAGTCAAGAACAAATCAGTATCATAATCAGGAATTCCATTTCATAAAGTCATCTAGCAGAATACTGTCAGCTCTCAGTATCCCTGAAGCTCAAAGAGACATCAGTGACTTTAGTATCAAAATCGAGGCATCTGTTGACAAAGGAGCGGAGTAACTCCCCTCTTGTGCATCCCACTGCACCAGATCTCCGGCCAAGCTGAATTCTGGGTTCCGTTTGGAGTAGACTATGCTAAACCAAAGCATCGAGGTAAAGTTTCACAATCCGAGGAGTATCTGCTAGGTCCTCCTCCTCCATCCACTTCGCATCAAATGCAGGAAAGTTCTTGAACTAAACCAAGAACCGCCTTCAGACTTTACCTTTCTTCGTGTCATTATGTGCCAAAATCTGTTCAGGAACAAGGATCTCCTCGTTTTCTTCCACTGCGGGTTGCTCATCAGGCTCCCCATCATCAGGCACATCACCCTTAACAGGGTTCAAGAGACTCACATGCAATGCATTGTGAATCCTCCAAGTATCTGGCAGTTTCAATCGGAAGGAGACATCATTTATCTTTTCAGTAATCTGGAAAGGTCCGTAGTATCACATACTAAGCTTTGGAAAAAAGCCTCTCCTTTCCCTTTTTCTTTCTTAGGTGTGCCTTCTCAAAAGTAAGAGCACCCAATCATCCTCCTTCAGTTTCAAGTCGCGACGATGGCGATCCGCTGCCTTTTTCTGTCGTTCTTGAGACTCTTGCAAAGTCTCGCGAACCTTGGCAAAAGCTGTATCCAAATCTCGCGAATATTCATCCGCTTCAAATATCTATCTTTCGTGCTCAGGAAGGATGGAACCTTCGCAGCACTTTCAACAATCTCACATGGCGTCTTCCCCGTCGAAGAGTGTATCGTGTTATTGTAGGCAAATTCCACCAAAGGTAAGTTCTTTTCCCATTGAGTCTTCTGATCCGAGATACAAGACTTCAATAAATCTAAAATCACTGAATTGGCAATCTCAAATTGCCCGTCAGTCTGCAAGTGGAACGATGACGAGAACTGCAACCGCGTGCCAATGTTCTCCCGAATTGCCTTCCAAAACAAACTCATAAATCTGGGGTCTCTGTTGGAGACAATCGTCTCAGGCGTGCCATGTAATCGGAAAATCATCGTGATCTTTCTGTATTCTCGGGAGATAAAAAAAATGAAATCCATTTCAATATTTTCCCAGGGGCGGGTGGGTATGGGTAAAGGCTGTAACAATCCCTGTGCCTTATGCCTGTCAAACTTGACCTTCTGGCATACCAGGCAACTGCGCACAAACTCTTCCACATCTTTCTTGAGTCTCCGCCAAAAGAAATATCTCTCTACCCCTTTCATGGTGGTAGCAATGCCGCGGTGACCCGTAAAAGGTGGACAGTGGCAATCAGTCATAACCTTTTCCCTCAACGGCTGTGTAATGCACAACATAGTCTTTTTCATCAAGTAGCCTTCCCGAAGGGAGTATCCAGCTACTGTCTCCCCATCCCGTAGCCGTGTGAAAATATCTGCAAAATATGTATCTGTGGCATACTGATCGACCACATCCTCAAAGCTCCTATGATGTATCGCGGAAATAGCCAGAACCAACGGTTTCCGAGACAAAGCATCTGCCACCACATTCTTCTGTCCCTGCACATGGACAATCTCGAAGTGGAACTGTGACAAGATGTTCACCCACCGCATCTGCTTTTCCGAAAGCTGCTTCTGTGACAAGAAGTAGCGCAAACTCTGATGGTCTGTAAAGACAGTAAAATCCGCTCCGAGTAGGTAATGCCGCCACTGAGTAAGAGCATGGATAACGGCCAAAAGCTCTTTCTCATAAATCTGTGTTGTCATCTCCGGCCTAGAGAACAAACGGCTCTCGTAAGCTATGACATGGCCTTCTTGCATCAAGACCGCACCCAGACTACGACCACAAGCATCACAATATACTTCAAATGACTTCTGCAAGTCCGACAAAGTCAAAATAGGTCCCGTAGTCAATTTCTCTTTCAATGTCCGAAAGGCAATCACCTCTGTGGGTCCCCACGAAAAAAGGTACTCCTTTCTGTGTCAAGGTATGCAAAGGGGAAGCAACCTCTGCAAACTTTCGTATAAACCGCCTGTAGTACGAACACAGTCCCAAGAAGCTTCTAACTTCATGGACATTCCTCAAATCGGGCCAATCATGGATAGTCTCTATCTTGGCCGGGTCCATTTGCACTCCTGCTGCTGACACAATGTGTCCCAAAAAGTGTATCTCTGGTAGGAAAAATTCACTTTTCTTTGCATTAATCACTAGCGTGTGATCTCGTAATGCCTGAAAGACTTGAAGCAGATGATCTCTGTGTTCTGCCTCATTCTTGGAGAAAACAATGATGTCGTCAAAGAAAGTGCCAACAAATAGCCTGTACTCTCGAAAAATCCTGTCCATCATCCGGTTAAATGTCGTAGGAGCATTGGTTAAGCCAAAAGGCATCACGAAAAACTCAAATAACCCAAAAGTTGTCCGAAAAGCTCTCTTGTAGACATCTCCTGGCGCTATCCTGATCTGATGATATCCACTCTTCAAGTCAATCCTTCTAAAGCACGAGGATCCCTGTAACCTGTCAAGTATATCATCGATCCTAGGAATCGGAAATCTGTTCTTGATGGTGATTTTGTTGAGAGCGCTATAATCGATGCACATTCTCCAAGATCCGTCTTTCTTCAAAACCAACAACACTGGAGAGCAATACGGTGAAGTACTAGGCTGGACAAGACCCTTTTCCAAGAGGTCTTTCACTGGGTTCATAATCTTTTCATTCTGTACTCGGCTCACACGATAAGGTGGCCGATTCGGTGGTGTGCTTCCAGGTATCAGATCAATGGTTTGATCTTCAGGCCCTCTGAAAAGCAATCGGCATGAGTGTGGAGAAAAAAAAATCTTGGCGTTCTTTTGATCATGTCAAAAGATATTCAACCTTTATCCAGCGTTCAGTTCTCCCAAAAGAATGAGTAAGAAAACTGAAGTTCATCAAGTACAATCTCTAAGCCCTTCATTTATCAAAGTCGCTTTCTCGGCCCGGTAGTCAACCACGGCGTAGTTCTTGTGGTACCAAGGGATCTTGAGTAGAACGTCACTCGCGTGCCCTGAACACCCCTGTCATTGCAAACGAAGTTTGCCAATGCTCGGTGTAATGGCAACATCCCATCCGGGTGCCAGTCGAACTACCTCCGCCTGTGGCGTCAGTCTGTCGGGCGTAGTTCCAAATCGAGCCGCCAATTCCAAGTGAAAAGAAGTTGGCCTTGGCTCCTTCAAAAGAGCTTCCTGATCCTTCACTTTGCCCCGAAAGCGGCAAAGTTTGTACTTTCATTCATTAGATTCGGTGCGGGTCCCACGCCATGTGGTACCAGTTCTGCTTTTCTATCTACCTTTTCTGCCACATTCCTCAGTTGCTCTCGAACTCTCAAACCTGTCCTCGTTCTTATCATTCTGTTGTTTCTGTGCCTTTTTAGGGCACTTCGCGAAGATATGTCCATGTTCCCCGTATCCAAAGCACTTCCCCTCTCTGATGAAGCGAGCTCTCTCCTCAGGAGTAAGCTTGGGTCGTGCATCCTTTTTTTTTCTCTGGGTTGCTCTTTTTCTTTCTACTTTCATTCCCAGAAGTCTGTTCGGCTCGTTGTGTCATGGCCTCATCTGTGGGGTAGGTCAGACTGCCAGAGTGAATGGCAAAGCCCCACTTCGCATGACTCATCAACTCCTGAACAGAAGCTGACTTCTGTTCCAAGCAATGATTTCGGATCTCTGTAGGTAGACCCAAGGTAAACCGCTCAATCTGTTCTCTGAACGAGATCTTCTTGAATGAAGAGGCGGGTAGAAAAGAGCTCCAGAATCTTTCACAATAAGAATTCACTGTATCGCTCTTGGTCATCCGGAGATGGTTCCAAGCAGCTCGTATATCTCGCTCAAACTCTTGAGTCAACCAAGAAGAAATAAAAAGCCTCTTGAATTTCAGCCATGTAAGTGGCACAGTCTTGCTTAATAGAAGCGTGGACCACCAAGTATGAGCATTCCCCTTAAAGTAAGAGGCAGCTCTCCGAATCTTGGAGTGCTCTGAATAGCGTCCTCCCGCGAAAGCGATGTCGAACTGCTGAAAAAAAGACAAAGCCTTCGAAGCATCTGAGTATCCTGAAAAGTATCAAACTTGATCGAGTGGCCACCTTCCTTAAACTCTCGGACTTTCTTGCTTTTATCTTCGAGAAAGTCATACTGGTTGGCTTTGTAAAAATTCTTCTTGTTCGCATAAAACTTTCCGTCATCGGAATCTGAGCTGTCTGTAGACGAGTCCTCAGTAGAACTGTCAGTCTCTGGACGAGATTTAGCCTTCTTTGGCTTTCTCTTGCCCTTTCCAAAGCGTTGCTTCTTGCTTCGCTTTTTACCTTTTCCGTCTTCTTCGCTCGAATCCGAGGAGCTAGAAGAACTGTCAGAAGAAGAAGAAGAAGAAGTGGGTAGGTCTTCAAACTTGACGCGCTTCTTCAATTTCTTTGCCTTGTCAAATGTCGATCGACGACCCAAATATCCCGGGAAGTCAGTGCCTTTCTTCTGCTTTTTGCCGTGCTTTTTGTCCTTCTTTTGCACGTCGAAAAGCTGAGCAATCCGTGCATCAACCACGTTCTCCAGTTCCTTCTCCGTATATTTCTTGGAGGCAGAAGGTTTCTTGAGAGCGGGTTTCGGGAGTGGTGTTGTGGTTCTCTGCCACTCCATCTGTACCTCTTCCAAAGAGGTCTGGTTCATATATTTTGCCATCTTCGGGTCCTTGGCAAAATTGAGTATCATCTTTGTTGCATCGCCAATCAGTTGACGACGCTCCATCTCTCTTTGCTCTGCCTGAGTAGGCCGAGGCGGGCCATACTCTCTGTCTGAATCTTCGTTGTGATCCCAGCCCGCATCTCTAGATGCAGAGGGAGTTGACTGATCATTGCCTGAAGCCATAAGTGCCGCGGAAAAAAAATTCGGGGATCGGATTTCCCGTAGAAGAGAAATCGGCCGTGCTCTGATACCACTGTAACAGACTTGGACCCTCCAAGTCAAGAATCAACCGCGACAGCACCAAATAACCACTTCAAAACAATTCACAGATCACAATAGATTTGCACTGGCCCGGCGGAGTTCCGTGCCTAGAGATATTGGCCCCAAAGACTGGCGCCCCTTTCGGTATTTCTTTTTATATTAATCAATCATCAAAGTACAAAAGAGCGGTTAGGGTTTAACTCTAAGACTTTGCGTCCTGATGCCCTGAGAAGTGAGGCCCTCACCACTAATTTAAAGGTTACAAGGGATGCCCAAAAGTAGAGCCCCAAAAGCTTCAAATCAAAAGCAATTGCTCTCTCTCTCTCACAGAGAGTCAAAACATGAAAGCAAAAGCATTCTCTCTCTCTTTCTCATTTAAGTAGAGAAAAAGCGAAATTTGCGTCGCTCATCATTTTCCAAAATTAAAAAAAAAAAAAAAATAAAAATAAAAAAATTCAGCCTCCGCGATTTCCGGAAATTAGGGTTTCTGGCAGAAATTAGGGTTTGCAGGAATTTTAGGGTTTCTGGCAGAAATTAGGGTTTCTGTTGTCTGCCACGTCATCACTTTGTGACAAGGAGCCTTTGCGTTATTTTATGAGGGCTTTATTCTTCAAAAGCTTTTGGAATTTTAGGATTTTGATTTTCAGCTTCTGGGGCTTTGATTTTGGCATTCCTTGTACTCTTTAAATAAGTTGGTAGGCCACTCACAACTCAGAGCATCTGGACGCAGAGTCTGAGTGTGAGCGCCTGCCCGCACTCTTGTACTTTGAACTCAGATTAATACAAAAAGAAATACCGAAAGGGGTGCAAGTCTTTGGGGCCAATATCTCTAGGCACGGAACCCCGTCGGGCAGTGTTGAATCAATTGTGAACTGTTAACTGTTTTGAAGTGGTTATTTTTGCTGTCGCGGTAGATTCTTGACTTTTGGGTTATTTGAGTTTTTGGTAATGCCTTTTGGCCTAACCAATGCTCCTGCGACATTTAACCGGATGATGGACAGGATTTTTTGAGAGTACAGGCTATTTGTTGGCACTTTCTTTGACAATATCATTGTTTTCTCCAAGAATGAGGCAGACCATAGAGATCATCTGCATCAGGTCTTTCAAGCATTACGAGATCACAAGTTAGTGATTAATGCAAAGAAAAGTGAATTTTTCCTACCAGAGATACACTTTTTGGGACACATTGTGTCAGCAGCAGGAGTGCAAATGGATTCGGCCAAGATAGAGACTATCCGTGATTGGCTCGATTTGAAGAATGTCCATGGAGTTAGAAGCTTCTTGGGATTGTGTTCGTACTACAGGCGCTTCATTAGAAAGTTTGCAGAGGTTGCTTCCCCTTTGCATATCTTGACATAGAAAGGAGTCCGTTTCTCGTGGGGACCCACAGAGGTAACTGCCTTTCAGACATTGAAAGAGAAATTGACTAGAGGACCAGTTTTGACTTTGCCGGACTTGTAGAAGTCATTTGAAGTATATTGTGATGCTTGTGGTTGTAGTCTGGGTGTGGTCTTAATGCAAGAAGGCCATGTCATTGCTTACAAAAGCCGATTGTTCTCAAGGCTGGAATTGACAGCACAGATTTATGAGAAAGAGCTTTTGGTGGTTATCCATGCTCTTACTCAGTGGCGGCACTATCTACTCGGAGCAGATTTTACTGTCTTTACAGACCATCAGAGTTTATGCTACTTCTTGTCACAGAAGCAGCTATCGGAAAAGCAGATGCGGTGAGCGAACATCTTGTCACAGTTTCACTTCCAGATTGTCCATTTTCAGGGACAAAAGAATTTAGTGGCAGATGCTTTGTCTTGGAAGCTGTTGGTTCTGGCTATTTCCGCGATACATCATAGGAGCTTCGAGGATATGGTCGACTAGTATGCCACAGATCCAGATTTTGCAAACGTTTTCACACGGATACGGGATGGGGAGACAGTAGCGGGATATTCCATTCAGGATGGCTACTTAATGAGGAAAACCAGGTTGTGCGTTACACAGCCGTTGAGGGAAAAGGTTATGACTGAATGCCATTGTCCGCCTTTTACGGGTCACTGCGGCATTGCTACCACCATGGAAGGGGTAGAGAGATACTTCTTTTGGCCGAGACTCAAGAAGGATGTGGATGAGTTTGTGCGCAGTTGCTTGGTATGCCAGAAGGTTAAGTTTGACAGGCATAAAGCACAGGGATTGTTACAGCCTTTACCCATACCCACCCGCCCCTGGGAAAGTATTGAAATGGTTTCATTTTTGATCTCCCGAGAACACAGTGGTATCTGGACTGTTATTGACAAATTTAACAAGCAGGCTCACTTCATTCCAATGAAGAAAACAGTCAAGCCGGGTCACTTAGTGAGATTGTTTGTGGCCCAAATTTTCAGATTACATGGCATGCCTCAGACGATTGTCTCCGACAGGGACCCCAGATTTACGAGTTTGTTTTGGAAGGCAATTTGGGAGAACATTGGCACGCGGTGGCAGTTCTCTTCATCTTTCCACCCGCAGACTGACGGGCAATCTGAGATTGCCAATTCAGTGGTTTTAGATTTATTGAAGTCTTATATCTCAGATCAGAAGACTCAATGGGAAAAGTATCTACCTTTGGTGGAATTTGCCTACAACAACACGATACACTCTTTGACGAGGAAGGCGCCATTTGAGATTGTTGAAGGTGCTGCGAAGGTTCCATCCTTCCTAAGCACAAAGGATAAGATTTTTGAAGATGATGAATACACGCATGACTTGGACACGAATTTTGCCAAGGTCCGTGAGGCTTTGCAAAAATTTCAGGAAAGATAGAAAAAGGCAGCGGATCGCCATCGTCGCGATTTGAAATTGAAGGAGGATGATTGGGTGCTCTTACGTTTTGAGAAGGCGCGCTTGAGAAAGAAGAAGGAAAGGGAGAGGCTTTTTCCAAAGCTTAGTATGATATACTATGGACCTTTCCAGATCTCTAAAAAGATCAATGATGTCTCCTTCCGACTGAAACTGCCTGACACTTGGAGGATTCGCAATGTATTTCATGTGAGTCTCTTGAAACCTTTCAAAGGTGATGTGCCTGAAGATGGGAGCGTGATGAGCAACCCAAAGTGAAAGAAAACGAGGAGATCCTTGTTTCTGAACAGATTTTGGCACATAAGGACACAAAGAATAAGGGTAAAGTAAGAAGGCGATTCTTGGTTAAGTTCAAGAACTATCCTGCATTGGATGCGAAGTGGATGGAGGAGGAGGACCTAGCAGATACTCCTCAGATTGTGAACCTTTACCTTGAAGCTTTTGGTTTAGCATAGTCTACTCCAAATGGAACCCATAATTCAACTTGGCCAGAGATCTGGTGCAGTGGGTTTGCACAAGAGGGGAGTTACTCTGCTCCTTTGTCAACAGATGCCTTGATGTTAGAATAGTCACTGATGTCTCTTTGAGCTTCAGGGATACTGAGAGCTGACAGTATTCTATTGTATGACTTTATAAAATGGAATCCCGGAATATGAAACTGATTTGTTCTTGACTTGTTTTTAAGTGCAGGAACTGATAGACGAAATGACTGCAGCATTTTGGTCTAAAAGATCTTGAATAGACATGGTTGCAATAAAGATTAGTCAATCGGACATCTATGAGGTCCCAACTGGCTCTAGATGCGATTGCTATCTATGAGGTCCCGACTGGATCTAGATGCGATTGCTAATTGCATTGCCGATAAATCATGGTCTAAGATCCGAATGAATGTTGAATGTCATGTGATGTCCTGTGATGTCGTGTGATGTGACTGTCGATTGGTACATGTGCTAGATGTGTGTTCCTAGTGCGTCGGTACTAATAGCTAGTGTTTGCTAAGATAGTTTATGGCTTCTGTTTGTTCTGCAGGCGTAATCGAGGACGATTACAATGCTTTCAAGAGGGGGGTATGTCACAAATCTGTGACGTGGCTACCCGGAACACATCTACACTACCCGCAGACAAAGGGGTGACGTGGGTGCCTGGTACTCTCACACACACATGAGGCAGCAGTCTCGGAAAGTGCGGAGCATGTGACACGTGGCAGGCTGTACGGCCGCCGACGCAAAATGTGGTGCAGATTGCGGATTTTCGTACTGCTGATGTGACACCATTGTACGGCAGATTTTTGACAGCTTTTGGGCGATGCTTTATTCTACGCAAATAGAAAGAGAGAGATTGAGAACTCTTGCTTTATTTTATTAAAAGCGTAAGAGAGAGAAAGAAGGAGCCTCTGCTTTATTTTGTGAGGGCTTTATTCTTCAAAAGCTTTTGGAATTTTAGGCTTTTGATTTTCAGCTTTTAGGGCTCTGCTTTTGGCATCCCTTGTACTCTTTAAATAAGTGGGTAGGCCACTCACAACTCAGAGCATCTGGACGCAGAGTCTGAGTGTGAGCGCCTACCCGCACTCTTGTACTTTGAACTCAGATTAATACAAAAAGAAATACTGAAAGGGGTGCCAGTCTTTGGGGCCAATATCTCTAGGCACGGAACTCCGCAGGGCCAGTGTCGAATCAATTGTGAACTGTGAACTGCTTTGAAGTGGTTATTTATGCTGTCGCGGTAGATTCTCGACTTGGAGTGTCTAAGTCTATTACACAAAAACATGAACATACCCGTAACACATGAACATACCCATTCCATGTAAACTGACAAGAAAAATTATAGTCATCATCAAAGACTGTGCACACGCAAAAATTAGAATCGAAACTTGTCTTTCTGATCTAAATCTATCAACTGTGGCAAATCACAATGGAAATGCTGATGCTTGATGCTCAATCTTTCTTGTGCTCTTTCGGATACTGTGTCATGCCAAGGAAGAGACATGGGATGTGAATTCCTTGAATGCAAACAATTCAGCTTTTCATGAGTAATCCGCATACATCCGTGCTCATTTATGAGTGAATCGTATTCATCGTGCAATATGGCATGCCTGTGAAAAGGGATCACATAAGGACGGTGACTAAAAGACAGGAAAGCATCACGAATGAAACACTCGAACAATGCGTGCTGATTAATCATCGAACACAGAATACTTCCTATGGGGATTCTTTGGATGACGACTGGAGAGCCAAGATTGGTTTGTCGTGATTGATTGAATCTGCAATGAGGTTAGCTTCACTAGAAAAAGCATCAACTAAACCCTCATCCTTGTGAACAATCACATCTTTATCCTACAAATCATCATCCTTGTGAATAATCACATCTGTATCATGTAAATCATTTGTGTTGTGCTTTGGAGAGGAAAAGATCGAGAGAGTTTCCTTCTCCTGATTCTTTTCAATCTGTGCTTGCACATTAGAAAATAGTGGGACCAACTCTTGCATGTGTTTGTCTCTCTACGCTTCACGCTCTAACTCCAAGGCTACCCTTTTGTGCTAAGCGTGCTTGCTTACGCTCGCGCTCCAAGGCTAACCATCTCTCTTCGCTCTCGTGATCCAATTTAGCTTTTCTGTCTTTGCGCTCGCTATCCAATTCGGCTTTTCTTTCTTCGGCCACCAAGCGTGCTTGCTCGCGCTCACGCTCTAAGGCTGCCATACTTTCTTCGTGTTCACAATCCAAGATTGCCTTTCTTTCTTCGTGCTCGCGCTCCAAGGCGGCGCGTTGTGCTTCTCGTTGTATCATTTTGTCCATCATCATCGTGACCAAAGCCTCCATAGGATTTGGTACAATCCTTGGTGTAGATGGGGAAGGGGGAGGATCAGAAAAACCTCTTGGTGGGGAAAATTCTTCTTCGCCATTTCCATGCTCATCACTCCCATGTGAAGTATCCATTCTGCTTCGGGTAATGACCATACACGGAAGTCATGGGCTCTTAAGTTCACGAGGAACTTGGGTTCTTGTGGTTCTTCTTTCGCTTGCAATCTGTGTTAGAGAAGGATCTTCTCTTACCCGAGCTCTTCTCTTTTTTTTTGCAGGTGCACCCCTTGGCGACCTTGCGCTCACACCAAGGTTGCTTTTTTCCACCTCACGCCGATTGGCCGGCTGCTAAGTGCACGGTCTGCACTCAATGAGTGAAAAGAGGCACAAGGGGAGGCTGGACAAGCCCTTCTTTCTTGGGTTTCTTGGCACTCTTCAAAAACACGATTAGGAATCGACATGCCCAAGTGGACTTGGGTTACGTGTGACCGCAACTAGCAAAAAAATTTTATGTGGTTCTTTCCTTGAGTGATACAGAGCTTTGATACCAATGTAAGGTGCAACGGATGTGAATGTTGAACTTTGCTCAAGATGAGTGCTCCAAACTGTGCTCAAGGGTTCCTTTTACTTGCGGAAGGGAGAGCCTTCCGTTCCTTTAGTGAGAGAGTGCAAATGATTACAAACAAAGTGGCAAACACTGTGAATGAAGGTGCTGAGACTGAGAGATAGAGAGAGAAGAATACGACACCAGAATGTTGTCAAACCCTCCTCCGAAGGCCCCACTCTCTATGGCGAGAGCGGTCTACTATTGATTGCACAAATCTTTACAATGCAATGGACTTGCCGACGATGTCGATGACGATGAGGACGGCGACGAGACGCGGGATGAAATCTGAAAACGCTAATGGCTGAAATCTGCAAATCTTGTATCTGCTGAATTTTGACTCTATGTCGGTGACGACGGCGATGACGACGATGCGACGACGATGTGCTGAAAACACAGATGCTGACATCTGTGTTTTTCGGGCTGAATCTCCAAACGTTGGCTGATCTGACCGTGCGGCTAGGATCTGCTGCGGGAAGGTGAGATCTGCAAGGTTCGGGGGTTGCGGTGCGGAGTCTATACGCTGAAAATGCAAAACGCTGATGCAATTATGGTACTTGTGGTCGAGGAACTGCAAAACGTTGAGGCTGAATTGCGTTCCAAAAATGCTAGGGCTGATATGATGTCTTGCTGCAAAAACGCTAGGGCTGATCTGATGTCCTGTTGCAAAAACTCTAGGGGATCTGTTGTCGCCAGGTTGATCTGCAAGTGGCAAAACGTTGGGGCTGATCTGCACTTGATGAAAAACCCTGGCTGTCTTTGGTGGCTGAAAACGCTATGTCTTCTTGCCGGTCTTGCTGAGAAGGTGCACTTCTGTGGTCTCTTGCCTCTTCTGCCAGAAAGTGCTAGCGCTAGGTTTTCTTATATACATGCTTGGTCAAATTGCCCTACCCAGTTTCCCAACAAAGTCACTTATTAATAATAAGTGAAAAATGGCTAAAATAGGGAAAATAGGTTTTCAGCACCGTAAAATGTTCCTGATGGAATTTGATGGTATTGCTGATGATCATGCTGTGTGCAACCAGAGGTATGCATCTACTCTAAGTGTTTGGTCATGCACAGTCTGCCAATAGACTCACAAAAGTGCCAGAACACTTCCTGAGCTAATTGAACTGAACCGAACCCTTGTCATGAAGTAGCTTGTCCACGTACACATAGGGTTAGATGTGCACGTGACAAAGGGACTCCTACGCATCAAAATAAAGCGAAGGACCTGCAAGGTTCGGGGGTTGCAATGCGGAGTTTATACGCTGAAAATGCAAAATGCTGATGCAATTATGGTATTTGTCACCGAGGAACTGCAAAACGTTGAGGCTGAATTGCTGTATAAAAACGTTAGGGCTGATATGATGTCCTGTTGCAAAAACGCTAGGCTGATCTGATGTCCCGCCGCAAAAACGCTAGGGGATCTGTTGTCACCAGGCTTATCTGCAAGTGGCAAAACGCTGGGGCTGATCTGCACTTGATGAAAAACCCTAGTTGTCTTTGTTGGTTGAAAACGCTGTCTTCTTGCCGGTTTTGCTTGATAGCGGGAAAAAGAGCAGTGCAATCGGGTGGCCTCTGTACTCGTGCACACTCCACAAACCACGCCTCATGCAAACAAGCAAAGAACAAAACAAAGGGGGCACCACCCTAAATTAAGAGGTTTAGGGACCTCACACATAGTGCACATAGGCAAGTGAGACTTCTGGCATTATGATGGCATCAAAACATATGGCAAAACACATAGAAACGAAGCTTAGGGACCTTATGTAGCATATATATACACAAGACATCAGCTTAACAATACAACGGCATCTGATCATACATAACAAGGATATAGAGAAGCAAGCCAAGGATGGCATAATCCCTTGTCAAAAACAATCAACCCAGCAAGTAGGTATGATCCTACTAGCAACACATCAATACCTTAGAGAATGATGGCGAGGATGGTGGCCATGGAGCATGAGAGAAGACTCCTTATTTAGGTTTTAGGGCTAGTAATGTAGCATACTAGAGGGAGAGAGAGAGAGGGAGAGAGAGTAGAGCTCCATCCATAGCTCCTCGTTGTGAGCAATGTCGTCATAGCTTCATTGCTTGGTGAAGTGGGTGAAGTGTTGGTTTTGAGTGAGAGAAGGCCTCCTTATATAGGTTTCTGAGAGGGTTTAGGATTAGGGATAAACATGCTTAAATCCGCTGATTGGGGTTACGTTTTGCTTAGGGTGGTCAACAGATTGAGGTCACTTGATATGTCACCATCAAGATATTCTCTAGAGTGATGTGAGAGGGGAGGGTAAATGCTGATTTTTCTGATTGTGACACATGGGGATAAGGCCTTGACCAGCATTTAAGAGCAGGTAAGGTGGTTGTTGAAACTGGAGGTTCTGCACATGTCAGGGGGGGACCTGCTGGGGGGAGGTGGCAGCTGGGTCCTCCTGAATATCAAATTCTCAAAAAATCCTCAACCATGGCTTCTTTTGACATGTGTTCTTTGAAAAAATCGGCATGCCTCTTTTCAACTCAAAAGTCTTTATCCCTGTTGACTCACCTTTACCATAAGATTTTTCCCTTTTCTCCTCCTGTAACTGCATTGTTGATGCCCAATCACTGCTTCTAGTAACAGTGAACTGTTACCTACCAAATACTTATGGTGCAGTAAAAAATATTTACCATGAGTAAAAAAAGTTACTGTAGGTAAAAAGTGATTTGTATTTACCATGTAGGTGAAAAATATTTACTGTGGTAAAAAATATTTACTGTCGGTAAAAAAGTGAAAACGGAGTATGCTGTGCTGTGAGTCCACACGAACATCCTCGTGTAAATTTCACTAGAAATTCACACCTAGAATGGGCTATTCTGTAAGATATAGGTTGTAGGCATGCATAAGAGCTCGTTCCCACGTATCTTCTGTCCATGGCACTTTATACTCTTTGGTGCTTATGAAGTAGATTTTTCTTCTCTTTCGAGATCCCTTGGACTAGAGTATCCTCATCTCCCCAACAACTGACTGTGCCTTTATTGTATCTTCAGAAGGGGTCCTAAAAACCATGCATCATTGCTGAGAAGGTGCACTTCAACTGTGGTCTCGTGGCTCTGCTGTCATAAAGTGCTAGCACTAGGTTTTCTTATATACATGCTTGGTCAAATTTCCCTACCCAGTTTCCTAACAAAGTCACTTATTAATAATAAGTGAAAAATGGTTAAAATAGGGAAAACAGGTTTTCAACACTGTAAAATGCTCCTAATGGAATCTAATGGTATTGCTGATGATCATGCTGTGTGCAACCAGAGGATATGCATCTACTCTTAAGTGTTTGGTCATGCACGGTCTGCAAACAGACTCACAAAAGTGCCAGATTACTTCCTAAGCTAACTAAACTGAACTGAACCCTTGTCATGAAGTAGCTTGTCCATGTACACATAGGGATAGATGTGCACGTGACAAAGGGATTGCTAGGCATTAAAATAAAGCGAAGGACCTGTTGACGTGGCTGCTGTACTGACCGCTGTCAAACGCGCTAACTACTGATGTGGCAGATCCATACGGAATTTCCGCTTTTGGCGCTGCTGGCCATTATTGGCAGCTTTTGGATCATGACGCTTTTGAGTTTACAAGCTTTTGGGGCTCTGCTTTTGGCATCCCTTGTAACAATAAATAAATCCCAAGGGTCTCACTTCTCAAAGCATCTAGACAGAGTCTGAGAGCGAGCACTCGCGGGAGTTGTACTGTAAGGTGCAGCGGAAGTGAATGTTGAACTTTGCTCAAGATGAGTGCTTCGAACTGTGCTCAAAGGTTGCTTTTACTTACGGAAGGGATAGCCTTCCGTTCCTTTAGTGAGAGAGTGCAAATGATCACAAACAAAGTGAGTGACACTGTGAATGAAGGTGGAGAGAGAGAGAGAGAGAGAGAGAGAGAGAGAGAGAGAGAGAGAGAGAGAGAGAGAGAGAGAGAGAGAAGAATACGACACCAGACTGTTGTCAAACCCTCCTCCAAGGACCCCCCTCTCTATGGCGAGAGAGGTCTATGCTATTGATTGCACAAATCTGGAACAATGGTCTAGATGCAATGGACTAGCCGACGATGTCGACGACAATGATGAGGGCGACGAGACGGGCTGAAATTTAAAAACGCTAGGGGCTGAAATCTGGAAATCTGCTAACTTTTGAATTCTGACATTGTGTTGGCGAGGTTCTGTTGCGGATAGGTGAGATTTGTGAGGCTAGGGGTGGGATCTGCTGTGCTGAAAACTGAAAACGCTGATGCTAGGGCTGATTTGACACCGGGAATTTGCAAAACGCTAGAGCAATCTGCAATCTGCAATCTGCAAAAATGCCAGGCTGAATCTGGAATTTGCTAACGCCCTAGGGCTGATTTGGTGCTACTGAAAACGCTAGGCTGAAACTGTAGCCAAAACGTTGATCTTGATCTGCTGTTGGCTGGAAATGCTAGGCCTCCTACCGGTCTTGCTGAGAAGGTGCACTGTAAGTTGGTGAACTTCTACTGCCTCTTCTGCCAAATAGCTCTAGCTCTAGGGCTCTTTTATAGAACTTAGCAAAATTGCCCTACCCAGTTTCCCAACAAAGTCACTTATTAATAATAAGTGAAAAATGGATAAAATAGGGAAAATGGGTTCTGTGCACTGTAATATGCTCATGATGGGTATTGACTGTCATGCTGATGATCATGCTGTGTGCAACCAGAGGATATGCAACTACTCGTGTCTGGACATGCACGGCGTGCGCACAGGCTCACAAAGGTGCTAGAACACTTCCTGAACCCTAGACCCGACACAGCTTGTCCACATGCACACAGGGTTAATGTGCACGTGACATGTACTTGGCTCAAAGATTAATATAAAAGAAATACCGAAAGGGGCGCCAGTCTTTGGGGCCAATCTCTCTTGGCACGAAACTACGCCGGGCCGTGTCGACTCTTGAATTAAGAAGTGTTTTGAAGTGAATCTCTTTTGTGTCGCTACAGAATCTAGACTTGGGGTATCCAAGTTTGTTACAGTGGTATCAGAGCACGACCGATTTCTCTTCTACCGAGAAAACCGATCCTTCTTCTCACGGCACCTATGGATTTCGAAAAGAATGAATTGACGTCTTCTGCAACCACTGAGGCGAGAGGAGGCAATACGGAAAATTCAAGCGACTTAGTAGAAGATGAGTACGGGCCACCTTGGCCCACACAATACGAACTCATGGAGATGCAATGTCGACAGCAGGTTGACGAATGCACAAAGCAGATGCTACAATTTTCCAAAAATCCTCAGTTTTGAAGATTTTTTGACCCAACAGTCGATGGTTGAAGTGCATACCCAATGGCAGAAAGCCATTGAGCCACCAATCAAACCGGTGATCAAGAAACCTCTTGCTCCGAGGATGTTTACCGAAGAACTCCATGACGTGGTTCATACCCAAATCAATCAGCTTCTGGACACTGAGAAGCCATGTAAGAAGCAATTGAAGAAGCGCAAGAGGGGGATTGACTACCCCGAGTACCTAGGCCGTCAATCTTCTTTTGCATCTGCACTAAAATAGAAGAAGCGTCTCGAAGGACTACCCAGTTCTTCTTCCTCTTCTTCTGACTGTTCTTCTAGCTCTTCCTCTTCCGACTCGAGCGAGGAGGACAGAAAGGGCAAGAAGAATAGCAAGAAGCAAAGCTTTGGAAAGAACAAAAAAAAGGCAAAGAAGATCAGATTCCGACCAGTTTCTGATAGTTATACGGAGGAGTCATCCTCTGACAGTTCCGACTCCGACGATCACATGTTTTATGCAAAGAAGAAACACTTTTATAGAGCCAACCAGTATGATTTCCTCGAAGATAAGAGCAAGAAGACAAAGGAATTTAAAGAGGGTGGACAATCAATAAAATTTGAATCCTTTTTTGGATTTCGAGATGCTCGGAAGGCTTTGGTTTTCATTCAGTAGTTTGACATACCTTCTCCAGACGGCAGTACTTAGAGCACTCCAAGGTTGCATCCGTACGTATGTACGGATTCTATCCGTACTGTACATCCGCACTGTACGGTTCAGTACGTACGGATAGGTTCCGTACAGGTGTTTTTTTAATAAAAAAAAATCAACCTTATTTCAGCCAATTTCAGTACTCATCATCATCTTCGGTCTTGTTTCAGCCCTATTTCAGTCCTCATCATCATCTTCAGTCCTATTTCAGCCCTATTTTAGTCTTCATCATCATCTTCATCGTCCTCTGATGATGATGATGGCTTTTGACTGCAGTGACTTCAGATTTCAGCCTTGGATTTATCTTTTTCATGATTCATTATGTATTTATTTTGATGCTCTTAGTTTTATGTGACCATGGTAGCAGACATCTGATACTATTTGTTTGTAGACATTTATCAATGGTTAGCTAATCTCAGCTTTGCGTTTTCATTGTTCGGTTAGAGTCGTGGACTCCAGTTTTTGGCATTTGTAACTGTGTACTGTTGATTTGCTAGTCTTTATTTGAAGTCTTGGTGAATGCATAAGTAAATGTATGAACTACTCTCAGTTTTAGGCTTTGTGGAAAAAAGGATGAATTTTTACGCACCTAAAAGCTCAATTCATTCTGTACTATGTACCTTACATATCGAATTTGTACCGAACACTACGTACGTAACTACCTTGGAGCACTCCAAGATCAGGAGGGCAACATCATTTTTAAAGGGAAATGCTCGAACATGGTGGTCCACTCCTCTTTTGAGGAAAGAAGCCCCGATCAAGTGGTTGAAGTTCAAACGGCTCTTTATTTCTTCTTGGTTGACCCAGGAGTACAAGCGAGATGTGAGAACCGCTTGGAACCATCTTCGGATGACCAAGGGTGATACTTTGGACGCATATTGCGAGAGGTTTTGGGATTCTTTTCTGCTGACCTCTTCATTTAAGAAGGTCACTTTTAAAGAACAGATTGAATGGTTTTGCTACGGATTCCCTACAGAGATCCGAGATTACTGCCTTGAACAAAAGTCTGAGTCTATACAACAACTAATGGGACATGCGAAACGGGGTTTCTCGATACATTTGGGGAATTTGACCTACCCCACTGATGAAGTTTTGACTCAAAAGACCAGACAGACCTCGACCAATGAAAATAGAAAGAAAAAGAATCCCTAGAAAAAGAAAGATGCACGACCCCGATTGACTATTTGTCACGTGACACATTCCAACCCTATGTGTCCGTGGACAAGCTACACCACAGCAGGGTTCAGTCAGTCCAGTTAGTTTAGATTAGCAGTGATCTGGCACTTTTGTGAGTCTGTTCGTAGACCGTGCATGCCCAGTCACTTAGCATAGATGCATATCCTCCGGTTCCACACATCATGATCATTAGTATTCCCTTCAGAATCCATCAGATTTAGTCATGGGAATTTTCCAGTGCATTTAGCCTATTTTCCCTATTTTTGGTTATTTTCGCTTATTATTTTTAAGTGACTTTCCAATAAAAGTAGGTAGGGCAATTTTGCTAAGTTAATATATAAGCAAACCCAAGTTAGCACTTTCTGGCAGAAGAGGCAGCAGGAGCTTCCCGCTCAACAGGCAACTTCTCAGCAGTACCCCCTCATGACCCTCTAGTGTTTTTGCATCTCCCATCCCTTGGCGTTTCCTTCACAGCAGAGCCATCCCTTGGCGCTTCCCAGTCTCAGCCATCGCCATCCAAGTGCTCCCTTTGCCTGGCGTTTTTACTCCCTTCAAGCAGCCCCAAAGCCTAGCGTTTTGGGATCGCAGATCCTCAGCAAACTCAGCGTTTTTCCCTTCAGTTTCAGCCCCTTGAAAACGCAGCCTATGGTGGCATTTTTACAGCAGGTTTGCAGCCCATAAAACGCAGCCTTATCTAGCAGTCCTTCAGCGTTTTCAACAGACAATTACAGCTACAAAAACGCAGCCAAAGCTTGGTTGGATCAGCATTTTCTGTCAGCCCTAAATTCCCTCGCCAAACCAGGGATTTTCAGCCATGAAAACCAACCCCAAGATCACCCCGAACCTCAGCATTTCCCCCTTTGTGGACAACAGATAGAAGAAGACCCATTTTCATCAGTCCATGCATCATCATTGTACACCTTTGTGCAATCAAAGTTAGACCACTCTCGCCGACGAGAGTGGGGCCTTCGGAGGAGGGTTTTACAACCTCTCGGGTGTCGTATCTCTTCTCTCTCCTTCTCTCAGTCTCATTCACTTGCACGCACAATATCCACTCACTTTGTTCGTGATCATAGCACTCTCCATAAGACGGAAGGCTCTCTCCTTCCCTAAGAACTAAAAGGAACCTTGAGCAATAAAGATCACTAATCTTGAGAAAATACAACATTGATTCCGTTGCACCTTACATTGGTATCAGCGCTTTGGAAGTGTTTTGCATTACTCAAGGAAAGAACCACAAGAACCACAATAATTTTTTTGCTTGTTGCGGTCGCACGAACCCAAGTTCGCTTGGGTGTGTCGATTCCTAATCGTGTTTTGTTGAAGAGTGACAGGAATCCCAAGAAAGAAAGGCTTGTCCAGCCTCCCCTTGTGTCTCTTTTCACTCATTGAGAGCGGACCATGCACTTAGCGGCCGGCCAATCGACGTGAGGTGGGAAAAAGCAACCTTGGTGTGAGCGCTAGGCCGCCAAGGGGTGCGCCCGTAGAAACGAGTAGAACTCGGGTGAAGAGAAGATCCTTCTCAACACGATTTGCAAGCGAAAGAAAACCTCAAGAACCTCAAGAACCCAAGAACCAAGACCCTTAAGAACCCAAGTTTCTCGCGAGCTTAAGACCCCAAGATCATAGTGCATGGTCGTCACCCGAAGCGGAATGGATAAGCGGAATGGATACTTCGCATACAGGTGATGAGCATGAGAGAGGCGACGAAGACTAGTCCCCACCCGGAGATGATTTCTTCAATCGTCCCCCTTCGCCATCTACGCCACCAAGTGCACCAAACCCTATGGAGGCAATGGTCAAGCAGATGATGGCCATGATGGACAGACAAGAAGCAAATCGCCTTGCTCAGGACCGTGAGCGCAACGAAAGAGACTGTGAGCGCGACGACAGGATTGCAAGAATGGCCGCAGACCAAGCAGCCAAGGACCGCGAGCGCGACGACAGAAATGCAAGATTTGCCGCACAACAAGAAGAAAATCGCCTTGCTTTAGAACGCGAACGCGACGCAAGAAAAGAACTACGAAAAGAGGAAGCGGCAGCACAAGCCGCGGCCTTGGAGGCAGAGCGTGAAGCTCGAAGGGAGCTACGCACTCAAGAATTGCTTGTCCTAGCCTAGAAGACTGAACCACCCAAAGATCGTGGGAGTTCATCAAGTGGCGCAAGCCACGATGCGGATTCCAACCATCCAGTCACAGAGAAGTTGACTTTCAGTAAGTATAACGGTAAGATGGATGCTACAGTTATTCATTCTTGGTTGCATCAATTTAATGCTTATTTTGCGACAACTAAGAAGACAGGAAATAGCAAAGTTTTGACGGCAGCTATGTACCTTGCCGGTGATGCCATCAATTGGTACCACGCATGGCAAGAGGCACAGCTAGCCGCGCACCTAGAGGCAGCCGATGACCGCCCCTTTCCTTCGATTGGGTTGATTTCCAAGACAAGCTCAAGGCGCGGTTTATGCCACCTCAGTACCTTGCACAATTGAAGGACGATTGGCGCTCTCTCAAGCAAAATGGTATGCTAGCTATATCTTTTTCTAATCGTGTTTTGCAGCTAGGCACTCAATTACGAAAATCGGATGATGAGCGCAAAGAGGCTTTTCTCTTTGGATTGGACGAGTATATCAAGTACGATGTCGAGGTCTTCGATCCAATCGATCTCAACAAGGCGGTAGCGATTGCTCTCGCACAGGAGATGAAACACAACAAGGGAAAGCCCAAGGAGAACAAGACTTCCACAAGTACCTCACAGAATTCTCAGAACCCTCGGAACGATAAGAACGATAACTCTTCTAACCAATCTTCCAACAGTCTCTCAACAAAGAATTCTTTCAATGAACCTAAGGGTAAGGCTAACACAACTACTAAACCTAAGCTTACTCCAGATGAAAAGGTAGCACAAGGAATTGTAGGAGGATACATCACGTCAGAAGAGCAAAGCACTTATTCTAAGGAAGGTCGTTGTTTTCATTGTCACATTAAGGGTCACATAAAAAGAACACGTCCTAAGCTTGAATTGAATGAATATAAAGAACCCACAACACCCACTACATCTGTCAATGCAATGAATGATAACACGAGTGTGCCTCAGGTTTCTCAGGATCCTCCCATTGATGATTCTCTCATTAAATGTTATGGTCGTATGTCGGGACACCGTTTTGTCATATTGTTTGACCCAGGTAGTATGCATGATGTGATCAGTTCCTCTCTTGTTGAGAGAGCCCGCCTCGAAGTTAGTCCGAGATCTCCTATCAAAGTCTCTGGCTTTCGTCCTGGTATGGACGCTCTCATCACGGAAGAGTGCCTTGATGTGTTGTTTGCAATTCAACAGACTGCCTTCACTAGAAGATTTGTTGTTTCTCCTCTCTCAGGATGTGATATGATTTTGGGCATTCGTTGGTTTCGTGAGACTAACGCTCTCATTGATTTTGAGGCTAACACTTTAACTCTCAATGCCAAAAGTGATTCTCCTACTGTCTTTCATGGAGTGGACATTGCTCCTTCTCCATCTCTCATTGCTAATATGCAGGACAAGGTTGAAAGGATTCAAGAGAAGGAGACTCTCTCAGTCTCTTCTTCTCCAAAGCATGATACACAAGATTTGCATGATTATGAGAAGCATGATGATTTGAAGGATAATGATTTGCATGATGATTTGGATGATAAAGACAAACATGATGATTTGCATGATCAAGCTGTGATTTCTCACAAGCATAATGAGTTGCATGAAGATGTGATTGTTCACAAGGATGATGTGTTAGTTGATGCTTTTTCTAGCGAAGCTAACCTCGTTGTAGATTCGATCAATCACCAAGAATCGATCTTGGCTTTCGAGTCAAGGTCCACAGATCCCCCACAAGAAGATTCGATAGATCCCGAAGAAGCGATCTTGGCTCTCGAGCCTTGGTCCAAGGAACCATCACAGGAAGTATTATGTGTTCGCATGATTGATACGCACGCATTGTTCGAGTGTTTCATTCGTGAAGGTTTCCTGTATTTTAGTCAACATCGTTATGTGATCCCTGTTCCTAGGCATGACATATTGTATGTTGAGCACGTTTCTCTCATGGATGAGCACGAATGTATGCGGATTGTTTATGAAAAGCTGAAAAGTTTGTATGTCAGGATTTCACATTCCATGTCTCTTCCTTGTCATGACACAGTTTCCGAACGAGCACATGATAGTATGAGCACCAAGCATGGGTATTTTCATTGTGATTTGCCACAGTTGATTGATTTCGATCAAACACAAAAGATTCGATCTCATTGTTTGCATGTGTTTGATGAACGGGTTGTTCTCCGTCTCTATGTTCATCTACATTGCATACACAATCTTTAGAGAAGACAATATTTTTTTCCTTCACTTTACATGGAATGGGTATGTTCATGGTTTTGTGCTGGAGATGGTTTCATGAATTTTCAGCCATGGAGATTCTTGAAGACGAAAGAAGCAGATCTCTAGACGCAGTTGACGCAAGAAAGGAGATTCGAACGACTTTGTGTCGCTTTCGGCGCGGCCCAAAGAAGCAAGCGTTGCAGACCTTTATGAAGTTCAAGTACCGCACGACCCACACATCAGAGTGGGCCGGTGAAGAGTCCCTTCCAGGATTCCGGATGCTGTTGGTGATCTCCCTCGACGCCATACAGTTCGGTACCAGTATCTCACTTTGAAAAGGAGGAGATATCAGGTGACACATCCCAACCCTATGTGTCCGTGGACAAGCTACACCACAGCAGGGTTCAATCAGTCCAGTTAGTTTAGATTAGCAGTGATCTGGCACTTTTGTGAGTCTGTTCGTAGACCGTGCATGCCCAATCACTTAGCATAGATGCATATCCTCCGGTTGCACACAACATGATCATCAGTATTCCCTTCAGAATCCATCAGATTCAGTCAGGGGAATTTTCCAGTGCATTTAGCCTATTTTCCCTATTTTTGGTTATTTTCACTTATTATTTTTAAGTGACTTTCCAATAAAAGTAGGTAGGGCAATTTTGCTAAGTTAATATATAAGCAAACCCAAGTTAGCACTTTCTGGTAGAAGAGGCAGCAGGAGCTTCCCGCTCAACAGGCAACTTCTCAGCAGTACCCCCTCATGACCCTCTAGCGTTTTTGCATCTCCCATCCCTTGGCGTTTCCTTCACAGCAGAGCCATCCCTTGGCGCTTCCCAGTCTCAGCCATCGCCATCCAAGTGCTCCCTTTGCCTGGCGTTTTTACTCCCTTCAAGCAACCCCAAAGCCTAGCGTTTTGGGATCGCAGATCCTCAGCAAACTCAGCATTTTGCCCTTCAGTTTCAGCCCCTTGAAAACGCAGCCTATGGTGGCGTTTTTACAGTAGGTTTTCAGCCCATAAAACGCAGCCTTAGCTAGCAGTCCTTCAGCGTTTTCAGCAGACAATTACAGCTACAAAAACGCAGCCAAAGCTTGGTTGGATCAGCGTTTTCTGTCAGCCCTAAATTCCCTCGCCAAACCAGGGATTTTCAGCCATGAAAACCAACCCCAAGATCACCCCGAACCTCAGCATTTCCCCCTTTGTGGACAGCAGATAGAAGAAGACCCATTTGCATCAGTCCATGCAATCAAAGTTAGACCACTCTCTTCGGAGGAGGGTTTTACAACCTCTCGGGTGTCGTATCTCTTCTCTCTCCTTCTCTCAGTCTCATTCACTTGCACGCACAATATCCACTCACTTTGTTCGTGATCATAGTACTCCATAAGACGGAAGGCTCTCTCCTTCCCTAAGAACTAAAAGGAACCTCGAGCAATAAAGATCACTAATCTTGAGAAAATACAACATTCATTCCGCTGCACCTTACACTATTGAAGAGAGAGAGAGAACTATCTCAAAGAGGGGAAGTATTTTGGTTGCGAGGAACATGGGCACATCTCCGCAAGGTGCCCCAAAAAGGCACAACGAGGACAGACTGAAGACAGGCCAAAGAGTTCTAGAGCAGCGGAGGAACGTCAGAAAAGGCAAGATGAAAGCGGGACTGGTACTGGATTGCATGGGAACCGCGACCCAAGCTAGATGGATGAAAGTACAGGACTTTGCCGCACATGGGGCAAAGTGAAGATCATGAAGCTTTTATCTTTTGTGATGGAGGAGCCAAGGCCAACTTCATTTCACTTGAATTGGCGGCGCCGCTCGAGATTATGTCCGACAGGATGGGGCCACCGGCGGCAGAGGCAGTTCTAGCGGCGCCCGGACAGGATGTAGCCATTACACCTGTCATTGGCAAACTTCGTTTGCATTGTCAGGGGTATTTAGGGCACGAGGACTTTTACATCATGCCTTTGGAAGGGTGTGACATCCTCCTAGGAATCCCTTGGTACCATAAGAACAACGCAGTGGTCAACTATCGGGCTAAGAAAGCGACCTTGACGAATGAGAAGGGCAGGAAAATTGTACTTCATGTAAAATTGAAGGGCGAGTCCGTCCCTATTGTATCAGCTTCGGCCATTTCAAAATTAATGAAATCCAGTCTCTTTGTTTACTCTGTATATGAAAGAATTAAATGATGAACAATGAACAAACATTAGACAAAGAACGACAAGAATTTTTGCACACACATGCTGACTGTTTCTCAAAAGGCCTGCCAAGCGAGTTACCCCCATCTTGTCCTGAGGACCATACTATTGATGTGATTCTTGGAACCACACCACCGAACCGGCTACCTTAGCGTGTTAGCTGAGCCCAGAATGAAGAAATCATGAACCAAGTGAAAGATGTAACAAACTTGGGCACCCCAAGTCTAGAATCTGTCGCGACACAAGAGAGAATCACTTAAAATACTTCACAACTTTAAAATCACAGTTCAATTTGGTCGACACGGCTCGGCGTAGTTTTGTGCCTAGAGGGATTGGCCCCAAAGACTGGCGCCCCTTTCGGTATTTCTTTTATATTAATCTTTGAGCCTAGTACAACTCCCACAGGGTCCTCGCTCTCAGACTCTACGTCCAGATGCTCTGAGAAGTGAGGCCCTTAGGGCTCTTTTATTCTTACAAGGGATGCCCAAAAGCAGAGCCCCAAAATCCGCAAACTCAAAAGCAAAATAGTCTCAAAAGCAATTGTTCCCAAAAACTGCCAAAAAATAAGTCAGCGCAAATCACGGAAATTGCGTACAGTCTGTTAGTGCAAAATTCGGGACTGTCCGTACAGTCTGTCACGTCAGCATGTCAGTGCAGAATTCGAAAATCCGTACTATTGCCACGTCATTGCACCTGTACAGTTTTGCCGTGTCATCTTTCTCGCTCGGGTGGTCATGCCACGTCATCAATTTGTGACATGCTCTGATACCACTGTAACAAACTTGGGCACTCCAAGTCTAGAATTTGTCGTAACACGAGAGAGAATCACTTAAAATCACAGTTCAATTTAGTTGACACGGCCTGGCGTAGTTCCGTGCCTAGAGAGATTGGCCCCAAAGACCGGCGGCCCTTTCGGCATTTCTTTTATATTAATCTTTGAGCAAAGTACAACTTCCACGGGGTCCTCGCTCTCAGACTCTGTGTCCATATGCTCTGAGAAGTGAGGCCCTTAGGGCTCTTTTATTCTTACAAGGGATGCCCAAAAGCAGAGCCCCAAAATCCTCAAACTCAAAAGCAAAATAGTCTCAAAAGCAACCGTTCCCAAAAACTGCCAAAAAAACATTCAGCGCAAATTACAAAAATTCCGTACAGTCTGTCAGCGCAAAATCTGGGACTGTTCGTATAGTCTGCCACGTCAGCATGTCAATGCAAAATTCAAAATCAGTACTGTTGCCTCTTCATTGCATCCGTACAGTTGTGTCGCGTCATCCTTCCCGTCTGGGTGGTCATGCCACGGCATCAATTTGTGACAAATGACGACCTTGAAAAGGGTCTCATCCAACCTAGTACTTCATCCTATTGTTCTCCGGTTTTATGGTACTAAAGAAGGACGGATCTTGGAGGATGTGCATTGACTATAGAGCTCTCAATAAAATCACTATCAAGAACAAATTCTCGATTTCCAAGATTGATGATATTCTTGACAGACTTAAGGGATCCTCTTGTTTCAGTAGGATTAATTTGAAAAGCGGATATCATCAGATGAGAATCGCTCCGGGAGATGTCTACAATACAGCCTTTCGAACAAGCTTTGGATTATACGAATTTTTGGTGATGCCTTTTGGACTTACCAATGCTCCGATAACTTTCAGCCGATTGATGGCCAAGAGCATTGATCTTTTGTGGGCACTTTCTTTGATGATATTATAGTTTCAAAATCTGTATCTGTGGCATACTGATCGACCATATCCTTGAAGCTCCTATGATTGTATCGCGGAAATTGCGAGAACCAACGGCTTTTGAGACAAAGCAGCTGCCACCAAATTCTTCTTTCCCTGCACATGGACAATCTGGAAGTGAAACTGTGACAAGATGTTCGCCCACCGCATCTGCTTTTCCGATAGCTTCTTCTGTGACAAGAAGTAGCGTAAACTCTGATGGTCTATGAAAACAGTAAAATCCGCTCCGAGTAGGTAATGTCGCCACTGAGTAAGAGCATGAATAACTGCCAAAGGCTCTTTCTCATAAATCTGTGCTGTCAATTTTAGCCTTGGCTCTAGTAGGCAATGACATGGCCTTCTTGCATTAAGACCGCACCTAGACTACGACCACAAGCATCACAATATACTTCAAATGACTCTGCAAATCCGGCAAAGTCAAAACTGGTCCTGTAGTCAATTTCTCTTTCAATGTTTGAAAGGTAGTCACCTCTATGGGTCCCCACGAGAAAGGGACTCCTTTTTGTGTCAAGATATGCAAAGGGGAAGCAACCTCTGCAAACTTTCTAATGAACCACTTGTAGTACGAACACAATCCCAAGAAGCTTCTAACTTCATGGACATTCTTCAAATTGGGCCAATCACGGATAGTCTCTATCTTGGCCGGGTCCATCTGCACTCCTGTTGCTGAGACATTGTGTCCCAAGAAGTGTATCTTCGATAGGAAAAATTCACTTTTCTTCGCATTAATCACCAACTTGTGATCTCATAATGCTTGAAAGACCTGTAGCAGATGTTCTCTGTGTTCTGCCTCATCCTTTTTAGAAAACAATGATGTCGTCAAAGAAATTGCCAACAAATAGTCTGTACCAAGGTTGTACCATACGTACTGTACGGGTTGTGATTGTACGTACTGTACGTCGTGCCGTATGGATAAATTTTTTAGGTACGTAAAAATACGTACCTTTGTAAAAAAACAATAAATGAGAGGAAATTTAAGAAAATTTTGTTTTCCTCGTTAGAGGGTTAACCAATCTATATCATGCAAAGTACTTGGGGACACATTACTACACACATTATCCACTAGAGATTCACTTAACTTCAATTACATTGGTGTGCTCTTTCCACAAAGGGTTCATAGGTTTCGGCATGATGAAGACAGCCTGCTGAAAACATGCAAATAATAAGGTCATAGGTGAGAGTCGAGACTAAGAGAGCTTAGAGGAATCGAGGATTTAGTGGATGCTTTGACTGGTGTATTTTCTCGCAGAGAGAGACGAGAGAGAGAGAGAGAGGGAGAGGGGGAGAGAGGGAGAGTTGGGGGGGGGGGTAGTAGGTACTTGGTTCTGCACATTCTGCAAATGCCTTTCTCTGTAACGCTCGGCAGCGGCATTGGGCAGCAAAAAAATCACGCAAATCGATATCTAGATAGCCTAAAAGGGCTTTAATTTTTAAAAAAAAAAAAATCACCGTACTGTACGATCCATACGCGTACTGTACGGATCAATACGGACGTACCGTACAGTACGGTTCCACACGTACGTATTGGTACAACCTTGGTCTGTACTCTCGAAAAATCCTGTCCATCATCCGGTTGAATATCGCAAGAGCATTGGTTAGGCCAAAAGGCATCACCAAAAACTCAAATAACCCAAAAGTTGTCCGAAAAGCTGGCTTGTAGACATTTCCCGGCGTGATTCAGAACTGATAATATCCACTCTTCAAATCGATCCTGCTAAAACATGAGGATCCCTGTAGTTGGTCAAGAATATCATCGATCCTAGGAATCGGAAATTGTTCTTGATGCTGATTGTGTTGAGAGCTCTATAATCGATGCACATTCTCCAAGATCCGTCTTTCTTCAAAACCAACAATACTGGAGAGCAGTACGGTGAAGTACTAGGCTGGACAAGACCCTTTTCCAAGCGGTCTTTCACTTGGTTCATAATTTCTTCGTTCTGGGCTCGGCTCACATGGTAAGTGGCTCGTTCGGTGGTGTGCTTCCAGGTATCAGATCAATGGTATGATCCTCAGGAAGAGCGGGTGGTAACTCACCTCGCAGGCCCTTAGAAAAGCAATCAGCATGAGTGTGGAGAAAATCTTGGGGGTCAAAACATATTCGACCTTCAATCATCATTCAGCTCTCTCCAGAAAATCGAGGAAAAAAGCTGAATTTCATCAAGTACAATCTCTGTGCCTTTCATTTGTTAAAGTCGCTTTCTCAGCTCAGTAGTCAACCACGGCGTTGTTCTTGTGGTACCAAGGGATTTTGAGTAGGACGTCACAACCTCCAAAGGTAATTACGTAGAAATCCTCGTGTCCTAAACACCCCTGACATTGCAAACAAAGTTTGCCAATGATCGGTGTAATGGCAACATCCCGTCCGGGTGCAGCTAGAACTACCTTCGCCTGTGGCCTCAGCTTGTTGGGCGTAATTCCAAATCGAGCCGCCAATTCAAAGAAGTTGGCCTTGGCTCCTTCATCAAAGAAAAAGAGGGCTTCCTGATCTTTCACTTTGCCCTAAAAGCGGCAAAGTTTTGTACTTTCATTCATCGGATTCGGTTCGGGCCCCACGCAATGTGGTACCAGTTCTGTTTTCATTTGCCTTATCTGCCACATTGCTCTGCTGCTCTAGAACTCTCTGGCCTGTCTTCAATCTGTTCTTGCTATGCTTTTTAGGGCACTTCGCGGAGATGTGTCCAAATTCCCTGTATCCAAAACTTTTGAGATAAATAACCCTTTCTCTAAGAGTTTGTCGGGGACGTGTATCTTTTTTTTCTTTGTTCTGGGAACTCTTTCTCTTTCTACTTTCATGATTAAAAGTCTGTTGAGTTCTCTGAGTCAAGATCTCATCAGTGGGGTATGTCAGATTGCCCAAGCGTATGGCAAAACCCCATTTCACATGACCCATCAATTCTTGAATAGAATTTGACTTTTGTTCCAAGCAGTAGTCTCTGATTTGTGTAGGAAGTCCGTAGCCAAACTACTCAATCTGTTCCTTAAACAAGACCTTCATAAATGAAGAGGTTGGTAGAAAAGAGTTCCAAAATCTCTCGCAATAAGCGTCCAAAAAATCTCCCTTGGTCATCTGAAGATGATTCCAAGCAGTTCGTATATCTCATTCGTACTCCCGAGTCAGCCAAGAAGAAATAAAAAGCCTTTCAACCATTTAACCGGAGCTTCCTTCTCAGTAGAAGAGTGAACCGCCATGTTCGAGCATCACGAAACCCAGAAAAGGGTTCAAATTGACTGTCCACCTTCTTTAAATTCTTTGGCCTTCTTGCTTTTATCTTCGAGGAAGTCATATTGGTTGGCTTTTAAAAAAAAATGTTTCTTCTTTGCATAAAATATATGATCGTCGGAGTCCGAAGTATCTGATGATGAGTCCTCGGTAGAACTGTCAGAAACTGGGTGAAATCTAGGCTTCTTTGTCTTTTTCTTGCCCTTTCTGAAGCTTTGCTTTGTGCTTCACTTGTCCGTGTATTTCTGTGAGTACAGGTTCTGCTTTTTTGCACTCGTCTGTCTTTTCGGCTTTACTCCTTTCCTGAGAGTAAAAGCAATGGCCACACGCCATCTCGAGAAAATCGTATCAATCGGGTAATTCTTCAGGTGTATTACCAATCTCGGGTTCCTGGAGTACTCAATCAATGTGTTCACACATATGCCAATTTGCAGTTGACGTTTGTACTCCTTTTTAGCAAACTTGTTCGAATTTTGTTTTGCCCAAATCTTCATTCTTTTCTTCAGTTTCCGCGTTGGATCTTCAACTTTTCTTGGCCTTCCCACTAAGAGGTGTCATCTCTGTCAGATTCTTCACCAGAACCCATATGTAATCTGGGATTTTTAATGGCTTTATGCCTTGTAAGATAGAGCGATGAAGATGGGAGCGCGCCCGATGCGTGATGTATGAAGGGTGGGAGTGCCTAATAAGTCCGGGGTCGGGACACGTAGGTTCTTTTCCAAACACGTAGATTCTTTTCCAAAAGCTGTGTGCGTTGCGAAAAAGGATGAGATCCTCCGTAGAAGAAGAATTTTTCTGCACTCTGATACCATTGTAACAAACTTGGACACATCAAGCATAGATTCACTTCAAAACAGTTCACAATTTACAATTAGGTCGACACGGCCCGGCGTAGTTCCGTGCCTAGAGATATTGGCCCCAAAGACTGGCACCCCTTTCGGTATTTCTTTTTATATTAATCTTCGAGCAAAGTACAACTCCCGCGGGTGCTCTCTCTCAGACTCTGCGTCCAGATGCTCTGCAGAGGGAGCCCCCTTGGGTTTCTTATAAAGGTTACAAGGGTTGCTAAAAGCAGAGCCCCAAAAGCTTCAAAATCAAAAGCTTCCACTTAAAAGCATTAAAAAATAAAGTTATCTTTTTCTCTCTCTCAAGCCATTGCTTGGCAAAATAAAGCAAGGCTTTAAAAATAAAAGCTCTCTCTCCTCTTGCGTAGAGCGTAGCCAAAAGCTGCCAGCAACTGCTGCCTTTTTTTTTTGCCGTACGCTGGCCACGTGGCTGTCCGTACAGCCTTCCGCGTTTTCCGGCGCAATCTACGGAGGTGTCCGTACGGTGCCTGCGACGTCAGCAATGTAGGGGAAAATCCGGGAGCTGCCCCTGCAAGAGAATGTGTGTGTGTGTGCGGTCTGTGACCCTAGGGTTATGTCACGTCATTGGGTTGTGACACTAATCAAAATATCAAAACATTGCGGGCCTTCTTTGTCTGCTTGATGTGGGCTCAAGAGAAAGCATTATTGATGATATTTTGTCTACAAGAAGTTCTAGAGCGAGGCTCGCTTGATTCTGGACTCAAATTTTTCTGGTTTCACTGAGGGAACAAAGCTTTACATAGTAATGCTGCGCTAAATGTATTTCCTTGTTCAATGCTTGTTATGTTCGAGAGTTTGCATCCCCTCATTTATTTTTCTTTGCTTGCTTGAAGTCGATCAATCTCTTACTAAACTTCTTTAGGTTATGGGAATATATTTGATGGTACATGAATGTTGTCAGTTTCAAGGCCAAAAACTATTTCGTCGCCGCTGGTAAGATCAGTCTTTGGGTGCATTTGTATCCTCTTTTTTCATATGGAAACCTTGTTTTTCAGAGGCACAAGGATTGAAAGATGGGCTACATAGGCAAACATGGAGTAGATGCTCTTCAAAGATATAAGTATAGCGGTGTTGATCGTTCAATTCTGGCAAAATATGTGTTTCAACCATTCTGGAGCCGCTTTGTGCTGGTCTTTCCTCTTTGGATGCCGTAACTTTCAAGCTCCAGTTGCAGACACATTTTGCATGCAGTTCAAATGATGATAATTTTCTGCTTAAGACTCTCACATGAGGTTTCTGAAGTACTGAACGGATGTATATTTTTGATTTGGTCCACATCTATTGGTTAACGTGGAGCTGGCTTTTATCATTCAATTAGGCCCAACATGGTGAGATATGACATTTACGTTTTTAAATTTTCCCCCCAAGTCACTGATTCTGAACATCTTCTGTTTAAAAAGGGCATTTATCTGATCTTTGTGATGGTTTGCTCTCAGATCACCTTGATAGGGTTTTCATTTGTTGTGGCATCGGCTTGCTTAAGCTTTGTAAGTAAGTTTATACTGCTGTTTGCCTCTTGGATTCTAGTGTCATTTCAAAGTTTTGGTCGTCAATGGAGGGAGGCATTTACTATCAATATGGACTAAGACTCTAGAGCTTAGTTTAGGCACCAGAAGGAAAAATCTAGGATAATGTGCTATAGCACTTGATCATAACTGCAAATACAGCTTCTTTATGCATGCTTGCGATGGCTTGCAAAAACATCACTAAGATTTTCTTGTTGCAGGTATTTTCACCTCATTTGGACTCTCCTTCCCCCAACTGGGTACACTTTTTACATGGTTTGCTACTGTTTTTGTACCAGGTAAGCTGTAGTCTACCTTACCTGTAGTCTACACAATTGCCAGGTCTTTCGTTTCAAAGCCCCACTTTTGTTTGCACGGGGTGTAATTTAAAAATGCCTTTTACTACTTGCTCCTTCAGTGCCGTGACATGGTGTGAACATGATAATCTTGCTGGTCAATGTTCCTTCTGCTTTTGGTCTCATGACAATGGTATTATCAACATTTTTGCCAGCGTGTCAGAGAGGCTATTATGTGTTGCTGATAAATAATTAAACAAACAAGGTTTTTGAATATGTTCAGCATGCCAACAAGGGTTTCTTTGTGCCTGAATTTTTTTCAGTTGAAAGTTGTTTCTTGTAGTGCCATGCTTTCTGTTCAAGTCCAGCTGTGGCATGTGAACAATTTGGGAAGTGGGACACCTATGTGCTCACTAGGTGTAGCGCTATCACTCTTGAACACCTGAACAAACATCCCAAAGAAGGGCATTTTTAGACGAGAATCTCAAGCAGGAGGTTTTTCTGTGAAACAACGACTTCATTAATGTTCAAAGTTTTAGGCATGTTGTAGAGGTCTTTTGGGTTGAAGCAAGCAAGGGCTTGGTATTATGAGTTAAGAGGGCTTTTTCATTTGTTTGGGCTTGCACTGCATTCATGAGGGCTCCATTTAGTAAACGGTCATGCAACACTCTTAAATTGATAGCCATGGTGATTTAAACCGGCCATCACTCTCATGAGAGAGGCAGTCATATACATAACTTTTCATCAGAGTGCGTGGTTCTCCAGAGTCGACCGGGAAAGCGTCGGGCTTGTGGAACTGGAAATAAGTAGAGGCTCAAAACAAGAGAAACACGTGCAAATAGAGATAATTTTAAGGTTAATAAGAGTATATATTGAAGGTTAGAGAGAATTTACGGGAGATGATTATGATTAATAATACTAATAGTTGCTGGAAGCAATAAGAAACATATAATTGACACATAAATGATGCTGTCAACCAACATGTGCTTCCAAATTTTTATTTCTGATATTCCTATCACAAATCAATTGCATGCACTGGCGTTGGTATGCCTTTCGATCTGCAACCCTCTGATTAGAAATCCCCAAAGTTAAAGAAAACTGTAATTACTAGGCACAAATCATTCCTTGTTCACCTTCCTTACTCCAGAAAAAGTGCGAGCCTGAGAACAAATCTACCCTCCTCTGCCCTGTTCCGGATACCCCCAAGAGAGAGAGAGCTTCCCCGGCTATGGCTTAGCCTTCTCTCCAAGGGTGTTGAGAAAGAGAGATCCCAAGCTTAGGGAATGTGAGAGCTATGCAATATTTAAAATGATCGGGTGTTATGGAACTTAACTCCGTAATATGAGAGAGATAAGGGAGTTATTGACTTTTCTCCATCTTCCCGGCTATGGCTTCACCTTCTCCCTCCCCCAAAGTGTGCAAATCACTTCCCAAAAATCTCTCTCGAGAGTGAGAGTTTCTGCTTATTAGAGAAATCCCCCCCCCCTCATTTCCCCCATCTCGTCAAGCTAGGCCAATGCTTTTTTGGCCTGCCCAAAGGGCAAAGGCTATAGTGATGCCTTCTCTTTTTGCTGACTAAAATAGAAAAAAGATTGAGTTGTATTTTTAAGCAATTTTTGATGGGCAAAAAATGCTGATTGGTTGGAATAAGATAGTGGGCACTCATCTAAATGAAGAGTGTGTAAATCTAATGATGTACATGTCTTGAGTTTTGAAATATGAAGTGAATGCTCATTTTAGTAGTCACCTCTCTTAGTTAAGTGTTGGCATAGAAAGGTTCGTTGCTAGTGGCGGCCAACTGGAGGGAGGAAGGTATTTTTTTAAAAAAACAAAGAAAATAAAGGCAGCATTCCCTTCATTGTTGGTGAGTAGTGAGATATAATCTTTCTTTAGTCCGAGCGAGAGCTAGCTAGAGCTAGAGCTAGAGAGAGAGAGAGAGAGAGAGAGAGAGAGAGAGAGAGTGTAGGCGGCAGGTCTTAGGGACAAGCTGACAGAGGGGAGAGATCGGTCATATTTGAGATCGCCCATATTTGCTCTTTGCCATGATCATCGGAACAGTTTTAGGTTAGGTGTAATATGTGGGGCCGCCGCGCTTGGGAGTAATGTCCACGCTTCAAGCGCAGATGGTGGCTTGGAATTGTGCACGCATGCATGTGTGTGTGTGTAAAAATGCTCATCTAAGCAATATCGAGCACACACTCCCAGCTGCAGCACCTCTAGCTGGACAGTCTCGCCCTTTGTGGCTCACTGTCGTAACAGTTGGCTATCTTGCAAGCGGGTCGCACCTTCCCTTCCCTCCATACCCTTTCGATGTCCGACAACTGAGACACGGGCGCGTTGCTGCAGAGTAGCTTCTCTCCTTCCCCTCTCTACAGTGCCCGGATCTGTCCCACAACAATCTGTCGGGGACAGTGGACAGTTGGTGCGGCGCTGGCAGTAACCTCTCTGCCGCGTTGACGCACCTGTACTTAAGCTACAACATATTGCAAGGGGTGATTCCCGCAACCCTCGTCAACTGCAGCGCGTTGCAGCACATCGATCTCTCCTTCAACAGGTTGTGGGGTGATATTCCCATAGTTACAGGGGACGGATGGGACGGACCCTAGGGACGGGGGACGCCCGATTCCGGGAAGGGGACGGACGGCAAAAGGGCTGCCAGGCCGGAACGCATGCAAAACGTCCCCGGGACGGCAGGAGACTTTTTTAAAAATTTGAAAAATTGATCATTTCTAGTGGCTAGTTCCTCTCCAATAGCCATATGTTTGAACTTTCAATGGCTATAAAAGCCACCCTTTGGTCCTCATTTCTCAATGTTTTATAAGCACATTTGCGTCTATGTCACTAATGTTATTTGGTCTAATTAGTGTAAATTTGTGGTCAAAGTGATGCTCTATGTGTGTAGGTCAAAAAATGCCAAAAAAAATCTTCTTTTTTTTTTTTGCCGTTCCGACCCTCGTCCCCGTTTCTTGACTTTTGCCGTCCCGTCCCCGTTCCCGACCCCAACCTGCCGTCCCATGTAACAATTGCCGTTGTCTTGTCGCAATCTTACCTTCTTCAACATCGTAAATAATTGGACTCTCTCGGGCTCCCTTCTTGCAGAGTTCGGTCTGCTATCTCAGCTGGAGGGGAACTAGTTCTCTAGTTCTCCTCTACCCATCCTCTCAACTGCTTTGCCTTGCGGACCGTCCATTTGTGCATCCCTTCCGATTTCTGCACTCTTTTCCCCAACCTCAACGACTTAGTGCTAGGGAACAACTCTTTCTCCGGCTCTTTGCCACCCTCTCTCGCAAACTGCTCCTTCACCAACCTCATGCTGGGCTTCAATAAGTTTTCAGGTGCTAATATTGGCTTACAATAATTTAGTTAAGCTCTCACCTTATAATTTTTTTGTTACTTAACTATGAACTGAAGAATATACTTATTTGCATAGTGGCCAAAGCCCTTAATTTCATGTGTTTATTTGTGTGCTAATCCATCTCTCAGAAGCACTTTTTCTGAGCTTGTTCACAGACACGCACACAATCCACATGACAATGTTGTTGATGATGATGATGGGCCCTGGGAGTCCCCACCCACTAGCAGCCTCCTAACTTGGAAGTACATTTATATATATGTACTGATGTTTCTTTACAAGCGCCTCTTGATTGAGTCAGCACAATTTTCTGCTTGTTCAAAAATCCATCATCTGCTACAGCTAAGACCGTAGTGCAGAATTTGCATCGACTATAAAGGCCTCAAAGATCCAACCCATTTATTAAGGTTGCATAAAGGGAAGTATCTTTGGGTGCTGCGATTGTCCGGCTCATTAATTGTAGAGGCATCAGATGTCCCATAAAAGCAGCAACTTACCAAAGGGATGTCCACCCATGCTAGCTCAGGTGAGGCCTGCACTGCACTACACTGCATCCAGACGTCCACAATTCTCCTCTAGCTACACAATCAGGCAAAGAAGAGCCCTGCAATATACTGTCGCCTTCCTGCATGCATCCCGATCACTCCCTTCTTCCATCCCTCCCAACCTGCTGCATACTATTCCCTTCCTGCGACCGCCCAACCTTATTCACCTTATGCCGCTTCTGTTGAGTTCATATCTCCGTCTCACGGGCAAAACGACCATTGAGACGGAGATAGGAACCCTCCAAGGTTGCGGGTTTGCCAGATATCGAGACACCCTGCAAGATTGCGGGTTTGCCTTGTGCACAGAGGTACAAAGCCCTACCGCGCGCGAGAGAGAGAGAGAGAGAGAGAGAGAGAGAGAGAGAGAGAGAGAGAGAGAGAGAGAAGAAGAGAATTTAAACGTCGTAGGAATATATCCCAAGATACATTAATATAAAGATCTATCCGACGAGGAGAGTTGAACTCAAAACCTGTTATTCAAGAGAGAGAGAATCATCTCTTATGCGAAAATGACCAACAACTTTCCTTCCCTCTCGAATTCCCAACCCAAAATCCTTTTTTTTTTTGTATAAAGCCATGCTCGCTCAATTAAGGCAAGACTTTTAAAAACAAATCTAATACTCGGCAGATTCCTTGATGTGCCTTGGTGAATAAGTCTCTCGATTTGACCCCTCGTGCTCTCTCCCTCTTCCCTTGGCCACTCCTCTAGCCACTTGAGGGAACCACTCTATGGTTGCCTCTCCTCCACACATCCCTTCACTTCCTTGCCGCTCTATCGGTGCCCCTCTCCTCTCCTTTGGGATGCAAATTGCAGTCACCTTTGCTTCTACCTTGAAGGCATGTGGAATTATGCAGACAACACCCCAAGTAATACGTCTTCTACAACAACCTCTCAGATTAACCACAAGCAAGACATCTTCTCCAATAACGAGAGAGAGAGAGAGAGAGAGAGAGAGAGAGAGAGAGAGAGAGAGAGAGAGAGAGAGAGAGAGAGAGAGAGAGAGAGAGAGAGAGAGAGAGAGAGAGAGAGAGAGAGAGAGAGAGAGAGAGAGAGAGAGAGAGATGAAATGATATATTAACGTCTTCAAAAGGCCAAAATGACCTATGAGACCATCAGATACAAAGTGGTGAATCTAATACAATGTCTGAAGTACAAGTACAAAAAGTACTGAAAGTAAAAATAAAAACTGAAATGAAGTGTGAGATGTGAAATGTAAAAATGTAGAATAGGCCCTCAATGACAATCTGGGTGTCGTGCTAGAATGCCTCTGATCCTTTGCTGGAGTCTCCGTCGATGTAGTGTGCTCCCGTGTCTCGGTCGTGGTCGTCTCGATCTCCCGAGCTCAATCGCCCTGTCAATGAGGCTGCCTCTGGTATGAATGCGGGTACAACCCTGTGCTGGTGGTTGGTCTCTTGGCTCCCTCGATCCAAAGAAATCTGTGATCTGTCTCTGCGATTGTCGTACTCCATGTCTCCCCAACAGACTGTCTCTATGTCGGTGTAGCTCAAGTAGATATAAGCGAAGGCATCTCTGGTCCTGATACCTCATGACTCTATCTAGGGGTCCAAAACCCTCCCTGAATAAGCAATGGAAGCGCCCTCGTATCTCATAATACACAGTGCAGTGGCATATGTAGTGTAGCTATGTCTCTGGCTCTCTACCGCATAGTTGACATATCCTAGAGAGAGATGGCTGTAGACTCCTCATGCCTTGCAAGTGCCATATTGATTAGAGCACCACCAAACATGACATGCTATGGCGTTCTTTTTTTGCCACGCCATCTTCTATAACTGGTAAGACATCTAGAGCTCCTTTAACAAATGCTTGAGAAAAGCATAATTGCACATTCCCATTATTTTTTAAATTTTCTCTAGCTGGTATCCCCTACCCTACTCCCTCGTCGTCTTTTCCAGCTCCATGGTCATCCCTTCACATGTCGTCTGTCCTTGAACCTAGCACCACCACTCATCCTGACTGCTATCTTCTGTGATCATCGTCACTATTGCGCCTTTTTCCTTGAGCAACCATAGCTAGTCTCTCCCCCATTTTGCGCAACCCCACCCTCACCCTACTAAGTGGCCACCTTTTCTCTACCCATTGGCTTCACCTTAACCACAAGGATTCCATGAACATTCATTCACTACCTGTAGTTTCATAAACCCTCTGCTCTACCTATCTAATGGGCCCCGACCATCTCACATGCCTGCTGGAGCCAAGACATTGTGCGTACATTTTTGCATGCTGTCATGTAGCATATTCGATGATGCTCTCCTCCCCCTTGTCCATTGTTGGTCATTGATATCCACTGCTCCAGCTTGGGTCTACATGTCCGTCTCCAGTCCACTATCGTCATTTGCCCTCTATTATACTAGAATGCTGCCACCACTACGTATACAATTGTGTTTGGAACGACCAAACAGTTGCTCTCTATTCCACTACAACACTACTGCCACTGCCTATAATATCATGTTGTCGTTTGCGACCACTAGCTTCGCATCGTTGCTCTGTAATAGATCTGATCTACTCTCCATGCCTCTCCCTCCTTCGATGCAAACCCTGGATACGCACGCATCCACTCTATCCAAGCTATTGCTCACACTCCAACCTACAAAAAAAACAGAAAGAGATAATTTAAAAAAAAAACTCAAAATTCAGAGAAAGAAAATAAAAAGGAAAACGTGGATGTTTTCATTTATTTGCAACAACAAACCAGCTTTTGAAACTTGACTCGAGTAAGATGCCAAATCCCTGTTTGATTTCGAGTTTGCATTGGAAGAGAAACGGTAAAATTTTGCAGGCTTTAGTATTGAATCGGCTGTAAACTTCGACTTGGAAACTGGGAATTATTATACATATTTAACTTGCAATACTTGTCTTTACCGTCCATTGCTCTTCTCAATTGCAGGCCATGTGATTTTATCACTTGTTCCACTTCCACTTTGCATGGGTATCTCCCCCCCCCCCCCCCCAACACACAAAAAGGAAAGTTTATTTTCGGCTCCTTTTTGCAGTAGCGACGTCGCTATCGCTTGCATAGGACTCGCCCCTTGATGACGTGGCAACTTCAACGTCGCCTTGCACCAAATTTGCCGCTGTTATCACCAAAGTTTTTCGCCCTAACTTGCTCATCGTTTTGTGTTACATCACCCCTTGTAGCGCCTGGGCCGAGCCCATCTTTCCCCTTCTTCGCTGCCACTGACCTGCTCGACATTGCCCCGTTTTTTCTCTTCTTCTTTAGAAAAAAACCCTTATGGACGGCCTTTCGATCTTGGGCAGCCACCCTTTCCCCCTTGGGCTTACATATCAACCAAAGTATTGCAAGGCACAACATGTTTCACCAACAGCCCCCGCTTGCCCTAGCCATGTGGGACATATCCCACAATCAATACAGTCCAAGTGATAACATTCTGGATGGGACACCCACGAAGAACCTTTTGTGGTTTCATAAGAGCACCACATTAGGCATACATTTCGGCTAAAGCATTGTCAAGCACAACTTTTGCTTTGATAAATGCATCGCATTTGGCATACAAATCAACCAAGGCATCACCAAGCATCCATTTTGGCTTAGATATCAATTAAACTAGTACCGAGCACAACATTTATTGCATTCACATCATTTTTCTCTGCTCTTGGATGTCCGAAACTACCGAGCACAACATTTATTGCATTCACATCATTTTTCTCTATCGTGGATGTTCGAAACTACGAAGAGAACTGCATTTGCCATAAGATGAGCTGTTAATGCCAGATCAAGCAATGTAAAGCACATGCTGTATCCCTTTCCGAGCACTAGCAACCGAATCCTTGTTAAAATTGATTCAATTTCTTGGCGGACATCCCGAGACGAGTAAAAAAAAAGCAGAATTAGCCCTGAAAATTCTTGTATTGCCCATATATTCCTCGTACGTACTCCGATTGACAAGTCATGAAGACAGGGTTGGAGAGCGTGTCAAGCCCTACACTTTTGGCCTATAAAATTGCATGTTGACATTTTCTCTACATCTTGGTTTACAGGCATCAAACCTCATTTAATGGCCCCAAAACCCATAATTAGTATACATTTCAATCAACCTGATGTCATAACAAAATCTGGCATAAAGCATAAGATAATCAAAACACTGAAATGCATACAGACTCTCGACACGACATCCACCGAGCACATCCTCCGGTATGTGCCAACCGTTATCCCAAACTGCAAACAGAAACCTCTAAGCACATTAACTATTGCCTAGTTGAGCATACCATCTACAATACCCCAATCTACAGCTTCATGCGAGCATGCCCTTCTCCAGGATTGTAGGGAAAACACAAAAAATTTCCATAAGTGGAACATAAGCATCCATTAACCCATAAACCATCTTTAAAACCACCTGCATATAAATCAACTGTCGCAGACCCTCACGTATCCATCTCCTCCTGGATCAAATGGCATTTAGAACCACTGGCATGAATCATAAGCACCGCGATATCCTCGTGGATCAAAACATAGCTCCAATTCTCCTACAGTATCAGGTAACACCAAATCCCAGATAGCATCAGGTATCAACAAATCCCCTACAACATCAGGTAACATTAGATACTGCCATATCCCTTGTGCAATACAGGTAATGTAGCTTCACCCCCTCTAGCATTGGAATCTTGGTCATGCATATCTGGATTCATCAGGTTCTTGGCAAATCCCTCCTCATTTGTCTCCCAAGAAACATCAGATTCTTCATCCATTTCTAGACCTTGTAAGTCTTGAGCTTCAGCCGTTGGCAAGGAATCTGCAATTTCAAGCTTTGCATAGAGAACTGTGGCAACTTATTCATCATCTTTAACCTGTAATAACCTGATATTCTCAAGCAAGCAATCATCTACAATAGATTCAAGCTTAACTTGAATCTGCTTGCAAACCTCTGCATAGGTAGGCACATTAACACAATCCAATTCATCTTCATACATGCTTGGATTTCGTTGTTCTCGAATAATAGCAGCTTTAAACTTGCTGCAGCTTTGGATATTTTCCTACTAAAGCTCTCGAACTCAATGAAATCTGGAATCACAAATCTGTCAAATTTTAGAATCTTTTTCTCTTTTGCTCTATGCAACTCTAGTTCCTCTTTATAGCACTCCAAATATCTTGTTGGATCGTAGCCATAAAAAATATCCTACTTATAAAAAATTGAGCGTTTGGCATTTTCAAGAGCCAACTGTTGCAACATCTCTCGCTTCCAGCTTTCTGGCTCTTCAAATTCCCATTTTCCCATTGCTGACTTTGATATTTTCAAAATTTGCGTTATTCTATACTTCAAACCCACCTTGTTCACCTTTCTCAGACTGCTGCAATTCCCAATACTAGGATTTCAAACCTGTTACCAAATTTTGATTCATTACCTGCACGTGATTTGCATATTGCTGCTGCAAAATAGCAGCCATTAGCCCCATCATCCGTTGCATCTCATTATCTTGGCTCGTTGCCATGGTTGATCCCGTCGACCCTGGTCAATTTTGCATCGGGTTCACCAAAGATTGTGGCTCTCCAAGGTTGACTGGGAAAGCGCCGGGCTTCTGGTTGTAGATGGATATTCACTGTAGGCTCAAACCAAGTGAAATGAGTGCAGTTAGGGGTGATTTTAGTGTTAATAAGAGCGTATATTGAAGATTAGGGATTAATTACGAGAGATAACTGAGGAATAGAATAGAATTTACGGCTAATAACAAAAGTAAACAAGAAGATGACATAGATTTCGATGCTCGCAAACAACAGGAGCTTTCATAAATTTCAAATTTATGATCTTTGATAACCCTGTTACAACTGGATTCCATACACCATCGTCGATATGCACCGTGATCTAAACCCCCTAATAAAAAATCTCCACTTGTTGGAAGCAATCTGCAATTGTCAGGCAAAACTCCTATCCTGTACGGTTCCCCTGCTCTTGAATCTCCAAGATTTTAATGAATGGCACAAAATCTTCAAAAATCTTTTCCCGATTTTCCTTCCACTACTCAATCAAGTTCTGCTTGCTCTCTTTCTTGCAAAGCACATGCCCCTTTGCACGCCTTTGATACTCGTCCTTGCTTCCCAGCTTTGCTCACTTATGCTCGTCGAAGCCGTCTTCTCTGCCGAGATAGAGAGCGAAAGAGCAAGATATGTGAGCTAGGCTATGGTTTAGACTTGATTCTGGGACTTGAGGGCATTGTAGCTTAGTTACGATAGAAATCGTGCAAGGTAGATCGAGTATTATGGCGAGAGAGGGAACTATGCTCCTTGAGTGTGAGGGGGATCGAGAAACTATGCTCAAGCATGAGAGAGAGATGTTGGACATATCCCGCAATCAATGCAATCCTAGTGATAATATTTTGGATGGGAAACCCACCAAGAACCTTTTGTGGTTTCATGAGAGCACCACATTAGGCATCCATTTCGTCTAAGGCATTGTCATGCACAACTGACAAATGCACCACATTTGGCATACAAATCAACCAAGGCATTGCCAAGCATCCACTTTGGCTCAGATATCAGCTAAACCAATGCCTAACACAACATTTTTTGCATTCACATCATTTTTCTTTGCTCATGGATGTCCGAGACTACGAAGAGAATTGTATCGGCCATAAGATGAGCAGCTAATGCCTGGTTTGAGCACTGTAAAGTACATGTTGTAGCCCTTTCCGAGCACTTTCCTTCAAGGGTGAATCTGGGCTTATCCTGGATTGATCTAGGTATATTTTTTAGTCGTATAGCGGACATGCAGACTTCACATTGTGAAGTTTTCGTCCGAGTTACGACCAGTTGATATTGTGCTAATTCTTTCTATCTTTTGTGGTGCGTATGCCCTATCAACTACCTCATTTTTGTGCTAATTTTTTCGATTTAATGTTTCTTTTAGTGCTAGGCTTCATTATGGCTGAGTCTGCCCTTGATCTCCGGAGTCATGACAGAAACTCAGCACGTTGAACTTTGTGTTGATGTATGCTCATGTGTGTGTGCGTGTGGTGTGTGTCGTGTTGGGGAGCATATGTTAGTACGTAGTTCTACACCCACTATTGGGAACTGACGACGTTAGTGGGGATGTCGTGGTATTTAGTCAATACTATGCATGATGGAGCTGATGGTTATATTGTCTTGTGGGTGACTACCATGGGTCTATACCTTGCGCTTTCCTTCAAGGGTGAATCTGGGCTTATCCTGGATTCATCTAGGTATACATGTTGTAGCCCTTTCCGAGCACTAGCAAGTGAACCCTTGATAAACTTGATTCAATTTCTTGGCACACATCCGGAGGTGGGTCCAAAAACTACTGAATCGGCCTCAAAAATTCTTGTACTGCTCATATCTTCCTCGTTCAGACTTGACAAGCCGTGAAGACAGGCATGGAGAGCGTGTCAAGCACTACACTTTTGGCCTATACAATTGCATGTTGATAGCATCTCTATATCTTGGCCTACAGGCACCAAACCTCATTTAATGGCCCCAAAACCCACAATTAGCATACATTTCAATCAACCTGATGCCATAATAGAATCTGGCATAAAGCATAAGACAATCAAAACTCTGAAATGCATATATATCTCATCTTTCATCCCGTGGCTGCAAAGCACAACAGGTGATTGCAAACTTTACTGAGATGTGGTAGTGTGAGGATTTGTCAATACAAAATCTAAAAGTAATGAGATTGCGTCATTGGATGATGATGTCGATGCGTCCAAAGATATACACAGCAATTTAAAATTTTAATCACACCTTAGCAAGTGTAGACAAGCAATGAAGTGTCAGAGGTTGCAAGCAGCTATACTTTTCTTTGGAGGCATTTTAAGTAATAAAAATCACACTAGGGTCTGGCCCACCTTATAGCTTCGCATGAGTTGTGTGTGCTCTCTTGAAGTTGGAATCACTTATGGCATCATGTTGATGGATTTGAGCTACTGTGTGTCCATGACAGGCAGTTAAAGTATTGAGTGCATTAGATGCTAGGGATGAAGTTGTTCATGGTTGTTTGTTGGTGATTGCTTGTTGTAATATGTGTGCTACTAAGTCCTTACCAGGCTGAACATGGTTCTTTTTGGTATGATGTTGTAACCAGTTTTCTGAGCTACTTGAAATCTTGAATTGCCTTGCAAGGAAGGCTCTTCATGGTGGAACGCCAGTTATGGTAGAGAACGACCCTCTCTACATGCAAAGATAATCCTAATTCCCTTTCTTTTTTCTTCAATGTTCTATTCTCAAGCTAAAGAGTTGAAAAATTGACTACCTGAGCGATGTTGAGAGAGTTCATGATGTGGCTCTTTGGGGAAGCAGAGCATACTGTTTTGGATGACCATTTGGTGACCAAAGGGGGAGTCTCTAGAGCTGAGGTACGACACAAGGAAGGAGATGGGAGTGGCAGAGAGGTTTCAAGAGCAGTTATCGCCTGCAAAGCGCCATGAGGGCCGACCTCATATAACAAGCCGCCTGTATACAGGCTCTGATTTTCAGCTTAGGAAAGACTCCTTAAAAAGTTTTGCAGGTTTTCCAACGGTAAAGTGAGTTGCTCTATTGTGAGCAAGGTCAAAATTCTTGAGGGGTGTGCTAGTGAGAAGATGGCTCAAGTCCTCTTTGATTGTGCATCTTCTCTATAAGCTAGTGGAGAGAGGTGTGTTATGTCTATTTTGGGGGGTTTTCCTATGGTAAAATGAGTCGATCTCTGTGATCGAGAGTAAAATTTCTTTCTTCTTTGTAGTCGAAGATGTAATTGCTGTTCTCACCATAGATGGTTGAGGTGGTGTCAAATCAACAATTGCTGACGGCTTTTCCTCCTTTTGAGGACTTAATGGTGCCATCACCGTTTTTCATTGCGGCAAGTCAGTCCCATGCTTTCTTATGACATAACTGGGATCCTTTGAATGAAAAATGAAGTGATCCAAAAGCATGTCAGCCACTGCTTTTCTGTCTTGTTGTGTCTCTTGAAGTAGATCTTACTGTCTGAAACTGCTCGTCCTCAATATCTTCTTCCACTACTGCAACTTCAATCTCCTCGACTTCGTTAAAGCCTTCTGTTTCCCTGGTCTCTTTTACATATGGATAATCCTTTTCTTCTTCCCAAAGATTAGAAGATAGTTGATTGCTGTAGTTCTATATAATCCTTTTCTTCTTCCAAGAGGTGAGTAGATGTTGCTTCCATAGTCGATTTTTGCAGTTTTGGACTCGAGTATTTTGAGAACAACAACCTTCTGAGCTTCTATACCACTATAATCAGCAAGCCACTCGACAAGGCGGTAAATCACTGTGACAATACCAAACTGAATGGAAAACGAATTGCCATGTCAGCCTTGCCACACTGCCCTGCCAGCGGATCCATACGTTGCCCCGTGTTTTGCGAGCAGCTGCGCTTTACTTCGGGTCGTTAAGTTTGGTTCAGGCTCGGCTCGACTTTTCCCAGCCCACTTCTGGTACATGCAAGCATGCCATCTCATCACTTTGTGAGACAACATTGTGATCAAGGGCCACAAAATCATTATGACTTAAGTAATTGTGATTAACATGAAGCAATCACTGACAAGGCAGAGAGAGGCTAAACCTAACCATGAAGGATGATGATCAGAGATTTGCATGGAATAATCAACCCACCTTTGACGTGTGAAAGCAGCATATTGCTCCATGTTAAAAGCATACCATCTGTTCAGCCTCACGTGATAAAATGATTGCGCATTATGGGAAAATGTGCAAACAAGAACCCTTGGTTTGACATGTAACCATAACTCCAATACCGAACATAGTTGCATTCAAACACATTTGAATTCCTTATTAGGAGTTTGAAAACATTTATAAAAAGGTTTTAAACTTGACCAAATTAGGGTTTGGAAAAATTGGGGCTTTCACATATTTTGCGTAGTTTGTCGAGCATTAAGCCCCCAGTCCCAACTTTTGAGTCTTTATTTTGTAGTATCTCTAACGGATTTTATCATTTAATTGTGTTCTCTTTTGCTTAGATGATGGATGCTACTCTTTATAGAGTTCTCTTTCACAAGATCAGTGATTCACAATTATCTGAATGCTCTGAGTTATCATGTTATGAAAATGCTCCTTACTTGCAAATGCTCTATTTTAATACATAATGGTTATCTTTGACTTGAATGTTACAGAATGCTTGCAATAAGTGCAAAAAAATTAGGGTCATATTGATTAGGCCTAGGAGTCCCAAGCAAACTCGTTTCATACTTTCAAACCCGTTTGCGTTTTGACGTTTGATTTGCATTGAATAGTGGTTATCTTTGACTTAAATGCTACAGAATGCTTGTAATAAGTGCAAAAAAATAGGGTCACATTGATTCGGCCTAGAAGTCCCAATCAAACTCGTTTCATACTTTCAAACTGTTTGCGTTTTGACGTTTGATGTGCATTATGTATCCAACCTATAATTTGTCAGCAAGGCCTCAATGCCAAGCCATGCCTGCACAAGAGTTGCATTGGCCAGTGCGTCACTGCCGGATTCCTTTGGTGAGCTCATTCCAGATTCCACACACTCCTTGAGGGTATGCCGAGTTCTCGAATTCAGATAGAGAAAGGCATCTTGGTCGAACGTGTTCACACTCTATGAGGACTGTCGCCACACCTTCAGGATGTAGCTAGTGAAGGGTCTTTTATAGTCTCATAGAGCATGGCTTTTCTTGGTGGAGCGTGGTGTATCTCTCCTTAGATGCTACTGGCTGCCTGTTTGGCTAATGCCTCCATTTATACTTGAGATAGCGTTGTGGGGATGGCTGGCTCACTGTTGTGCGTTCCTGTGCACTGTGGTTACCCGCACTGAGACAGGTTAACCTATTGGCCTTTCTCCTTATTTGTGGAAGTATGCTTAACTGTTTGCCTATAAAATAGCCCTTTTTCAACAAGCTCAAAAAGTACTTGTCATGTAGCTGGAACATTTTTTAATTTCAAAAATAAATCGAAAGATTTGACATTTTTTCAACTTTGTTTTACAGACGTTTGATGCTGTAGATGGCAAGCAAGCAAGACGCACTGGATCTTCAAGTCCTTTGGGGGAGCTTTTTGATCACGGTGAGAGTGTTTGTTTGCCTTCTGTTGGTGTTGTCTGATGGAGCGAGGCAATGGGAGCTAATAGATTTGTAGGATTTTCTTGCAGGTTGTGATGCGCTCACATGTGCGGTAAGTTTTTCATTTGTGCTGCTTAAAAGAAAAATTAGGGCGTTTTCAAAGATAGACAATGCTTAACCTCACCCTCCCCTCCCGATTTGCTTTCTTCCAATTGACATCTTCTGTTTTGTACATTCTTCTTGGAGCACTTGTCCTGACTATTGATTGTGTTTGGTCGGTTGATTTTATGAGTAGTTTGAAACGATGGCTTTTGGGAACTCGGTCATGAGCGGAAAGCACACAATGTGGTTCTGGGCAATCTCAAGCATACCCTTTTATGGTGCAACATGGGAGCAGTACGACACCTTAGAACTCTTTAAATTTTTTTGGCTCCTTTTCAAGCTGGATTGTCCTGCTCTGCCCCTCTATGAGAATAGAAAGTCTTTTAACTCATTGGGGTGTAGTTTACGTGTAGAAGTGTGATGATTGTTTCCAATCATTAAGTATAAGCATTTCTTGGTAGTAAGTAGGAGTGAAACGAATAAGTCTTTCCTTGCCTCACGTTTGGGTTGTATTGAGTTGCAAGTTAGAGGTCTTTCTTGTTCGACACCTAATACCTCTTTTGACATCTACTGCCATACTAGCAACAAAGTAGTAAACCTCAGGGTGTCCCAAGTGCTCACTGGTATACCACCACCAAATTGCAAGGCTAAAACAGACTATGCTATTTCCTGGCTTCACAGTGGGTGATGGTTTATTTCAATCACTTGGGACACCCACACCCTCAAGGCCCTCCAATTATGGAGGCTTTCACTTATCTTTCTGAATTATTGTAGCATTTCCGTACATGTTCAGTTTGCATGATAAGTATCATACATATGCTCTTGTAATTCCTTTACAAGTCAACTGTCATTACATCATCAGCTGTCTACCGCCTTTATATGACCGATTTTCAGCAATATTAACGATCTACTGATTATTTGAGTCAGCTAAAGAATTCTTTAGTGATTTAACTTGCACAATATTTTCCATATAATTGAAAGATTGTGTTTTGAGGTTCGAATATGATTCTGTTTGAAAAGGTCTAGGTGAATAGTACAAGGTTTTCAAAACCGTAGCACCAGGTGAGTAGGCACCTTAAAAGGTCAAGAAAATTGCATGTGAGCAGTCTGTGTTATGCCTGGGTTGAAGTCTGCGCATTGACATTGTTGCTATTCTCTATGCTTCCTGTATATGACAGCTTTTTCACGAACACTTTGATCCTTCCAGAAGTTAATGGTCCTACGGAGGGTCTCATGCTGATCTATCTGATTCATTTTTTCACTGCTTTTGTTGGTATGCAACGGTGTTGTTCATTTTTCCTTTGAACATTGCACTGCTTAGGAGGAATTAAAAAAACAATGGAACTGATGAGGTCTCTCACAATATTTCTGATTGGCTGGTTTTTTAGGACCGACTTGGTGGGCTCAATTGGCAGGTGATGTTTTTCCATTTGTGGGAAGCATTCCGTTTCTTGCAGGTATTGTATGCCTACGCTGTATGCTTTAACTTCCAGCATGAAAATATATTATGTTCAATTAACAGCATGCAAATCAATCCTCCTATAGAGATTGTTTTCTTGTTGCTGCATATAGGTGCATGTAGATTGTGCGTTTGATTACCTCCATCGTGGGAAAGTTAAGATATTGGAATGTTGCTTGTCGTTTACGTTGTATGTTGCTTCACTGCTTCATCCTTTGGTGTAGATAACGAACTGACTGAAAGGATAAGATTGGGCTCCAGTTGAACAGAGCGGGTAGGATCCTTGAAGTTGGGAATCTCCTCTCTGGATGACTCAAGGACTTGTTTGTAGAGGTAGCCTTTATTTCCAGGTTGGTGATAAAAGTAAGTTGATAGCACTCATAGAGAAGGATATGGAGGCTTGCAGCTTTAGGGGAGGATTATAATCCTAAGTGGCCAAGTAGAGAGTTTGATTCCTGACCCTGCTATCCATGAGAGCTCACTTACAATGTCAGCAGCAGAAACAAAAAATAGACAAGATTGAGCGGCCACACAGTGTGAGCAAAGGTATCTTGAGTTCTTGTGAAGTCTGTCCACCTCGAGCACCTCCTCATGAGTATCATCTCATGGGCGCATTTTGGCCAAGAAAGGGAAAGTAGTTAGGCTTCTCTTATCTGGAGACTCTGTACTTTTTCTACAGTGGGGAAGTAGCCAAGTGCTGAAAACTTGGTCTCGATTGATTTATATTATATGGCTGCAGCTTTCTTGTTCGAAGTGGTTGGGTGGGGCAGCTTTGTTGGAGTTATGAACAAATCATCTTGTTTATAGACAGATGATATTGCGTCGTTCTTAGGTACGAATCGATACACCGTTGTTTGAGGATTTAAGTACTGTCCATGGAAGACGGGTTGTACTTTACCTCTGAAACTGTGGGTCTGTGGTCAAGGGTGCAGGGTGTGATTTTCGTTCTCATGGATGGGTCTTTGCTTTATCTGGCTATGCAGAATGGAACTATTACCTCAATGCTGACATGGCCCTTGTTTGTGACATATGAATAGATGCTCCTGTATATATATTGGTTATTTATGTCATGATGTTTTTTGCGGTCATACCAACGGTGACGTACAAGTAAGTACAAGTGTATCTTATCCCTCGTTTGTGCATCATATGCCTGTGCAGTGTTTTTCGCATCACAAGCACCCTCAATACACATGCCTTTTTTGTACATTTGCAGTGTCTATAATGTAAAGAAAGCTGTTAGCACCAAAAATGGAAGTATGCTCGCAGCTTTAGCTATGGTAATTATCAAGTTCTGCAGCATATAGAACATTCGGATTTCTTTTCATATTAAAGTATGTACATAGATTATTGCAACTTGATGTGGCTGCCTTTTTCTGTTGTCAGCTCTTTCCATTTTTCTTCTTGCTGGGCGGCATCACTCTATGGTAAAATCTGAAGTTTTCCACAGATAATGTTTTAACTTCTTTCAGTTTTTGATGATTGGAATACCCTGCATGTCTTTACATAAATTCTTCCCATTGATATATGAAGCTAGTAGTAGGCTTCAGAGATTATATGACTAAGTTGCAGCTTGGTGGAAGGCCTATCCTGTGCAACTGTCTTTTGCTGTCTTGACGTATTCCCCTCCCCTGGTTGGGAATTAGCTAAGATTCAAGCCTCTTTTCATTCAAGACAGCTATTTTGTGCCTCTATGCCTTTGCATAAAGGCTGTCACCTCTTTGTCACTCTCCATTCATTGAGTTTTGCCACATTGCTCAGCTACGTCCAATTGCTCTTCTTGCCAAAAAGAGCAACGCAACAGTGCTTTGTCATTCCAAGGTTGTATTGGGGTGGGGTGCCGGACTAGAGTGATGGCACGATGGCCTTCTCTTTTGCGTTATCGCCATTAATGGTGGAGCTATATTTCAGTAGTGGACTTCGTGTCCCCACTGTAGGCATTACCAAGCGAGTGCGGGTCTGTAGGATAAGTGCAAAGCTAAGGCTAAAGTAGAAGCCAAATGAAATATCTCACCTCACAGCGCCTCTTTCTGATTCTATAGAGCCTCTGTGGCTTCAGCCTTAGTTTGCTGATCCCTTACCGCAGAGACCTGACAGCTTAAATTTCAAAATGTAAGAGTAAGGTACTGGATTGCGTAACACTTCAATGGCTTAGACTTGAAATTGAAGATTGCTTGACTACTGTTTGAGGTTATTGCTATTGGCATCCAATGGTTTCAATGAACGCCTTGTTCTATTTCAGGGGCCTTTTATCTCCCTCTGACATACTCGGAACACGTCCTCATATGGTCCTAATGGGTACTGGGTTTGGTTTTGGCTACCTTGTTGTAAGCCTCTTAACAGAAGCCATGTTTTTGTAGATTCCTGCTCTTTCGAATTGCTAATCAACACACTGACGTATTGTTTGAACTTGATATGGTCAGGGAAGAATAATTTTAGCTCATCTCTGCGAAGAGCCAAAAGGTCTAAAAACTGGAATGTGCATGGTATATCCTGTTGCTGTTTACTTTTGTTTGAAATATTATGCGCTAAATTTATTGTGCATAGGACTAATGTGCATAGGACTAATTCTTTGCATCACAGGCATTAATAGTTCTTCCTTTTGGGATTGCAAATGCCATATCTGCCAGTGTACTAGGAGGGTAAGTTTCATACAGAACAGGTTTTCCTTTAACAAGCAGCAATACACGGATTTTACTTCCCTAGAAGCACTTATTTTGAGGCTTGAGAGCTTTAATACACTGGTGATATTAATGCACTTAGTGCTAGTTGGCTTTCTTGAGCCAGTATGTTGCACGAATTTTCCTAGGTTCTTCATCGTCAGATCAAAAATCAAGAATTTGCTCTACAATTGTATGAGTGTGCAGATCTCCTTTGATCGGTGAGGAATGGATTCTTCTAGCATTTTGTGCTTTCACAAGTAAGTTTTGTGGTTATTGGAGGTTTTGATAATGTTGTATGTTAGCTAATCCTTTTAATGCTTCCTTGCAGCGTCATTGTATGCACACTTTGCCTTAAGTGTCGGGAGTGAAATTACAAGTGCTCTTGGAATCCACTGCTTCAGGTACTATCCTGGTGCTCCACCTACATAGATAACAAAAACATCGATAGCGCACAATAGGACTACCTCTTTTAAGTTCGAAGCCTGGACCTTTACTGCTCATTATGTCAAATTGTGCCCGGCACCATGTAGGCTTATAAATTAGAAACGGGAAGCACTGCGATCACCGATCATTAGAAACCTTATTTGTGGTGATCACATGACAGGTAAAGACCTTGCATTGCAGGCTTGGGTCTCTGCAAGGTGTATTCATGATTGAGCTGCCTCTGGGGTATGATAGGACAACGGGCCTTCAATTCTCAATCATACCTGAGCGATATAGTAGGCACTTACATTTTGGTAAGACTTCTGCACAGGAATCTCCCTGTCCCCTTCAAGGGCACTCAAGGCCTGAGGGAGGCGTTTCCCCATCCAAATGTTGTCAATGAAATATGGTTGGCGAGAGCTATGTAAGCTTGGGTAAGAGCCACAATCAGAGATCCTCATGGACACCCTTCCTTGGACATGATTGATAGTCTGTACCCTATGCTTATGCATTCCTGTGGACACCCTTGATATGGGATGCCACCCAGACATTGCTTCATTTTTATGATTTTTACTCTTCACAAGCTAGGCAAGGAGCAAATGATGAGTTTAACTGACCGTCTCTTGATGTTCTGGTCATGCAGGATTGGACGAAAGCAGGCATAAACGTAACCCACATTCTTTGTGCCTCTCAAAAATGAGTGGCTTGCGTCTTTTTGGACATTCGTCCATTTGTTATTTACATTCTTCAACACATCAGTATTTCATCCTTTTGTGGCAGTACATTCATAGTCATCTGTGAAGTGCTTATAATTTTGAGCATAATTTATTGTGATTCGTTGGGCTCCATAATAGTAGTATCAAACTTAAACTTATAGGTAGGGATGGGTAACAGAATGTCCCCCCCCCCCCCCCCCCCCCCCCCCCCCCCCCAACGGACCCGGCGCGCCGCCCCCTCTCTCTGCAGGCCTGTGGAATCACTATATCATTAAACACTTGCAGAACAGACTCTCAGGGATTCATCTACAACAGCTTGAGCATCTGCCAGAAGCTTGACTTTAACTAGTACCAAGGGGCAGAGGAGCGTTGCAATATCTGGAGTCAAAAGCAGCAGCATTCCTCATGCTTCATATGAACCGGAAAAATTTAATTCTGAGAGAATGGAAGACAAAGTCGAGCGTATCTTTGACTAATCAGTGACAAAAAGTGATAGTAAACTTAGCACATAACTTTGTATAAACCCAAAATTTTGCCCATTTCCATCGGTTATGTGCAGGCTGCATATGTCTAGAAGGCATGCTTGAAGCTCTCTCTCTCTCTCTCTCTCTCTCTTTTGAATAACAGATCTTGAGTTCAACTCTCCTCATCGGATAGATCTTCAAGGTCTCTTGGGATAGTTTCCTACAACGTTAAAATTCTCTTTTCTTCTTCTTCTTCTTCTTCTCTCTCTCTCTCTCTCTCTCTCTCTCTCTCTCTTTCTCTCTCTCTCTCTCTGTCTGTAAAACTTGTTGATGGAATTTACAAGTGGGAAACCTCGGAGAGGAAAACCCACCAAAAATAAGAGACAAAAAGTGGAGCACCATATGAGGCTCCAAAGGTCAGAAACCATCAAGGTAAATCTTGTAGGCATCAAGAGTGATGTCCCCAACATCATGTGATAAATATAGTGCATGACCAAGCAAGAATTTGAGATATGGAAAAGGGCAACCATCAATGCCTCGAGTTCCCATGGTGCCAAATGGCCCAAAGAACCCAAAATTTGACCCAGGTAAAGAACACCACAAACTGAGATTGCGGAGATTGAAGCACACTAAAAAGCCTAAATAGTTTGTGAAAAATGTCGGAAGGAATGCACAATCAAAGAGCAGCGGACACTTGCCAAATGAAAAATCTGGAGCAGCAACCACCGCACAATCATCTCAGGCAACAAGCAGGTGCAATATGCCTTGCATGCAAAAAGTTGCCAACAGGCAGAGCTCCCACTAAGCATCGCCACAAGAAAAGATGCTCCTTTAGAGGAAGATGACTCTGCCAAATGCTTCATTGCCACCACAAAGATGACTTGGAGAGTCACCACAATTGATTACCATGATGCACAATCCAGGCATCGGATTGCACGAGGGCATAAACATTGCTAGTTGAAATGCATTCCAACCTAGTAGTAGTAAGATTGAAATGCATTCCAATCTAGTAGTAGTAAGATTCCAATCAGAAAGGTGGGAGTCCTCATTCAAAGGAGGAATGGGTGAGTGATATCAAGCAACTTTTGAACCTCCAATCAAAGAGGAGAATAGTGGAGACCCAACCAAAAATGAGACACCGCATCAGCGAATGAGAAAACATGACCCATGTCATCCGTGACCTACCTCCTAATGCATTTGGTAGATTCCTTTTTGGGAAAGAAATTACACTTGGCGAGGAGACCGTTGAACCAAAGTTGAAGAGAATGCCCTACTCCAATGCAGACTTTCCAAACGAGGGTAGCTACCCAGAGGGGATTGTCTACCATGCCATGCCAAATGTGAATTGACAACCATCCAATCAACAATGACAAAAGAAAAGAGATATCGAGGAATGTATTCTTTAAGCTTCCCAAAAGTGACGTCTCAATACGTGTGCTGCCAATGACCAAAAGATGGCATGAATGTGATGCCATGAGTGTCCAAGGTTGTTGTTGCTCCACTAAGGTTGGCAATAGCATAGCTTTCTAGGCTAGAGCATGACATCGCAAGTCCAAAATATTCAGCTCTCCAAGCGTCTTGAGAGAACACAGCTTGTCCATATATAAAAGTCGAAGACCCTTTGTGCTAGACGAGGTCCGCTAGAAATGTTCCAAAATACTAGACAAGGAATTGCAAGCGCGAATGAGACTAGGATAGCAGAGGTAAATAAAACTACACATAAGCCACAGGAATGCGTTGAACAATGTTGAGATGAACATGTAAACGACAAAGGAAAAATTTCCAATAATTTAACTTGAGAGTGTAGACGTTGGAGTATGCAATCCAGTTTTTGCGTGGCCGATACTTCCCAAACTAGGGGATAACCCAAATGACAAACTATGGTATGTGGAGGAACAATCTCCCTTGGCCACAATATGTGATGCGAATCACACTCTTTTAAAGGTAATAGCTTGGATTTATGAAAAGTAATTGTAAGGCCCGTCACCCATCCAAACAAGCGAAGAATATGCATAATGTGTTGTACATTCTCATAGCGATTGCCAAGCATAAATAAAGAATCATCCGTGTAGGCGTGATCGATAAAGTGCATTCCAGATGGTAATGTTAGGCCATGTAGTCTGCCAGTGGAGGTCAAGAAATTCAAATACTTAAGCTAGGGGTGTGTAGCAATTGCAGAAGGCAAAGCATTCTGAGGACACCCTTGCCTTACTGAACGTTCCAAAGGCCAAGCCTCTATAAGAGGTGTATCCAACAAGCCTGTATGTTGTGTGCATACAAGAAAAACACGACACGGGATAGTCTAGGCCCAAATCCCAAGTGTTGCATGGTATCCGTAATGTAATATCAAAGAACAATATCAATTACTTTTCCAATGTCAACTTGCATAACCAAAAACATCTTGTCGAGTATATTTTGCATATCCCATTGCAATGACGACATTGACAAGGCTATTAGTAATTTGACGTCGTAGAATGAAACCTTATTGAGATTGATGTAAACCTTCATGCAGAAAGCACTTGTTGGTTAATTAGCATTTTGGCCATCAATTTATATACTGCAGACATGTACGTAATAGGTTGCCAATCAAGAAATTCTTCACATAATGTTTGCTTGGATATCAACTTAAGCAAGCCTTCTTTCCAATAGGAGGGCAATTCTTGATGCTTCCACGTTGTATTCATCATGATCAATAGTGGCAGCTTTAGATAATCTCAAAAAGACAAGAAAAATTCCATAGTAAGACCATCCTAATCGGGAGCTTTCCACTGGTACAAATCAAGCAAGTTGGCATACAATTTCGTCTCGGTGAAGACAACTTTCATGTCATAAAAGCTAATATCTAACCAATCCAAAAGATTTTCTCATATTAAAATGATCACTTAATGTGGGAGAATAAACAGGAACAAGGGTTAAGATATTGAGATGTGCTTATAGATCTATCTCAACCCGGGGCCAATGGTAAAGGGGCCCAAATGAGAGATGGTCTATCAAAGAGCAAGGCTAACCAATGGAGCATAAGACCTTAGGGTTAGCTTCATTGAAGACCTCCAATAGTTAGTGTAAAAGTCCTTTGACCTTAGGTAAGCTAGGGCTGACCTTGAGGTGGGAATCCGACCCAAGTTTGAGGTGCTTGAGATGCTAGGGTTGCAGGTGAGAACCCAGCCCAAGCTTAAAGTACTTAAGGGCCAAGCTTGTGGTGGAAGTGGGCCTATGCATGAGGGGCTTGAGGTGTCAAAAGGTCAAGATTTAATCCCTACAAGGAGGGGACGAACCCTACAAGAGGGGGGATGAGAGAGGACACCCACACACTCACACAAGGCATGCATGGTACAAAGGAAACAAAAGGGTCACTTGTCAAGTTCCTCCTCATGTTGCCCTCATGGTGTGCCTGAAGCCTATTGGTTGGCCACCCAAGGGTTCCAATGATAATTTAGGAGATTTAATTAATTGATTTTGCATTTATCAAGTCCTCTCTCTCAAAGGGGAAAGAGGGACAATTGTCCCAAAGCTACCCTTGTTGTTTGTAATGCCTCTTGCTTGTGATTGGCTAGGCCTGGAGGGGTCCAATGAGCTTCAAGCATGAGCTACAAGGGGGGGTTGACCAAGCAAGCTACGGGGTTTCTTAGGGGGTATACTCACCCACACACACTCTCATTGTGTGCTATGCAAAGTGCAAGATCTCCCTCTCCTTCTCCAAGCAAATAGAGGTTGAGAGCCTACACAAATACTCTTGGCTATGGAGTGCAAATCCAACCAAGAGCCATGCTTCAATGCTTAAGCTTTCCATCTTCTCCTTCTTCATTACTATGCTATTATGTATGCTAGCAAGAGAGTTATGATAAGTGAAGAACTAATTCTTTCTCCTAGGAAATGTTTCTTCTTCCTCTTCTCTACCCTCATTACTTGCTAGCTCTCTCCACCTTCGAAGGTGTTTGAGGTCTTGGGACAGCCTTGGGATAGTTAAATCTTTTTTCAAAGTTTATGTTATGTTTGTGATGCATGAAGATTTCCATATTCATTGCATCACCTAGGTCACAAGGAACACAAAGATTGTATTGTAACAAGTCTCTCTTAATGGGACAAATCATAATACAAATGCATATTGGGCTCCACATAAATCCGGTCCTCAATTGTTGTCATGTTCTCTAAATTCTCTCTCTTGCAAATGTATTGTTCATGTCAAGTTAACTTATTGCTATGCCTATGTTGTTATCTTCAATTATGTTCACACGTTATGCTCACAAAGTAATTTCTTAAAAGTACTCTCATTAATTTTCGCTACTCTCAAGTTAATAGGCCAATTCTATTACATTGGTATCATAGCATTTGGTTTCTCTTTTCTTGCTTAAGAAGAGAGGTCCTTAAGTAGTCTATAAATGGTTGATTTTGTTAATCATATTAGGGTAAGTGGAACTTGGATCTATTATCGATTTTGTTGAGCCCACTATGTGGGATATGGTGCACACCTTGGGAGCTTTGGACTTAATATGGAGTCTTTTTAGACTTGTCTACGGCTTTACCATTATATTGAGCCATAAGAAGTCCAAAAGGAGCTCGCCCTCGGCAACTCTGCTATGTTAGACCTACTCCACTACTCTCTATAATTAACCACTTTGAGCCGTGGGTGTAGATACTTAAGAGCCAATTTTCAAAGGCTAAGAGAAGTGGCAACTAAGGTTTTGAATTGCCAAAGCATACACTAAGTACGTACATAAATTTTGTTAACATGGCTGACAATAATCAATAGACTAGAATGAACATTGATAGCTTTGAATTTGCACATGAAGGTGCTAATGATGATGCCCCCATGTTTGTCAATTATCTCGCTACTAGGTTGCAGCAAGCTATGAGCAACTCTGCTTTGCAAGCTGAAGTTACTCAACAACTTCGTGCTTATGGAATTTCCCTTGCTCTTCAAGAGGAGAGAGAGCTTAGGAGGCCTCTTGAAGAAACTCCCAAAAGAAGACTCTCTCTCATTCGAGAGGAGGAATCCAAAGAGCAAGAAAGCAATGAAACATTAAGTTCCTCTGAAGATGTGGCTCTGCGAAGATGGCGGTCTAGACGATTGTCCACTCCTCCCAAGAGGAAAAGATCAACACATAGTCCTTCTCCTTGTCATTCCGAAAGGGAAGAGAGGAAACAAAGGAAGAAAAGGGCTAGAAAGAGGTCACCCTCTTCTCCTTCTTCTTCACCTTCCTCCTCTTCCGATGAAAGCTATGGCTATTCTCCTAGAGAATACAAGAGGGGAGGACATCGCAAATCATTCCCTGCATGGCGAAGGTTACAAAAGATAAATAAGTTCAAGGAGGGAGGAAAGAGTATCTCTTTTAGTACCTATGATGGCACCTTTGGTGCTACCGACAAAGTGTTGGCCTTTATCCAGCAATTTGATGTGGCCTTTGGAGACGAGGGCTTCAAAGAGTCCTCCAACCTAAGCCATGTACCTATGCACTTCCAAAACTCAGCTCGTCAATGGTGGGATAGCCTTTGTGGCAATGGTGAAGCTCCAAAGACATAAAAAACTCTACGAGTTTCCACCATGAAGCAATTCCTTGCAAGCGATGCAAAGGACAAAGTGCTTACTAAATGGCACAACTTGAAGCTTCTCTCTCATGAGTATATCCACAAGTATGTAGAAAAGTTTTGGTATTTACATCTCAAGGCTACTGTCTTTCAAAAAATAGACTTTGCCACACAAAGGCAACAATTCTGTGTGTGATTACCTGAAGAGATTGCCGAATACATCAACTCTCAACGGCCTGGTACTATTAGCGAAGTAATCCATCACACCATGGTTGCTTCACACATCGATGTCCATCAAGGGGCTAGACAAAATGTCAAGCCCATGAAAAACAAAGACAAAAATGATGAAAAGGGGAAAACCAATGCTCAAAATTCTTCCCAAGGCACTTCCAACAACAACAAAAACAATCGGTCCAAGGAGAAGGGAGTTTACAAAGGCAAAAACAAACTCTCTCCTGAAGAGCTTGAAGCTTTTCACAAGGACCATAAGTGTTTCAAGTGTGGAGAGCAAGGACATGGCAATCGTTCTTGTCCCAAAAAGAATGCTTGCAATGAGACTCCTAGGGCTTCCACCATCGAAGCTCCAAAAGAGGATGCTCATTGCAAAGCATCATCAATTTCCTATGCTTGGGGAAAGGTAAGAGAGCATGATGCCTTCATCTTGTTTGACCCTGGCTCTACTCACAACGTCATATCCACAAAGTTGGCCACCAAGTTGGGCATTCAAGCTTTCGATATGGGAGATATGGTAATGGCTGACACAGCTTTCAAGGAACATCAAGCCTCCGTTACTCCCTTGATTGGGAAGTTGAGGCGTCATGTCCAAAGCTATGTCGACAAAGAAGACTTTTTCATCTCTCCTCTCCAACATGAGGATGCTATCCTAGGTGTGCCATGGTTTGATCGCATGGCTGCCAATATGAAGTTCCCTGAAAGGAGAATCTATTTCACCTGTAGGGGAAAGAATATGTATATAGATTCTAGTGAGCATGGTTGCACCATTCCACTTGTAAATTCTCCTGGTTTTGATAAATCAATGAAGAGCTCAGTTTCTGCGTACATGATTTTTGTCAAAGAGTCTCTAAAAGATCCTAATCTCTCATCAAATGTAAATGGTAGGAATCAAGAAGAGTTAGACTTGTCTAATTTTCTAGAAGGATTCCAAGATGTGTTCATCGATGACATCCCTATGGACTTACCTCCAAAACGAGGGGATGATGACCTTTGCATTGAGCTCCTTCCAGGAAGCTCACCGCCTAACAAGCCTCCTTATCAAGTCTCACAAGCTCAATAGAGGAGATCATGAGGCAAGTACAGGAATTGGTAGACAAAGGGATGGTGAGGCCTAGTTCCTCTCCCTTTTGTTATCCAGTCCTTTTAGTGCAAAAGAAAGATGGTACATACCGTATGTGTGTGGACTATCGAGCACTAAACCATATCACTATCAAAAACAAATTTTTCGTGTCTTGGGTAGAATATCTGTTTGATAAGCTACAAGGCTCTACCTTCTTCAATAGGATTGACCTTAAGGGTGGCTATCATCAAATAAGGATAGTGGATGAAGATATCCTAAAGACCACGTTTCGCACAACGGTTGGTCTTTATGAATATCTAGTCATGCCTTTTGGCTTGACTAATGCACCAGCTATATTCAATCGTCTAATGGAGAAATTTTTTAAGACCGTATATTAAACTCATTGGAGTGTTCTTTGATGATATCATAATCTACTCCAAGTCTTTGGAGGAACATAAGAAACATCTCCAAGTGATTTTTCAAGCATTGAGGGAGAACAAGCTTTTTCTCAACCAAAAGAAAAGCGAATTTTATCACTCAATGGAGATACAAATGACATACATATGTGAGTGAAAAACTGAATGTGTCAATGAATGAACAATGTTCCAGAAAACCATAGCATACACAACATGTGTAAAAGTGGGAGTCAAATCTCAACCACTAATAGCCGATTTTCGGAAATCAAAGGAGAAAAAAAGAAAGAAAGGTTTTTCTCTATCGAAGCCTTGGCGACACCATCGGAAGGCTCGGCAATGACCTGGTCAACCTCACGGCCCGAGCAGGCCGCCATCTCTCTCTCTCTCCCTCTTGTTTTATTTCTCTGGCAGGCCATCGTAATTCTCTCTCTTTTTTTTCGCTATCTCTCTCTCTCTCTCTCCATCTCTCCCCCCCTCGATCCAGCTCTCTTCCCCTCTCTCTGAGCAAAGGCCCCGCGGGCATCGAATGAAATATCCCTCTCTCTCTCTCTCTCTCTCTCTCTCTCTCTCTCTCATTTTCCCTACACACCTCCCTCTTCCCCTCTCTCCCTTCTCGGCACCCACTTTCTCTCCCTCATCAACTCCTTCTCTCTCGCTGACAACTCGCTCTCTCTAGCTCTTGTCGCGGCAGCATGGCCATAGGTGGCCCGGAAATCCTCTCTCTCTATCTCCCTCGTGGCCTACAAGAGGCCGAACACACACTCTCTCTGTCTAATATCCTCTCTCTCTTACCCACACCCCGTTGACTCTCAATGACCCCCCCCCCCCCCCCCCCCCCCCCCCCCCCCCCCCCCTTGCCACCCCGGCCAGGAACGGACTCGAGTTCCCCCCCCTCTCTCTCGCTTTCTCTCTCACGCTCCCTCTGTGTTGAGCCACATCCGCATACGAACTCTCTCTCTCTCCCTTATTCTTCTCCACACCTCAACATCACCCTTTCACACTCCCTCCCTCGCTCTCTGTGCAAGCCAATAGCCCAAAATTCTCTCTCTCTCTCTCTCTCTCTCTCTCTCTCTCTCTCACCCACACACCCCTCATTCTTCCCTCGGCCTCGCTTTCTCCCTCCCTTGGCCCGCTATTCCTTGTCCCTCTCTCCCCACCTCATTGACTCTCTCCCCTCCTCTCGTCCTTGAGCTACCATGCAAAACAAGGGATAATATTCTCTCTCTCTCTCTCTCTCTCTCTCCACACACCCCCCTTACCCCAGTCCATTGCCAAAAATCCCCCCGCCCCTTCGCTCGCTCTCTTGTCGGCCACCCACAAGGTGCAGACCCCCCCCCCGCCATCTCATTAGTCTCTCTCTCTCTCTCTCTCTCTCTCTCTCTCTCTCTCTCTCTCTCTCTCTCTCTCTCTCTCTCTCTCTCTCTCTCTCTCTCTCTCTCTCTCTCTCTCGCGTGCTCCCGGATAGGCCTGTGAAGGCGCAGTAAAACGGCCTCTCTCTCTCTCTCTCTCTCTCGCTCTGTGTCGAGCCCGTGCAGGCCCAAGTCTCTCTCCCTCATCCATTTCAACCTCACACACACTCACTCGCTCCAGCCCCCCATGGCTCCAGCCCGAAGGCGCGCAAGACAGGAGCTCTCTCTCCCTCTTATCCACACCCTCTCCCCCCCCCCCTCCCCCCTCACACTCTCCCTCCCTCACCACCTCATCCACCCTGCCCTCTCTCTCTCTGGAGCACACCACAGCCCGCTCAGTAGCCCGCTATTCTCGGCATCTCTCGCGCTCCCTCTGTGTCAGGCCCACATGCACATCCAAAACTCTCTCTCTCTCTCTCTCTCTCTCTCTCTCTCTCTCTCTCTCTCTCTCACCCACACACACACACACACACACACACCATCCCCCCCCCCCCCCCCCCCCCCCCCCCCCCCCCCCCCACTCATCCTCGCGTTCACAGTCAGCCGGCCGCCAACCAACAGAAAACGAAAAAATAAAACTAATATATGTATATTATATACATAATAGGCTTTTCCCCCGTTCCCACGCACGCTCGCGCACACACATACATATAAAGACCTACTCACCCACACTCGCCCATACAAATACGCACACACATATACATACACACGCCCGCCAATATGCACTCACACATATACATATATCCACACACATACACACGACACACGTATACACACACACCATAAAAATACAAAGAAAACGAAGAATTCTACGACAACTACGACCTCGACAAAAGAAGGAAGACAACCCGAATCACGTGACACCGACAACAAAAAGAACAAAGGCGCAAAAGGCATGCCCCGATCGGCGCCGAAGAGACGTACGCGCTACACCGACGCACCCGCAAGCTGCCATTCACCGGCATCATGCAACCACGACACCATTTTCAGTAAACCGTAGGTTATTATCATCATTTTTTTTCAGTTTTTGCCCAAGCCTTGTAAATTCCCAACTTGTAATTTCCCTCTCTCTTGTAATTTCCCTCTCTCTAGGTGATGGTCACAAAGGCCCACCTAGAGGTTTTCATTTTTAATAACTCCCAAGACAAAGCAAGGGTCAACCACACTGGGCCCACCGCCTTGCTTTGTCTCCTCGATTAGCTTACCCTAATCAAACCGGGATTACCCTAATCTAAGTAGCCAACACCTATAAAAGGGCACTGAGAGGTCACTATCGGGGGGGGGGGAGGGCAGTTCTTGAGAGGTCAACACTTGGTAGAGTTTTAGTGGGAGGAATTGACACTATTGGCATCACGGGGAGGGGACTTGTGTGATGGTTTTTTTTGGGAATTGCACCATGTGAAGGGAGCTACGTCCACCTCTCGAGTCCAATGGTCGATGCACACACACAGACACATTCTTGGTAGCAAGTTTCATATCATCGAGTCGTCTTTAGAGAACGCACCAAGTAGATTCACTATCTCTTCTCCCTATCTTTCTATCACCACGGAGTCACCTCGTTGGAAGGAAGGTCATTGTAAATACTGCAAGAAATAATTCTCCCTCACACCCCCGAAGGTTTTCATCATTTGTCAATGCTCTGTGTGTGTGTGTGTGTGTGTGTGTTCACATCACTGTTGTCTGCGTCCTAGCCGCTCAAAGCTAGGTGGTGCCCCCTGTTCACTTTACCGTGACCGGCTCGAGGCGTGCCATCGGCTCCCAGCGTTTTAGAGGCCGTCGAGGTCCGTGTCTCGCTTTTGCTCCCGTCACCACTATCAAGAGTAACAAGAACTGTACTTGTAGAGTAACACAAGTTTTTCTATGGCTACAAATCAGCTCCAAATTCAGCTCTCAAATAGTTGAAGAAACATGTCACAATTGTGTCGCAAATTAGCTTACAATTGAGCCATACATAGGCACCTGCAAAGAGGGAACGAAAACATTCAGCTCACAAATGACCCTCAAACCTATCTGTAAACCTGTCAATGTGAGAGCTAAGCTCGATCACAAACTATGGTGAGTACACTCCAGCCACTATCACACAAAAGCATACACAAAGCAAAAGCTCAAGACACCTACAGAGTCGTAATCGGTATGCAAGGCAAAACACTACAGAGGATGTCCTCAACTGCAAATGGAAACACTTGTGGAAGTACTAATGCACAAGCTATATTCAATCGTCTAATGGAGAAATTTTTTTAGACCGTACTGTAAATTCATTGGAGTGTTCTTTGATGACATCATAATCTACTCCAAGTCTTTGGAGGAACATAAGCAACATCTCCAAGTGATTTTTCAAGCATTGAGGGAGAACAAGATTTTTCTCAACCAAAAGAAAAGCAAATTTTATCACTCAATGGAGATACAAATGACATACATATGTGAGTGAAAAACTGTTGCTAAAATGTGTCAATGAATGAACAATGTGCGAGAAAACCATAGCATACACAACCTGTGTAAAAGTGGGAGTCAAATCTTAACCACTATCAAGAGTAACAAGAACTGTACTTGTAGAGTAACACAAGTTTTTGTATGGCTGAAAAATATGGCTGCAAATCAGCCCCAAATTCAGCTCTCAAATAGTTGAAGAAACAGGTCACAATTGTGTCGCAAATCAGCTTACAATTGAGCCATACATAGGCACCTGTAAAGAGGGAACGATGGCTGAAACATTCAGCTCACAAATGACCCTCAAACCTATCTGTAAACCTGTCAATGTGAGAGCTAAGCTCGATCACAAACTATGGCGAGTACACTCCAACCACTATCCCACAAAAGCATACACAAAGCAAAAGCTCAAGACACCTGCTGTGTCGTAATCGGTATGCAAGCCAAAACACTGCAGAAGATGTCCTTAACTGCAAATGGAAACACTTGTGGAAGTACTAGACTCAACCTTCTAGAAGCATACACAAAACTAGAAGATCCAAATGGCCGAGCACTCACATCTTAAGACCAAAAATTCAGAGCGAAACACGCCCGCAATGCATCACCCTAAAGGAAAAACACTACACGCAAATCCTGAGTGCTACAAGCAATGGCAATCTCAATAACACCAACAATGCGCATAAAACGGCTACAAAACCAGTAATCAAAGTGACTGCACGCTCAAAACCATGAGCAACTAAAGTGCATCAAACTGCACTCCAAATGCATGCACCAATCTCCACACTTTGCATACATCATTGCAAACACCCAGCAAATCTAGTACACAAATACCTGCTCTACCTGTGACTGCCAAAAAAACATGCTCAAGGCATACATTGTTGAGCTCAAACTGCAATCACATGAGTCTCTTTGAGCATCTAACTACACAGATCATACATCATATCTTCCCACATGTGAGAAAACTTGCAGCCAATACCACTCTCACATCCGAGAGCAAAGCATGTATAGAATCCTCAACATAGAGTAAACAGCTAGTGCTGCAAAAACTTTAGAGGTCAAAATCAATCCAAATGGACATCACCATTGCGTTTAAATTGTGCCAAAACCCCAGGATACACCCTAACCTTGCATAAATCGCATTCTATATGCAAAAGTTACGCAAAAATCACTGTTTTGGAGCGTGAAAAATGACCTATGAAAATGAAAATTTGCGTTCTTCCTGTAAGTATGGCTGCAAAAAAGCATACACACTTGCAATACACCCTCCTCTCAAGCTTAAGAATTTACCTTGAGCTTCCATGAGCACAGATCTGGTGGTTGCTCACCGATCTCAAGCTTCCACCGAAAACGAGCTCACCTCTTTGTAGCACTCCATCTGTCGTGAAGCCAAAGCTCTCATACCAGTTGTCGAATCGAGTGCAGGAGCGAGAAGAAAGAGTGCATGAGAGAAGAGAGTAGTCAGAGACAGGCATGTGGGGTGGAGCTCCCAACTCTCACTGTATGAGCACAGTGTGAGAATGGTGTGAGAATGAGTGAGAGCTCCTTATTCTTTGTATGCATAAAAAACAAGGAGATAAATGTGGGCTGCCGGACAGTGGCCAACGGACATGGGCAAAGCACGTTGAGGCACACCGCCTTTACCTAACACCATCTTCACTGCATCACTTAGGTCACAAAAGGAACACAAAGATTGTATTGTATCAAGTCTCTCTTGATGGGAGAATCTATAATACAAAAGCCTATTGGAGGGGGGACTTGCTCCACATAAATCCCTCAATTGTTGTCAAGTTCTCTAAACTCTCTCTCTTGCAAAAGTATTGTTCATGCCAAGTTAATTAAGTATTATAATAAAGTTGTTATCGTTAAATAAGTTCACCCTCTATGTTCTCAAAGTAGTCTCACAAAAATGCTCTCTTTAATTCTCCTAATTTCGCTATTCTCAAAGTTCATAAGCCATTTCCATTACATTGGTACCAGAGTTATTGGTTTCTCTTTTCTTGCTCAAGAAGAGAGGTCCTTAAGTTGTCCATGAAAGGTCGAGAATGTTTATTGCAATAGGGTAAGTGGGACAAGCATCTATTATTTTGGTTGAGAAGGACTTAGTTCAAGGTACACCGTTGGGAACTATAGTCTTAATAATGGAGCCTCTAGAGGCTTGCCTTTGGCTTAACCATTACAGAGCTATGAGCAAGCTCAACAGGAACCATGATGAATCGAGCAATGCTAGACCCTCTCCACTAGTCTTTGCAATCAAGAGTGTCTAAACCACGGGTCTGGCTGCTTGAGAACTGATTTTCAAAGGTAAAGAAGAGTAGCGACTAAGGTTTTTGAGGTACCAAAGCACAAAGTAATCTATACATAAGTTTAATTAGCATGGCTGACAATAACCAAGAGAGTAGAATGAAAATGGACATTGATAACTTTGATTTTGCACGTGGAGGTGCAAACTTTAATTTTGCACATGGAGGTGCTAATGATGATGCCCCCATGTTTGTCAATTATCTTGTTACTAGGTTGCCGCAAGCTATGTGCAACCCTACTTTGCAAGCCAAAGTTACTCAACAACTTCATGCTTATGGGATTTCCCTTCCTCTCCAAGATGAGAGAGAGCTTAGGAGGCCTCTTGATGAGACCCACAAAAGAAGACTCTCTCCCATACAAGAGGAGGAATACAAACAAGGAGAAAGTAATGAATCCCTACGCTCCTCTAAAGATGTGGCTCCACGAAGACGGCAATCTAGACGATCGCCAACGCCTCCCAAGAGGAAACGGTCAACCCACATTCCTTCTCCTCCTCACTCTAACAGGTAAGAGAGGAAACAAAGGAAGAAAAGCGTAAGAAAGAGGTCACCCTCTTCTCCTTCTTCTTCACCTTCCTCCTCTTCTGACAAAAGCTACAACTATTCTCCTAGAAAATACAAGAGGGGAGGACATCGCAAATCTTACCCTTCATGGCAAAGGTCCCAAAAGCTCAAGAAGTTCAAAGAGGGAGGAAAGAGTATCTCTTTTCTCACCTATGATGGCACCTTTGGTGCTACCGACAAAGTATTGGCCTTCATCCAGCAATTTGATGCAGCCTTTGGAGATGAGGGCTTCACAGAGTCCTCCAAGCTATGCCATGTAGCTATGCACTTCTAGAAATTGTCTCGTCAATGGTGGGATATCCTTTGTGGCACGACAAAGCCAAAGACATAGAAAACTCCACGAGTTTTCATTATGAAGCAATTCGTTACAAGTGATGCAAAGGACAAAGTGCTTACTAAATGATGGAGTTTGAAACTTCTCTCCCATGAGTCTATCCACAAATACGTGGACAAGTTTTGGGATTTACATCTCAAGGCTACTATCTTTCAAAAGATAGAGTTTGTCAAGAAAAAGCAATAATTTTGTGCGAGATTACCAGAAGAGATGGCCGAGTACGTCAACTCCCAACGGCCTGGTTCTATCACCGAAGTAATCCACCACACCATGGTTGCTTCACCGCATCAATTTCCAACAAGGGGCTAGAAGGAATGTCAAGCCCATGGAAAGAAAAGACAAAAGTGATGCAAAGGGGAAAACCAATGCCCAAAATTCTTCCCAAGGCAATTCCAACAACAACAACAACAACATCAGTCCAAGGAGAAGTGAGTTTACAAAGGTAAAAATAAACTCTCTCTTGAAGAGCTTGAAGCTTTTTGCAAGGACCACACATGTTTTAAGTGTGTGGAGCAAGGACATGGCTATCATTCTTGCCCTAAGAGAAATGTGCACAATGAGACTCCTAGAGCTTCCACTATCGAAGCTCCAAAAGAGGATGCTCATTACAAAGGATCACCTCTGTCCTATGCTTGGGAAAAGATAAGGGAGCATGATGCCTTCATCTTCTTTGACCCTGGCTCTACTCACAATTTCATATCCATGGAGTTGGCCACCAAGTTAGGCAGTCAAGCTCATGAGATGGGAGATGTTGTTGTAGCCAATGGAGCCTTCAAGGAGCAAGAAGCCACAACTACTCCCTTGATTGGGAAATTGAGGCTTCATGTCCAAGGCTATGTTGACAAAGAGATTTGTTTATCTCTCCTCTCAAGCATGAAGATGTCATCCTAGGGACACCATGGTTTGATCGTATGGATGTTAATGTAAAGTTCTTTGAAAGAAGTTTGTATTTCAAGTACAGGGAAAAGAACACGTAAATAGATTCTAATGAGCCTGGTTGTACCATACCCCTTGTAAATTCTCTTGCTTTTGACAAATCAATGAAAATCTCAATTTTTGCGTACATGATTTTTATCAAACAATCCATAAAAGGTCCTAATGTTTTATCAAATGAAAATGGTAGGAATCAAGAAGAGTTAGACTTGTCTAATTTTTTGAATGGATTGCAAAAAAATTTCATATGAATGGATTTGGCCACCAAGCTGGGCATACAAGCTTTTGAGATGGGAGATACTGTAACTGCCGATACAGCTTTCAAAGGATAGCAAGCCTCCGTTACTCCCTTGATTGAGAAGTTGAGGCTTCATGTCCAAAGCTACGTCGACAAAGAAGACTTTGTCATCTCTCCTCTCCAACATGGGGATGCTATCCTAGGGGCACCGTGGTTCAACTGCATGGCTGACAACATGAAGTTCCCTGAAAGGAGAATCTACTTCACCTATAGGGAAAAGAGCATGTATATAGATGCTAGTGAGTCCGATTGTACTATACCACTTGTAAATTCTCTTGCTTTTGATAAATCAAGAAGAGTTAGACTTGTCTAATTTTCTAAAAGGGTTCCAAGGTGATATCTCTATGGAATTGCCTCCAAAACGAGGGGATGATGACCATCAAATTGAGCTCCTACCAGGAAGCTCACCACCTAACAAGCCTCCTTATCAAGTTTCCCAAGCTCAACAAGAGGAGATCATGAAACAAGTATAAGAATTGGTAGACAAAGGGATGGTGATGCCTAGCTCCTCTCCCTTTTGTTCTCCAGTCTTTTTAGTTCAAAAGAAAGATGGTACATACCACATGTGTGTGGACTATCGAGCATAAACCATATCACTATCAAAAACAGATTTCCCGTACCTCGGGTAGAAGATATGTTTGATAAGATACAAGGCTCTACCTAGTTTAATAGTATTGACCTTAAAAGTGGCTATCATCAAATAAGGATAGTGAATGAAGATATCCTAAAGACCGCGTTTCGTACAACATTTGGTCTTTATAAATATCTAGTCATGCCTTTTGGCTTGACTAATGCACTAGCCAGATTCAATCCTTTAATGGAGAAGACCTTTAGACCCTACCAGAAATTCACTTGATGATATCATCATATACTCCAAGTCCTTGTAGGAACACAAGCAACATCTGCAGGTGATTTTTCAAGCATTGAGGGAAAACAAGCTTTTTATCAATCAATAAAAAAGTGAAATTTTCCTTCAAGAGATTCAATACTTAGGTCATATTATCTCTCAAGATGGTATCCGTATGGATCCATCAAAGTTGGAGGTAATAAAAGCATGGCCTAACCCAAGGAATCTACATGAGCTAAAAAGATTTATTGGTATGTGTGCATACTGTAGACACTTCATAGAGCAAAATCCTCTGAAATAGCAGGACCAATACATGACTTAATAAAGAAGAACATCAAGTACTCATGGATTGCTAAGGAGAAAAATTCTTTTGACAAGCTCAAAGAGAAGCATACCTCCCAACCAGTCCTTATGCTTCCGGATCTCTCAAAGCCATTTGAGGTCCAATGTGATGCTTGTGGTGATTGCCTTGGAGTAGTCTTGCTTCAAGAAGGGCATTCCATAGAATATGAGAGCCGAAGGCTCAATATGGATGAACGGGTCTTAGGCATTTATGAGAAAGAGATTTTAATTGTTCTACATGCCCTATACACATGGAAGCACTATCTATTGGGGTTTCCATTTATTTTACAAATAGAACACCAAAGTCTCATGTACTTCATGACGCAAACCAATCTTTCCGACAAACAAATAAGGTGGGAAAATTTCTTTTGCAATTTTATTTTCATATTGCTCACATTGCTGGTAAGCATGATCAAGTGGCCGATGCACTTTCACGGACGCCCAAAAGTTAATGCGGTGTCTACAGCAACTCGCAATGATCTATCTTCTATGATAGATGAGTGTGTTACTGACCCTGACTTTAAATACATAATGTCAGACCTTGCATTGAGGAAGAAAGAAGAACCATTCACCTTGCATGATGATTATCTTCTCCATGGCAATAGGCTATGTGTTACCCACTCCCTTCATGAGAAAGTCATGTATGAATCCCATGCTCCTCCCTATGTGGGGCATATGAATCCCACGCCTCTATGCGGGGCATAGAGGCATTCAACCTACTCTTCGAGGAGTAGAGACATACTTCTATTGGCCTACCATGAAAGTAGACATACAAGACCATGTTTCAAAATGTGTCGTAAAGCAACCTGGATTACTCTAGCCATTTCCAATCCCTAATTCACCATGGAAGAACATATCCATGGATTACCTAAGTCTATCCATGGGAATACGAGAACGTCTACATGAGAAAGTCATGTATGAATCCCATGCTCCTCCCCATGCGGGGCATATGAATCCCATGCCTCTATGCGGGGCATAGAGGCATTCAACTTACTCTTCGAGGAGTAGAGACATACTTCTATTGGCCTACCATGAAAGTAGACATACAAGACTATGTTTCAAAATGTGTCGTATGCCAAAAAAATAAGTATGGTAGAGGGAACAAACCTCGATTATGTTACCATATACATGTGTAGTGATGTGCATTAATACACTAGGACCACCGGGGGATTTTTCCCCTCTTTAGGAGGTTTTTTCCCCCATGCATTGTATATGCGTCCATCACTCTAGGGCTATCTATCTTTCCATTGTACACTAAGTAACATACTCTCAGTTGTGTGCCTTGAGCTTCCTTCGTCTTCTCCAAGCTGTGTGTTTCTCTGCAACCCTAATTCCAACAATTGGTATCAGAGCAGGTTGCATCCTCTCGAGCTTAGTCGCTAGCAGCTCCAGTACATGCCTGCTCACTTTCTCCGATTTCTATGAGCTTTGGAAAGCATTCGCAGGTCGATTTTTTTTTTGGAAGTGCTCATAGAGCTTATCTGCTCAGATTTTTGATTCGGGCTCATTTTGACCTCTGTTTCCACTACAACCAGGTCTACACAAGCAATTTCGTCATTTTGTGCAGAATTTCTGTCAGCGCCAATTACTGCATAATAGGTCCCATACAGTCTGCGAGGGGTTGTGCTATATAGCACATGCTAGTCTCACTCAGTTTCTCCTCATTTTGGGCAGTTTTCACATCAGGTGCATACATTTTCTGACAACAACACAGATGTGTTCAAGAAGTTTGCTGCTGAGGAGAGGTTGGATGGGGACAATTACCCTATGTGGTCTTACATGATGCAACATGTTCTTGTGTCAAAGGGCGTATGGAATATTGTGCAGGGCATTGATGTACGTTCTGGTTCTGAGGATGTAGGCGATATTGAGGATGTTGCAGGTCTTGCTGCAAGGATTGTTGTTGTTAGAGTTGTTTTGCCTACAGCAGAACATGTTTTGCCTACAACAAAACAAGCTCATTGGGATGTAAAGGATGCGCAGGTTCATGCGTTGATTGTGTTGTCTGTGAAGCGCACCATTACTCCTCACATTCATTCAATGAAATCTGCAAAACAGGATTGGGATATTCTAGCAGGTCTTTATCCCGAGGGATTCACCATGGAAAACTTACTGCACCACGTAAGTGCACGGGAGCGGGGTTTTTGTACAAGTTACATAAGCGTATAAGTTAGGGGCAGGCCCCCAATAATTTATCTCCCAAGCTTAAAAATAAGAGGGGGGGGGGGGGGGGGGGGGGGGGGGGGGGGAAGGGGGGGAGAAAAGAGGAAAATGAGAGAAACTTTTTGTGTTTCAAAATCATTGCTTCCCAAAAGAGTCTACCCTTGAGCTTGTGAGTCAATAGCTACAAAGGTACATGCAAGAACTAACACTGCTTTGTATCAATTTCTTGTTTATGATTATAGTTTATTTGCTGGGAGATGAAAGCTATAAAGAGTTTGTATAGATGCAAATTTACATGGAGAACCTAACACAACTTTATAACCATGTTTTTTGAGTAATTTGGATGGGTCAAAATTGGAGGAGTAGCCAAAGTGGAGGCTGATTGGGCACATAGTTTGAAAGTCAAACTAAGATACATTGAGGGTACATCTAGTTGTCAATCGAAGTGGTTCCTTAGTACGTTTCGAGTTACTATGCTACACACTCTTTGACTAGTTTTACTCACTTAGATCATGTTAGCCCTAAATTTTATATGTAAGATAGGGGTATGATAGTTTTCTTCATTGATTATCATAAAAGCATAGAAAGGGGGGTCATATTCCTTAATATGAGTCGTATATAGAGGTCTTATCAAAGTTGTCTGCTCGCAGGTGGCATCCCGTTTTGTATTTAGAGTGAATCCCTTGGGGTCTTTATGCAAGCCGCAATGAGGCTAAAATTGCTTTGCTGCGTAAAGAGTTGGAATCAAAGATTATGCATGAGGAAGATGCTATGGACACTTTCCTTGCTAGTGTCAAGGATATCAATGAGCAACTTATTTCTGTAGGTGAAGTCATTTCAGACAGTTCCCTTGTGCAGACTGTTCTTGATGCCTTACCAGATTCATACCAAAATTTTGCTAGTACTTGGAGACTGATGACCCAAGGAAATGCTCAAGTTGTCAAGTTTGATGCATTATGCACATTGCTGTTGCAAGAGTCACTTTAAAAGAAATACACAACTAGGCAGTGTGCAGTTGACAGGCTTTTATTGCTTCTCAAAGAAAGGGTGGTAACAGCAATGCAACCACTTCTTATGGTTCTGCGTTGCGAGTGGAAAAACTTTTGTTCCTAATGCTTCTGCTGGCAGCAATTCATATGGAAAATTATAGTGAGAAGGGCAAAAAGAAGATGCGTTGCCATTATTGTAAAGCTAATGATCACTTGATCAAGCAATGTCCTAAGTTGAAGGCCAAAGAGGCTAAGAAGAAAGAAGGTGGTTCCACTGCAAATGCTGGTTCCACTACAAATGCAGCCATTGTTGAGGCTTCTGTGAAAGGAGACCGTGATGCTGTTGTAGATGTAGAATGGGCTTTTAGTATAGAGTGCACTTACAATCCTGCTGTCCATGATGCATGCATGTCAGTTTGCTGCAGATTCACATGTGTGGTATTTCGATACTGGTGCTACAAAGCACCAATATCGAAAGCACCAGTATTTCAATAATGGTGCTACAAAGCACATTACCTCACATCATGAATTGTTCAACTCTCTCTAGTCTGTCCCTCATGGGAACGCAGTCACTTGTGCCAACAATGCCTCTTATCTGGTTCAGGGAGTTGGAAAGATTGTGCTTACTGCTGCAAGTGGCAGTTCTTTCACACTTGTTGATGCACTTTATGTACCTGGGATCAACAAGAATCTTTTATCTATATCTGCACTTGCTAGACTTGCACTTGTAATCAAATTTGTGGATGACAGATGTACAATTCATAATCTCAGTTTTGGTGATGAAATTATTGCATCTAGCCTTTTGTGCCGTGGTCTGTATAAGCTCACTTTGTATGACAAGTGTGGACAAAATTTTGCAAATGCGTTTGCAGATTCAAGGGCTGTTTTAGATGCAAAACTGTGGCATGCACGTGTTGGGCATCTGAATTTTCCCATTTTGCTGCGTTTGCAGAAATTTGATATGGTTGCTTCTTTGCTGCTTCTTAAAGAACTTGTCAAACATGTTTGTGAAGGCTGTATTTTGGGTAAGATGCAGCGTTCAAAGTTTCCAAAGGATGGTTCAGTTAGGGCCACATGCAGGTTGCAGCTTGTGCATAGTGATGTTTGTGGGCCCATGCAAACTCCTTCCTTGGGCAATTACCTTTACTTCGTGACTTTCATTGATGATTACACCAGACATGCATGGGTATTGCTACTTAAAGTGAAGTCCAAAGTTTTAATGTTCTTCAAACAATTTATGGCTATGGATGAAAATGTATCAAAATGTACTATGGGCACCCTCCGTTCCGATCGAGGGGGGGAGTATATGTCTCATGAATTTAATGCATTTCTGGATAGTCGTGGGATAAAACACCAATGTATAGTGCCTTATACACCTCAGCAAAATGGTGTCGCTGAGAGGAAAAACATGTCACTTATGAAAATGGCACGATGTATGGTCAAAAGTCAAGCTTTGTCGCATTCTTTTTGGCTTGAGGCCATCATGTGTGCCACTTATGTACTTAACAGGTGTCCTTCAAAAGCTTTGCATTCTATTACTCCATATGAATCATGGCATGATAGAAAGCCTTCTATTGACCACATGCGTGTTTTTGGCTGTTTAGCATTTGCTTTGGTGCCATAGACACAACGCAGAAAACTGGATGATAAGACTGTCAAATGTATTTTTGTTGGTTATAGTGCTGAAAGCAAAGGTTACAGGTTGTATCATCCGCAAACAAAGTGTATTTTGATTTCACGAGATGTAAGTGGAAGATTCTGTTCAGCCCTTGCTGTCATGTACTAGAGACAGTAATGTAAGCTCACATGATATTTATGACACTTTGTTGCCTCTCTTTAGTGGTGGAAGTTTGAATGTAAATTTCAATGAGGCAAATGTACAATCTATGGGGGTTTCCAAAAATGTTACAGACCAGCCTATTACTGATGCAGATGTACATGATGTACTTGATGAGGAAAGGGATGAAAATGAACAGGCTAGAGGTATGCCAAAATGGCTAGTGTATACATTGCGTGATAGTAAATTGGATGCACCTTTGTCTAGTTGTACTTGTTCAAGCTCTGGCCATGCATCTTATGCATCAAATTGTTATGCTTTGGCTGTGTCTAGCTTACATGATGTTGAGAACCTTTGTCTTTTGATGAAGCACAAAATTCAAAAAATTGAATGGCTGCCATGCAATCAGAATATGATGCACTTATAGAAAATGACACATGGAATGTGATTTGCCTCCTTGCAAAAAGACCATTGGTACAAAGCGGGTTTACAAGTTGAAATGAAAGCCGGATGGTAAGATCAATCGCCATAAGGATTGATTTGTTGCAAAGGGTTATGCACAACAAAAAGGCATAGATTATGAAGAGACTTTAGCTCCCACTTGTTGCATGACTACTGTGCATTAGTAGCTCATTTTGGTTGGGATGTACATCAATCAGACATTGTTACTGCTTTCTTTTGAATGGTAGCATATTTGAGGAAGTTTATGTAATGCAACCTCGTAGTTTTGTCAAAAAAGGACAAGAGGACAAAGTGTGCAGATGTAAGAGGGCTTTGTATGGGTTGAAGAAATCTCCTCATGCTTGGTATGAGAAAGCTGATACTCATTTGGTCAAACGAGGCTTTCGTAACAGTCCAACAGAAAGCACATTGTATGTAAAGCGTGAGGGTGATGTACTTCTCATTGTGGTTCTTTATGTAGATGATTTGCTGATCACTGGACCAAATGAGAGACATATTGCTGAATTTAAGGTTGATTTGAATGCTACTTTCAAGATGAAAGATTTGGGGCTGTTGCATCATTACTTGGGCATACAGTTTAAGCAGTGTGATTGTTGAGCGGAGGACCACACCTATACATTTTTGCTCACACTCATGTTTTTGTAAACACTTATTGTAATAAATGTCTTTCCAACATTTCATTTTTTTTATGGAGCCGATTCATTGTAATTAGTGGGACCCAATTGAGTTTCCAGCTTGTATTCCCCAAGTAGTTTCACCTGCTTATGTAATTAGATTAGAGATGTTTTCACACCTCCAAGTCTGAGGTATAAGAGCCAATTTTTGTAAACCTAAGGACACAATTTTTGAATCATTAATCAAGGTGAGTTTTTGAGTGCCGTGAGTGTGTCTGAGAGAGAGTGAGTGAGAGAGAGAGAGTCTATCCTCTTGCTACATGAGCTACGGAGCCGCCATTGGAGAAGTGACACCGCCATTGTGTTAGCAACGGCGAGAGCTACGCACCGATACCAAGCGTGCGCGCATTCGGCTTCTACGTGAGGTGAGCTCCCACGAGCTTCTATGCGAGTTTTCTCCCTACCTGTGTGTCGGAATTGAGCGTGCCATATATCTATAGAACCGCAGCGAGTAGAGCTACACATTAGTACCATCGGAGTCAAGATTTGGGCACCTGTATTTTTTTTTTGGCCTGTCTTCATATGCGTTTACCGCACGGAGTGGTTACAGGTTGAGATTGTATTATAGATTCATAGGGTATTGTCATGTGCCTGCGGGTCAAGATCCGTCCTCGTCTGACATTCTTGTTTGTCGGTTGAGTTCTCACTATCATAGCCACCGCTAGCGGTGTACCGCCACAACATTTGGCGCCGCTGCCGGGGACGAGATCCCTAAGTAGGTGACCTTAGACTAATCCTACAAGGTGATTTGTTTTGTTACTTTGTATATTTTAGTTAGAAAGGTCTAGGAGTGGTGGACTCCGAGGATCTTTGAGAGGTACTAGGAAACTTGTGATATTCCTGGGTCTTTCATGTTTGACAGTTTTGTAGTTTAGATTATATTGATTTTTGTTGGTGTTGAGTGGTTGTTGAGATTGAGGTATTTACTAGTCCGTGTGTGGCAGTGAATCTCCTTATACTCACAATTGCAAAAATCCATTTTATGATTAGAAGTAGCTTAGGTAGGACTTGATTTGATCCTGATCTAGAGCTAATTATTAGTGATTTATTTGCTTGATGTATTTATTTTGCATGTTAGATCACTAAACCGTTGATTTGGTAGTGAAACTTGCATAAACAAAGTTCAGAGAAATTTTCTATGAGATTGAGTGTTGCTGAGCACTTAGGAGAGCTCTTGGAAGAGTTCTGTGTTGAAAAACTGGAATTCTGCAACTTTAGACATCATACGCGTATGATGTCTTAGGGGCTAAACAGAGACCAAAACAGAAAATTTAACATTACCAAAGTGTTCAAGAGGGGGGTTTTACCCTAAGATCAACATAAAACAAGGGCTTTAACACTTCTAAAAACTCAAAATACCAAGTGAAGAGTGTAAAAAACGCAAAAAATTGAAAAAATTTGATTCAGAGCTTATTTTTGCATTCAGACTTGATAAAACACTTGAAACTCAAAGATAAACACTTGAGAAGGCTTAAAATTGAAAACTGGCAAAATCTGGGCTACGCGTAAAATGTCTTTTGGCTCTTGCTGAAGTGATTTTTCAAATTTGACTTGACAACATTGTTACAAACACTGTGAAAAGCTTAAATATTGAATCTTGACCAAAATTGAGCAAAAAGACATCATACGCTTATGATGTCTCTAACCTAATTCTGGGCATATTTTGATATTTTGCTAACACAGATCCTTTGTACTAGTTGTCTAGAGCTTGTATATCAAGTTTCATGTCATTTGGATCACATTTGACCTCAAGTAAGTCAAAAATCGCAAAATTGCCAAGAAAAGTCAATACGACTATGAGCAAGGTTTCAAGATCTACAGAGATGGTATGGACCGCTATTGTGTAAAGATAGAAGATAGACCGAGTGAGTTCAAGGACTTAGTGCCTGTGAGATATAGCGGAGATAGGTACCTAGATGACGAAGGTATCATGTACTTGGTAGTCCAGAATCCTAACAACGATGGACAAGTGGGGATTGATGGGCACAAAAGCCAAAGTAGATAAAGAACCCGAAGAGAAAGCACCAACAATGAGCTTCCCTGATGCGAGGTTAAGGCGAGAAAACGAAACTTCGAGAGTCAACACTGATAACATCTATGTGGGGCTATACAAATATAATAATGGAGAGCAAGATCTCTATTATAGATGCGAGGAACCCTACGTCGGAGAGTTGACAGAGCGGAAAAGACTTTATGTCTTTACCTACACAAAGGGATCAAAAACGAAGATTGTCTCATACGACAAGTATGGAAGGCAATACTCGACAATGGATAGAAAGGAGTTGGAAGGATATACATACTTTGGGGGACCACTCCGTCAGTATTATGTCACTCTTAGCTCACAAAGACCAACACCTACAAATGTAGTGTCAGACCCTATTTTGCAACAAGTGGAATAGGAAGAACTCATGTGGCTGATTCTTTCAGTCAACCTCAGTATTCTATGCCGAACCCGATGGGAACATTACATTCTAGAGAGTCAATGGCTACGAATCAAGGTAGTGCAGTTCCATTCCCTACACATACTATGGTAGGTCCGATGTTTGCAGCAGGACCATCACATTTGCCTCCTAGTAGTAGATTCGTGGCAAGGGAGCCAACTAGAGCAGCCCATGAAGTCCATGACGCAAGAGAAAGTTTTAGTCGGGATACAGGAGCAATGAGATTGTGGCAGACAATAGACACATGAGATCATCTCAAGTGGCCAAGTGTATGTCAAAGAAGTATAGTGGCTCGGGAGATCCGTATGCACATGTCTCACTCTTTAAGCAAGTCTTAAGAGCTGAGCAGATAACAGATTTCCACACACAATACGAAGGATTTGGTCTTACTTTAGAAGGGACGGCATTGACATGGTTTCAACCACTGAATGGTGGAGGTTTCCATGACATTGACCACTTGCTGCGAGAGTTTGCAGAGGAATTTTGGAAAAGAGGGATCAAACACAACACGGTATCCCAAATATATGCTTTCAAATAGAAGGAGCAAGAAAAGGTGAAGAAAGCTTCGCTTCGCTTCAAACAATACATAGAGAGATGTCCAGTACGGGAACGACCGCAAGATGATAGACTATCTTTCCTCTTTATAGAAGGGCTGAGAAATGACACTCTCAAGAAAGACTTGCACCTGAAAGCTTGTACAAGTTTTGAGCAAGTGACCAGAGAAGCATTGTACTTAGTGGATAACTGTGCGGTTTATGGAGAGGTGACAACGGATACGGATGTCGCATCCAGTAGCTCATCATCTGTAGCTAGCGATACCACCACTAAGAAGAATGTCCAAACAACAACAGTGCCGAACATGGAACAAATGATAGAGGATGCTATAAGGAGATTAGCACCATACCCTAAACCAATGCCAAAACTAACGAAATGGTGTGCGATTGAAAAAAAATGGACGAATCACTCAACAGAGGAGTGCTATTACAACAAGGGTTATGTGAAGGAGCGTCAGTATGTGCGTCCAGCTCAAATAGCACCACCTCAGGTACATCCAGTACCTCGATACCCAACGGGAAGCGTACCAGAACCTATGGGGATAGAAAGACCACAGCCGGTATTGGGGCAACAACCACCTTTACCAGGAGCAAGACCAGTGGGCATTAGATATGCACCCACCCTAGAGAATCAGGAAGAACAAGCTTTAGTGCCTGTTCAGACTTATTACAAAGATTCCGGTGCACTCATGGCTCCTAATGTGTATTACCCACTTGAAGAACCAAAAAAACCACAACCTTGGAGCATGATGGGAAATGTTGGATCACCAACAACCACACACGCCTCAGATGAAGAGAGGTATAGCTTGGACGCAAGAACACTTATGTTTATAGCTCATGGAGGGTTGTCAGGCCAAAGACCAGATTATCCACAAAGGGAAAATCAAGGGACACAAAGACCTGCATTAGGACCCTGTTATAAGTGTGGAGGTGACCATTTGATGAATGTTTGTCCACACACAGAGATCATTAGAATAAATGAATATTGCACAGAGTGTGGTGTCACTCACTTCATTGAGGATTGTTCAAAGAATCCCAACAAAGTGCAAAAGACGACATTGAACATGCTAGAGTCAATTCCTACTAGTAGTGGGTCTGAAAATGAAACTCTGATACCAACACAAGTTGTTACTACAGCTCAAGCGAAGAAAACCACTAGAGAACCAGAGAATGGAAAGTTAGAGATTGAATTGGTTAGTCAAGGATGAAGAAGCCATAGAAACACATGGAAAGCACGCATGAAAATGAAAAAAGAACAGCAAGACGTGATTCTAGCTGAGGAATTAAAACAAACAAAAGACAGATTAGAGAAACTTGAGAGTCAAAACGGAATACGGGAAATGGACTCTGAAAAGTCAAAACTGAAGAGTGTCAAAGAGACAACGAGTGTGAGCTCAGGGGGCTCAGTGTTAGTCAACAAAGTACACGAACCATTGGATGCATTGATGAGAGCTTACGAAGCGATACTAAAGAATAATCAAACACAAGAACAATGGTGGTTGACTTATCCAAATGCGGAATTGGAAAAGCAGAGACTCAAAATGTGTTAGAGATTGATCGAGACTGCACAAGCCTTGTTAGAACCACCTAGAGAACCAATGAATTGTGGAGCGGAAAACCCAATTCATCAAGAGACTATCCTCTCACAGGTAGTTGAAAAGCCTAACAGTGCACAAAAGCCTAAAAAAATGCACGGGGATGAACGTATAGTGATGAACACAACAGATCAAGAAATAGAGAGTTTTCATCCTGTGATATAGAGGTCTTACGGAAGAGATGAGGATTACAATGAGTTTTGGAAACAAATGAGAGAGGCAAACTTTGCAAACGAGCTGAGTTGTCAAGCTAGTCAGGCTAATGGGGAAAAGAACATCAGGAATCCTCCCATAGAGGAATTTGAGGCAGGATCTCAAGTGGACTTAGATCTGCATTCTTACTGGGGAGATGGAGGCTTTGTTAGAACAGTAGAGAGTAAACCTCATTCGCTGAATACCTTACCTTCATACTTAGGAGAATACGAAGCAAAATCTGAGATTAGAGCGCTTCCCTCACGAGGAATCTCTTCAGAAAAAGTTATGGACTTGCAAGGATTGATAGAGATTTTGTCAACACCAGTGACATGCACTATCACCCTAGCTGAGCTTTTGAGCCTACGACCAAACATGTGGGCAACTGTAGGAAAACGCTTGGAGAAATTTGGGATAAAAGACCCAACAGAAAAACTGCAAGAGGGCATACGAGAGCTGAGTAATCCACAAAAAAACGCTAAGCCTGTACCTTTGAACAAGGTCAGAGAGTATTGCGAAGGCGAAGAGGGGAATACAACCTTAATAGTTGAATTCCAGGGAGTTAACACGATGGCAATACTTGACAGCGGGGCTGGGGTAGCCATTGGTACAAAATAAATCTAGAAAAAATGGGAAAAACTGACGATAAGAAAAACGAGGTTGAAACTCCAACTAGCGGACGGACATATGGAGAGACCTTTGGGACTATTAGAGAAAGTCGTAGTGACTTCTTGCGGAATTGAGTACGAACATACTTTTGCCATTGTTGACTTTAGCAAGGAGAATAACTATGATATTATACTTGAAAGACCGTTCATGAGACAGTTGAAAATGGTCCAGGATTGGGGTTACGACCACATATACTTGAGACATATGGAAACCACTACTCGCGTGAACCTAAAAGACCATAGCTACAAGGATGTAAACGGAACACCAGTTGAAGAGTTTTATTCGGCTACTTTGGTAGGATTAGAGTTTCCAGCTTGGTTAGGCAAACCCAAAGAGCTATGGATGTGTGGAGCTTCGAATTGTGGAAGTCTGAAGCGCGAAGAATGTGTTTTAGAAAGGGCAATTGAAGACGAGAATTATATAGGTGAACCCTTTCCAGAGGATGCACTTGAACCATTAGAATGGACACACATTCTAGCAACCCTAGATGTTTGTGCAATTCAAGATGGTCCCACAACGAAGTTCTGTGCTAAAGATGGATATGATGTGGTTCCGTACTTCATGATGAGAGATGTACTCAAAAAGGGGACTGAAAAGATTGATACACGAGACAACAGAGATGAAGAGGAGATGTTTCACGACATTCCCGATCATCCAGAATGGGGAAATGAATCTGACAACGAGTCCACAGACAACTCAAGCGAGAACGAGAAAACCATAAAGGATGTCAGATTCTACGACTTCCCAAATCATACTGAAAAACGCCAGAAACGCTACAGAGAAAAGAGAAAAACGAAAGGGGTTAGAAACACTCCGATGCCTAGGATAAGAGGGAAAAACCAATTCCTAATGCTAGTAAAGGTGGAAGATTGTGTCAAGGACAAGATTTCTGGAAGAATGAGAGGAAATGTGGAAACGAGCTCACGGAAAGACAAACGAAGCTCAAGAAATGGAGTTCAACCCAGTGAAACGAAAACCGAAACAGATAAAGTAGAAAAGAACATGAGAAACAAGGAAAACAAAGAGTCCAAATTAGAACGCCGAAACAAGTACAGAGAGTTAAAGAAAACTCTGAAAGAAGTTTGGACGACTGAAGTCGAGAGGTGAGGAAGAAAACGCCAACATCAAGGGAAACATGGATGTTCCCTCTCACTACAGGAAATTTACGATAGAGGATAGGAAGGTGATATTAACCCAGCCTATCAAAGAAAGAAAGGAGAACGAATCTTATGATGGACCGGAGGATGGTAAAAAGGTTGATTTAGCAGCTCCAGGAGAGGAACTGAGACCGGTATACATAGCTACAGATTTGTCTCCGGAAGAAGAAGAGAGACTTTTGAGTCTTCTCAGATAATACAGGGATGTGTTTGCATGGTCATACAAGGACTTGAAAGGAGTCGATCCATCAATATGCCAACACAATTCCTTTGAAACAAGACGCTAAGTCTAGTAGAAAGAGACCATACACATATAATGACACGTTTGCTAAGCGAATCAAAGAAGAAATAGACAAGATAATGGAAGCTGAAGTCATATATGAGATTGAACACACGGACTGGGTATCTCCGATTAGGGTAGTGCCTAAGAAAAACGGGAAACTCCGAGTGTGTGTCAATTTGAAGAAAGTAAATGTTGCGACAATCAGGGACAATTATCCCTTGCCAATAAGTGATCATGTTCTAGAATGTGTATCGGGGAAAAGTGAATATTCCTTTTTAGATGGATTTTCAGGATATAATGAGCTTGCCATTGCGCCAGAGGATCAACACAAAACAACTTTTGCAACAGAGGGGGGAATTTATGCGTATCAAGTAATGCCATTTGGTTTAATTAATGCTCCCGCAACATTCCAAAGGCTGATGACGCATGCATTCAAAGAGTACTTGAGGTTGTTTCTAGAAATATACATGGATGACCTGTGTGTACACTCTCTTATGAGAGATGAGCATCTAGAACACCTAAAAAAGGTATTCGATAAATGTAGGACATTTCGCATTTGTCTCAATCCTGAGAAGTGTGTGTTTATGGTCTGACAAGGTAGAATTCATGGGACATATTGTCTCACATAACGGAATATCCACGGATATGGAAAAAATAAAAATAATAGTGAATATGCCTAGACCAACCAACGCGAAACAAGTGCAGAGCTTTATGGGACATTGTGGATATTATAGACGATTCATTTACATGTACGCTATAATAGGCCAACCACTTTACAGGCTAATAGTGAATTTCGAATGGACAGCGAAGTGTGAGAAATCCTTCAAGAAACTGAAAGAGGCACTCATTACTGCTCCAGTCTTGAAATCACCAGATTGGGAGAAGATATTCCATGTGCATATAGATGCTTCGGCATATGCAATAGGATGCATCCTGGCTCAACCAGAAGAAGGAAACATGGATTTTCCAATCTGCTATGCTAGTCGGCAGCTCAACAATGCTGACAATAATTACACAACAACAGAGAGAGGGATTAGGAATGATTTATGTTGTGAAGAAATTTTGGCATTATCTTCTAGCCAATAAGTTTGTGTTTTTCACAGATCATCAAGCCTTGCTCTACCTAGTGAACAAACCATGCAATACGGGACGGATAGTGAGATGGTTCATCATCTTATTAGAATTCGACTTCACAATAATAGTAAAGAAAGGAAAGACACATCTTAGAGCGGATCACCTTTCAAGGTTGACAAATGGAGAAGACCATATAGGTGTAGATGACGACATGCCAGATGTGTACTTATTCAACATAGAAATGATACCAAAGTGGTCTCAGGATGTTGTTAGTCTATTAACCTATGGAGGAGAGTTTGATAGAAAAGAAAACAACTAGAAACAAGTTATTATTCAACAATCCAAAAATCTTCAGTTGATTGTAGGAAGGTTGTATCACTTAGGAACCGATAACATTTCAGGTTATGCATCAATCCTGAAGAATATAACATATATCTGCGAGAAGCACATGTTCAAGAATGTGCATTTCATTGTTCAAGAAGGAACACGTATATGAATCTGTTACAACTGGGAGTCTACTGGCCGGGAATGAAAGAGAGTGTACATAAATATGTCATAGTTTGTATTACATGTTCATCAAAACCGCCAGCTGAGTATTTAACATTGTATCACATAATGATCGCTCCTGAATGGAGTCAATATATTGTTGAATATCTCACGAATAGAACTTTTCTAGTGGGAACCTCAAAAGCGCGTCAGAGAGTTGTACAGACAGAAGCGCGAGATTACGCTTTAATAGGAAATCAACTCTATAAGAGAGGAAAGGACAACCAGCTTAGGATATGCGCATCAGAGTCAGAGTATGTGATAATCCTAGAGCAAGCTCATGGAGGAGTAGGTGGAGGCCATTTCTCAGGTGATAAGACAACAAAAATTGTCTTAGCTGCAAGAATATGGTGGCCGACATTACACATGGATGCTGAGGAATACGTAAAACGATGTGATGATTGTCAGCAGTCAAAAGTACCACTGAAAAGAGATGATATTCCGCTTAGACCAATGATGGGAGCAAGAGCCTTTGCAAAATGGGGGATTGATTATGTTGGACCTATCTCACCTCCTGCATACAGGACTCATGCACAATACATCATTGTGGTGACGGACTATCTAACAAAGTAGGTTGAGGCAAAAGCAACTCAAAAAGCAGATGCCAAGACCACAGCACAATTTCTGTATGAATACGTCTTTGTACGATAGGGATTACCAATAGAAATTGTGAGTGATCGAGGCACACACTTCATAAATGAAGTGATAGAGATCCTTCTAGACGAATTCATGGTAATACATCTCAAATCAGTTCCATATCATCCACAAGCCAATGGACAAGCTGAAGCGACGAACAAAACCATCTGCACGGTCCTTACAAAGATTATATCTGAGTCGAGAACTGATTGGGACCCAAAATTGCATTTGATATTATGGGCGTACAAGGTAGCATATAAAACATCCATAGGAACGACCCCATACAACATGGTTTTTGGTTTGAATGCTATTTTACCAATAGAATTTTTAATTCCAACGCTGAGAGTAGCTAAGAAATTAGAGTGGACAGGACATGAGCTTTCAGATAGAATAGACGACCTTGAAAAGCTAGATGAGCTTCGCTTAAAAGCCGTGGCTTCAATCTATGCTCAAAAAAGGCGACAAAAAGAGTTCTTTGATAAGCATGTGCAAACTAAAGAGTTTAAGATTGGGGACTTTGTCCTAGTATACACTCTAAAACAGCATCCAAAAAAACTTAAAAAGCGAGGGATGGGACCTCTTGTGATTAAAGATCTATTACCAAGTGGGGCCGTCAAGCTTGTTACATTAGACGGAGAAGAAATGCCAAACTGGATTAGTGGATGCAGATTGAAGAAGTATCATTTGCCACTAACCCAAGAGATGCTTCTTAAAATACATCAAGATAAGCTGCGACTTCAAAAAAAGAAAAAGATTGTTGAGGAAGCGCAAGCGGAAGCAAAAGAAAGAATGGAGAAAAGAAGACTACTGCGTTAGAGACAATGCAATGAAGGAGCCTTACGAATAAACACAGTCAGTGTTTCTGAAATGGGTGAAGACAAAGTAGAACCCATCATCGAGGTCAAAGTGGGCACAAACCATGTTAAAGCCAGAGCACTATTGGATTCAGGAGCACAAGCTAACCTGCTTTCAGTCAGTTTGTACAAGTAATTGAAACATGACACTAAGCTGCAAACTACCAAACAAGAGTTGAAGAGTTATTTAGAACACTCAATTAAAGCAATCCGATGCACAGTACTGCATGTACAGATAAATCAATATGTGTATCCACATATGTTTTATGTGGTTGAAGACAAAGCTACGCAACATCCGTTGTTGCTAGGACAACCATGGAAAAAGCAGTACAATGCGATGATTAATTGGAGCTCTAATTTTGTTAACATCAAATATGAGGAGGAAAGTCAATCAATTCCGTTCTCCAAAGCAACCGTACAGGTGCAAGCTGAACAATCCAATGACAAGGGTAAATGACCTAAAGAGATTAAGAAGAAGCAATGGCAACCAAAAGCCACTTCTACAAAACAAGAATGCTCCTCAACGAAGAACTCGCAGAAATGGGTAAAGAAGACAGAAAATAAAAGCACAGCTCAACCTTGGATAAAGACAGACTCAAAGTTGGTATGGAGGCCAACGAAGGTTGTGCCAGAGAGAACAAAGGTGGAAAACAAAGTCTTCAACACCAGACAACAGAGTGATGTCAAACAGTCAAATTCAGTGAAACAGATCTGGATTCCAAAGAAGTTGATGATAGCACAAAGCCATAGCAAGGAAATTTGGCTTCCAAAGATTTGTAAGCAGAAACTCCCTTCAGTACAATCAACAGAGAATCCTAAGTACTCAAGGACAGAGACATCACAACCTAAAGTCAAGCAAATTTGGGTAGCAAAAAAATTGTGGCAAGCACAGGCAAATCGGAAGCAGATTTGGATTATAAAAAAGGATAACAATGTAAAGAAGAATCCAAGTACCGATTCTACTACAAAAGTGCTACAGACAACCCAAATATTGCCTAAAAACCTGACTCAAACAAAGAGCGACATTATTGGAACTATTGCTATTTCATCGCTGTACAATTGAATTGACCAAGCATGACCACAACAAATACAATGCTTCACCCTCAGACACTTCATAGTCGTCCGGGAGGACTCAGACTAGGAGGGGGGGAGGTATATAGGTATACAGGAACTACAAGCAATAAGGACAAAGAAAATGATATTACACTGAGGGCAGTGTCTTACATGATTTTGAATTTTTTATGTTTGATTGCGGATATTAATAATATCCATGCCCTTATATACTTTGTTTTGCAATAATAAGAGATCAAATGATGAATTTGAGTCTCTAAGTTTGTAAATACGACTAAATATGAGTATTTTTGGAGCCAAAAAGTGGTAATCCAAGCCGAGAAACCACAAATAAGTGTATATAGCTCAGACTAGGAGGGGGGAAGGTATATAGGTATACAGGAACTAGAAGCAATAAGGGCAAAGAAAATGATATTACAAGGGCAGTGTCTTACATGATTTTGAATTTTTTATGTTTGATTGCGGATATTGATAATATCTATGTCCTTATATACTTTGTTTTGCAATAATAAGAGATCAAATGATGAATTTGAGTCTCTAAGTTTGTAAATACGACTAAATATGCATGTTTCTGGAGCCAAAAAGTGGTAATCCAAGCCAAGAAACCACAAATAAGTGTATATACATATACACAGGGTTACCAGCTAATTATTGTGTATTTTTGGAAATTTTTGGCTTCAATTTGCTATTTTCCTTTATTTTTTAGGATTTTCTTAATAACAATAAAAGAAAAATAAAAAAGCAGGTGAAACGAGATAAAAAAAAAGAAAAGAATAGATGGTGATGATCTAATGACAAGGGAAACCCATGGTAAAAATTGGGTACAATTCGGGAAAATTTGCGGAAAGCTAGAAATGACAAAATTTTGGCAAAGTGGACAGATTTCTCAGAAACAGGTCAAACGGAGTCCAAATTGAGAAATTTCAAATCCTAAAGTGCATTTCGCGACGAGATAGGAGCACATGTCAAATTTGGTAACAAGTGAGCCGGGAAGTCCAAAGTTAAGTATTTTTTACTTCACTTACAAGCTCATTTGCACTATTACCCACTTGGAGAGAGCAAAGAGCACACAGGAGCATCCGACCTTCTACAGCCTTCTACGACTGCTACGAGAGCTCAGAGGACTCCAGATATGAGAGGTAGACTCGTTGCCATAAGCTTTTGATGCTTACCACTAACTTTTGTCGCGAAAACTACCAAAACAAAGAACAAGAGCAGGCAGGGAAATGGGTAGAATGCTAGGTAGAGGCACAACCGCCTAACCAAACCATGCAAGAACCAATAGGTGGCTTACCCTAGTGTAGAAGATGAGTTCCTAACTCTCAAAGTACGAGAAAGACCAATTGAAAAAAACCCTAGGTCAATAGAGCCTGCAAGCGGCAAACATGAAAAAGTTGTCGAAACGACACAAAACTTCACAAGAAGCTCAACAACATCGAGGACAATGCAACCATGGAGTATCTCCAGGTTTGGACCACCAAAAGTGGGTCGAAACAACCGATTTGGCGGTAGACACACAAAGTGTCATTTTGGCATAACGGCCAAAATGGACGACTGATTGCCATGAAACTTCACAAGCAGCTTCAAATAGCCATCAATTATACATGTGTACAAGCAAAACCCAAGAGAAAGCCGTTTCACTTACCAATGGTGAAAAAGACGCTTTTGGGCAACCAAATGGCTAAAGGTGAAAAAGAAGGAACCAAAGTTGAGTCCAACCACATAGACGACTTCCCAACACCTCAAATGAGCTCGGGATGCAACTCTTGAGGAGAAAGATCGAGGAAAATCAACTCCAACACCAAAAGACGACTTCGGAGATTGAAATGCCTACAAAGGGAGCTTTTAACTAAACTGATGATTTTTAAGGTTGAAAACTAGTTAGCAAGGCTTAGGGCACTAGCACAAACCATGCTTTGCACAAGAAACACTTTTTATCAAGAAGAGACATCATACGCGTATGATGTCTCACAACATGATTTTCACATCATCTTGAACACATGAATGCATAGCCTCTTTCTATATGCTAACAACATCAAATGTACAAAGTATCATGAGATTTGGAGTTGAAAAACCAATTGGAAACTAAAGAGACGCAAAGTAGGGCATAAAACCGACTTATGGCCCTAAATTTGCCAAAATAGCTCCAAACTCAATGAAACTTTGTAGGATTGTTGTTCAACAAATGCACAAGCTATCTGGAACCAAAAAGTACCATTTTGGCCAAAAAGACATCATACGTGTATGATGTCACCTTGCACATACAGAGCCAAAATTGATCATTTCTCATCATATATCCATTATATATATTTTTAAAATACATGCCACATATGAAGTTTGGTACCATTTGGTCAAGGGGATCACTCCATTAGCCCAATTAGCGGAAAATCCTCTATTTAAAGCCTAATCTTGCCAAAATTCATCATACTCAACTTCAAGTCAAGATTTGAGTACACACAGTCCTTTACTATCATATGAGGAGCCCACAGAATCAATCTCATGCAAAAATGACACAAAAGACATCATACACGTATGATGTCTCCAAAGCCAATTTTGGTCCAAACTATATCCAAATTTCATAAAATCATTGTCTAAGCCTATATAAAGCCAAATCCAAGCTTACAATACAAAATGGTCCAATTTTACCTAAAAAGACATCATACCCGTATGATGTCGCCCTACTTGATTTTTGCATTTCAGAGTTGCAACTACCACACATAAGTGATCTACATGCCATTTTAGAGCAAACCACCAAGTTTCATCCAATTTGGATCACAAAATCCAATTCCCTCTCAATATCTAGCAAAGAGCATGACCGAGACTAAAATGGCCATAACTTGACCAAATGGGACCCAAATTCAAATCCACGTATATCGAATGGATGTATGCACTATGAGCTACAAGCACAACCAATATCAAGCCATTTTGACACAAAAGACATCATACACGTATGATGTCTCCAGCATGATTTTGCACCCAAATTGCACATTTTTCTACATGCATTGCATCCTTAGACCCTGAATAGCTTATGTTTCAATTTTTAAGTCATTTGGATAGTTAAAAGCTTAATTTCGGCTTTCAGTACTGAAAAAGACGCTAACTTCTGAAATTGGAGTTACAAGATCCATGGATTCGGGGAAGTCGTCAGCAAAGAGAAAGAGACCGACACTCAAGGAAGCAATAGCAGAAGCCGAGCCATTTTCTATTCCCCCAGAGACTCTCAAGCCCACAAAGACTTGGGTAGAAGAAGCAGTGTTAAAAGAACAGGGGATAAAGATATACCAAGGTACTTTCAGAGACCCATGGGGACAAACAGTGGATATCCCAATGATTCCCCAAGAACTGGTGGACTACAACAGAATAGAGGAGATAAGCAGATACTTGGAAAGGGTAGATCTCCACAGTTTTTTCAGTTCCAGACCATCAGGAGTAGACACTCAAAGAGTGTATGAGTTGGCAACCACCATACAGAAAGACGAAAAGGCTACACTCAAAGCCTTGGACGGGGAAAAGGTTGAAGTGGTTATCACTCCTCAGCTCATTGCAGCTGCTCTGAAGCTGCACAACAAGGGATGCTTAGTCAGAGAAAGACGGGAAGCCATAGAAGTGTATGGGCCAAAGAAGCAAAATGCCACCTATGAAGACATGGCAGATCCGAGAGCGGCAAAGCTTTGCCGGCTCTACAACCAAATTTTACACATATAAAGGCCACATAAGTATACCACACCACCACATGCTGTTGCCACAACAATCACTTGGGCAATAAAGAGCAGCATCCCAAAGGAAGTCAATTATGCTCAGCACATTCATGAGTAAGTAATTGCTTTGCAGAACGAGAAGCCAAAGTACGTTGGAGGAGCCGAAGTGTTGACTAAGATAGCTTATGAAGCTATCGGAGCAAGGGACCACTGGCCAAAGGCTCCCTCGCAAAACCAATGGCTAAAAGAGATAGATGAAGATGAAGACCAGCCAGAGGTCACAAAGAGAGTGTCAACAAGGGCAAGGTGGAAACTAGAAATTGTTTCCGAGCCAGAAGAAGAAGAAGGCGAGCCCCTCAAGAAGAAGACCAAGAAGAAACCTGCTCCAAAGCAAACTAACAGCCAGAAAGCCGCCAGAATGGAGAGGCTGATTGAACAGTTTAGAGCCGAGCGAGCTTTAGAAGGAGATTTTGAGGAAAAGTGGGTACCAGACCCAACAAAAGTCGGAGCCAGCTCAACGAGACCAAATATTGATCAGTACAATCAATATATCAAGGCTTATGAAGAATCAAAAGATATCTTGGAGCTTCATTAAAGACCTCCAATGGGTCCAATGATAATTTAGTTAATTTAATTAATTGTCTATACATTTCTCAAGTCCTCTCTCTCAAAGGGGAAAGGGGAACACTTGTCCCAAGGCTACCCTTGTTGCTTGATATGCACTAAGCTTGTGATTGGCCAAGCTTTAGGAGGTCCAATCATGTGCAAGATAGTGCTAAAAGAGGGGGTCGACCAAAGCAAGGAGGGGGCTAGCTTGGATGATATACTCTCCCCCTCTCTCTCTCTCACACACTCTCTCTCTCTCTCTCTCTCTCTCTCTCTCTCTCTCTCTCTCTCTCTCTCTCTCTCTCTCTTTGTGTGAAGTGCAAAGTGCAAGAGCTCCATCTCCTTCTCGAAGATAGTAGAGAAGTTGAGAGCCTACACCAACACTCTTGGCTATGGAATGAAAATCCAACCAAGATCCATGATTCAATGCTTAAGCTTGTTATCTTCTCCATCTTCATTACTATGTTATTATGTATGCTAAGCAAGAAGAGTGATGATAAGTGAGGAGCTATTTCTTTCTCCTATGAATGTTTCTTCTTCCTCTTCCCTACCCTCATTCCGATCGCTAGCTCTCTCCACCTTTGAAGGTGTTTGAGGCCTTGGGACTGATGCTGAGGATGATTAATGCTTTTAACAAAGTCGATGTTATGCTCATGATGCATGAAGCTTTCCATCTTCATTGCATCACCTAGGTCACAAGGAACAAAAATATTGTATTGTACCAAGTCTCTCTTGATGGGAGAATCTATAATACAAAAGCCTATTGGAGGAGGGACCGGCTCCACATGAATCCGGTCCTCAGTTGTTGTCAAGTTGTCTAAACTCTTTCTATTGCAAAACTATTGTTCATGCCAAGTTAATTAAGTATTATGATTAAGTTGCTACTGCTAAATATGTTCACCCTCTATGTTCTCAAAGTAGCCTCAAAAAAATGTTCTCTTTAACTCTCCTAATTCTGCTATTCTCAAATTTCATAGGCCATTTCCATTACAAAATATTTTAGTCATACAAAAAATTCAATATCTAAATGAAAGGAGGGAGAGGATAAAAAATGAATAAAAGAATTACATGTAACATCTTGTGCCAATAATGGGACATCAACCCATAGAATTGAAAACGTGCACCTTTCTTTGCCAATATATGAACTATGGAAGCCTTCACTCAATCCAGCTCAACTTTGGTTAGAATTTACGGAGCTTTAGAAAGCACAATCTTCCCATTGGGGACTCAACATGGAGTAGCAAAGATGGGGCAATGTTTCAAGGCCCTCAAATCATCCCTCAACCCCAAAGAGTTCCTTTTGCCTTTAATGTGGTCCCATAGGGTGTGTGCATGGGATCTAAGAGGTGTTTTATTTTTAAGTCCTTTTACTACTATGAAAATATCAAAATGTTTACTACCATCTTTTACAGTGTTTTGTAAAGAGAGAGTTCAAAATGGGCTGGCCAAACAAGGGAGAGGGGGACAGGAGGACATTTTTTTTGTATTTAAAATATTACCAAGTATATTATCATAATGATTGATGTTGAAATTTGGGGGGTCATTATGTATAAATTGTGTACTTTGTGTTCATTCAAGGGCTATTTCTAAAACCCCTTATTTGTGATTTTAAAAAAAAATAAAATACACCCTTTCCCTTTCCATCTATAAATTCCTTTCTCAATTCCATTTTATTGTACCCTTATGTATGTTAAAATGTGAAAATAAATAAAATTTAATAACCCCTTCTATTGCACTCATGTGATAGTCACATAATAATGAAATGACCCCCCCTCCCCCCCCCCCCCCCCCCCCCCCTTTGGGTGCTGAAATTGTTTGACGAGTTTGATCAATATATTATAGATCGAGTTGTTACCAATTTACAACTCGTCGGACTCTAACATTGGCCAACAAACAGCAATCTTGCAACCCAATAGACGTGTTCGTAGACGCTTTGGTCAAGTAGCATATGTGAGTCCACAAGATGTAGCCTCTGAGAACTCAAAGGGTGATAATGCAAACCACATTCCCAACGAGGCTATGTTTGAGCTCGAGATCAATGAAATGATCGAGACGGTCGTAGATTCAGAAAGGCTTATCTATGATGACATGAAAAGTGAAGCCGATACACCATTGTATGATGGAGCACGTGTTTCTAGATTGAAGGCGCTCCTGGTTCTTCTCAACATGCAGGAAAAATTTTGGATGGAGTGACACCAGTGTCGTAACACTTTTCAGGTGATCTATTTCAACGTGTTTACTTAGATAAAAATCTATGTATAATGATCCAATAGATTACTTACACAAGTGTATCACATTTTTTTCCCTGTGTAGATTGCTCAAAGAGCACATACTACAAGCTGATAATGTGATGCTAGATTCAAAGAGGAAGCAAGAAAGATCTTGCAAAACTTGGGGATGGATTACAATTCTATTCACACTTGTCCTAACGACTGTATTCTTTTCAGAGGGGAATACATAGACATGGAGAAGTGTCCAAAATGTGATTCTGAGAGATATCGAGTAGACTCTCCACGGACAAAAAATCCCGCAGAAGGTTTTGCGACACTTTCCTCTATTACCTCGAATCAAACATTTCTTCGAATGTAAGTCCATGGCCGCCCTAGCATCATGGCACGAGGAGAATAGATCTTGGGATGGTGTGCTGCGGATTCCTGCAGATTGCGCGGCTTGGAAGCATATAGATGACACATGGCCGGATTTTTCTAGGGAAGCTCAAAATTTGTGCCTTGGCCTATCTATGGATGGCGTAAATCCATTTGGTCAGAAGGTCAACATCTTATAGTGTATGGCCAATTGTCATTGTCAACTACAACATTCCCTTGTGGTTGACTACCAAGAAGGGACACCTGTTTCTAAGCTTGATTGTGCCGGGGCGATATAAAGTGAAGAATATGAATGTGTATCTTTGTCCACTATGGGAAGAGCTACAACAATTGTGGATTGGCATAGAAGTGGTGGATATGAGCCGACACACAGGTCGACGCAATGCTTTGATCAGAGGCATTCTAATGTGGACCATGCATGACTATCCCGGACTAACAGAATGCTCATGTGATATATACTCAAACTTAAACACTATAAACCTTGGTTTTTCTCAAGCTTAACTCATGGTGTTGTGTATACATGCAGGGATTCAAACAAGCGGATACAGAACATGTGCCACATGTGGACGTAGACTTAATGTACGTCGGGCGCCCTCATTGAAGAAGCAAATCTACAAAGGTCATCAAGCGCATCTTCCAAAGAATCATGAGTTACGCGATAATTTTTTGGGAAGAGAGCCATCGAGGATGTCTACTCGAGCATGGTTAGAGCAAAAGGAGATGTGTGATGACGGTTTGCCCATAGGGATGAAGAGACTTTCTCTATGGTACGAGTTACCATATTGGCCCAGACTCATGATCAATCACTTGCTCGATCCAATGTACATATTCAAGAATGTGGGTAATCTACTATGGGACCATCTCATCGGTAAGAAAGATACTTTGGGGGCCAAAATTGACCTTAAAAATATGGATCGTATGGAACAATATTGGCAGCAGACAGCACTCGATGGATCAATAAAACTCCCTAAAGCGCCATGGATTTTCACAAGAGGCCAAGAACGTACGTAAAGTAAAAGAGATCATTCGATCCGTGCGGACGTCCACTGCCATAATGCACTCACTCTGAACATGTTTCAGTAAAGAAGGGAGCTTACTGGTCTAAAGTCAACGACTGGCATAAAATGTGTCAGGTATATTTGAAGTGGAATATATCATAGTGAGAATTGTGTAACATATCCGTGTGTGGACTGTAATATCATTTCTAGACGTGTTTTGCAGTTTATTTTACCGATGGCCAGTGAGGGATGCTTGTCTCCTGACGTCCGTACCACAATCTACAAACTTGCGAAGTTGGTGCATCCATGTACTATCCGCCAAACTAAACACTGCGGAGGTTGTATGCATGTTTGAGAAAAACTTTTCTACTACCATGCTAGCCATCCAAGTGCATCTTCTTGTTCACATAGTTGATGAGGTGGAAATAGCTGGCACAGTGCATTCCAGATGGATGTTCTTTTGGAACGTTTCATGAAAACGCTCAAGGGATATGTGCATCAGAAGCCACGTCCATGGCAGAAGGTTGGCTGGTATGAGTAGTTAGACGGATTTGATAAAGCGTGATGGAAAACCATAGATAATGAGCGCATATCTGGGATTGTCATGTGCAATCTCGGTGTTGAGAAAAAAATGACGAAAGATCGACATACTAAAATCAATCGATTTTGCTTGTTTCACAATCCAATGATGCAAAAGTGGATTTCACAATACGAGGATGCAAAGCAAGAGCGACAAAGGGCACGAATCGAGTGGAGACGGGGAAGATGACCACCGATGCATTATCCAACGTGTTTCCTTGAGGTGGATTCAACCAAAAAATGGACCAACCTTTGAGACACTTTTGTACAACTTGAGCATTGTGAACAAGTAAGTCTGTAAATATTTAACAACCAATTTTAGAGGACCAGTGGTTTGGAAGCACTAATGTAAGTTATGTGGCTCTTGCAGGTGGTATTTCATCCTACAAAGTCTGCACCAAACTGGTGGTATGTCATAGAGGTAGCCCCTCGTACTAGTACACGGATGTATGAGGGCTACCATGTGCCAATCACAACAGCATCAATGGGGGAGATAGGAGAGGATGCTGATTTGGAAACCGCTGAGGTGGTACCAAACGAGCCTGGCGCTGCTACTCTCTATGGGATGCATGCGGAGGACCTACAAAATGAAACGGAGGACATCTGCCTAAATGGAGAGCTCTATATAGACATAGGGAGTTATGCTGAGTTATGCGAGGATGAGAGAGAGACCTCTTAAATCCATAAACATTGTATTTGAGCAATTTTGATCCTTTTTATAATATATATTGGATTCACGTGGAGTTTTGTCCATTCTTGTCTATATGCTATACTTGAAAAAGGCAAATTGTGATTAATCAAATTATAACTTGTTCAAATTTTCTTCTCCATTCATCATTAAGATTTAATGTTCGTGTGTTTAATGTAGGTATGGATGATGATCAGTTTCATTCTTCTCTGTCACCAGAGCAGAGGAGGTGGTACGTGGAGCATCATCGCTCTGGAGCACCATCACGTCGTTCCACTCCGGCGTCTCCTTCTCTTTCGGAGCAATCAGTGCGCTTTGAGAGTTCGGTGTCTACTAGACAATCTACACACTCTTCTAGGCACCAAAACTCTAGTGGTGGTCGTCGTGGTTGCTATGGAGATGTTGCGGGATGCTGTCATTGATGCTTCGACACTGCCTCGTAGTCAACAAGGCTCCTCACCTTCCCCTTCTTTGCCCGTCCCTACACCAACCATGACATCGCCATCTACTCCAGGTTTTGCACAAATATCGGCCATTCCTGGCTACACCCCACTCGCTACTCCTTTGGGAGTCACCCTAGTCGACACCCTCGCTTTGGGGCCCACACTCTAGTGGAGACACATGTCATCCATACCCCCATCGAGATGCCACTCGAGACCCTTGCCGAGACACCCAGGTTCATGCGGCACAGGCAAGAGGGCTTGCCGTACTCGGTCGACATCAGCGATGGCATCATCATGGATGACGATCGTAGGAAGGTGATCTCGTGCATGCGCGGCCTTTGCTCTCAGGTCTTTTGACACTACATACTAAACACCTGGAGTGAAGTGCCAAATGAATTAAAAGACAGAGTCATCAACATGCTGCATGACGAGTTTTCCATGTCAAGTCGGGATGAGCCCTTCAATGAAGACCTGATGAAGTTGCGCTTGCGCGAATACTGCAAGAACAAGTGTTCTGAAGTGCAAAAAGCAATAAAGCATGGGTGAAACATTCTAGATTGGCTGGCCAAAGAAGATTGGAAGAATGCAAAGCAAGCAGTGCACGAGAATCCTGACAAGTGGAAGAAACAAAAGGAGGTAACCAAAGCGCGAGTAGAGGTAGGGAGCTCGCACCACTTGGGCGGCGTGTGGGCATCATTTGAGGCCAATTTTGTAAGTGTTTTTGCATTGCCCTTTAGGTTTGGTAGTTGTTGATGATTGTACTTTTAATTTCTAACGTAACACATTATTTGTATGTTTTGAATAGTGGTCGATGACAGGACGTGACCCCACACCGTACGCCCTTATGGACATTCTCAGTTCTCGCTCCGGCATGGTTAGTATTTCACCTTACTCTCTTACATTTGTTGTATTTTAATGATAAGCTAAAAAATAAATTGTTTACACAGACTGTGAGAAATTGGACAGCTCGTTTACCATCTTTGCTACGTATTCTAGCATATGCTGAACCATCGTCCATTACCTTTGTTTCCATTCGAACTCCCACAATGTAGGGTTGTCCAAGGATGAGATGATATGAAGATGTATCCTGTACAAAGAAGTTTTGGTCAATCTTTACATCACCTATTGTCACCTTCACACCTGGACATGCTGCATACAATTCACCGGATGAATTTTTTGCCACTTTTACCATCCACCCATGATCTGTGTCCATTGGCCATTTGCACTTGTTGTAGAGACTCTTTGACATTATGTTTATTTCTGAACCATGGTCAATCAAGGCAACAAATGGCTCTTCAAGATCACCTACCTTGACCAAAGTTTCTGTAGTAGCCCTTGCCCAATGACTTCGTGAATAGTAACTCCTAGGAATATCTTCAACTTCTTCATCATCATTTGAGAAATGCACTTGCTTCACTCTCCCACTAGATTGGTAGCATCCTACCACAGCTCCATCATTCTCCTTATTTTGCAGTTGCATCCCTTGTGTCTTTGAGGTTTCCCCTTCAACCTGTGGACGAGAAACTTCAGCAAGGGTTTGCCTCTTTCTCTTGATGATGTCAATGATCTCCTCATGGAATTCACGCTTTGCAATGCCAAGAACTTCTCCCAGAGTAAACTCAATCTTGCTATTCAAGATCCTTTCCTCCAAGAATTTCTTTAAATCTGTAGCAACCTCAATATCAGATTGTAGTTTATAAGTTGGGCCTTTTGTCTTACCTTTCATTGGCTCTTTCTTCTTTCCTGTTGTAGACTCCTCCATGAGTACTTCAGGTGGAGATGCTCCTTGTGTTGAGGGTGTTTGAGAAGGCATTGAGTCGCTTCTTCCCCCACTTCTAGAAGCTCTTTTTGATGGTCCTTCATCAGCATTCTCACGTCTGCGCTTCTCTTCTACAATTGCCTCATTTTGTTGGCATTTTGTAATGTAGGCATGCACTGACAATGAGTCCACTGGATCATTCCATCCTGTTTCTAGACGTATGCAATCACCTGCTTCATGTAGAATCTCTTTTGTAAGCTTTCCCTTTGTAGCTAATTGCATGACATTTGGCCAAATTTGACCATGATGGTCACTCACCTCTTCATCACAAAAATGTTCAATTTTTACTCCATAAGTAGCTGCCTCAACTGAAGAGGTGGCATGCTTGGTTGCCATATCTTCAACTAAGGTTTGCATTCTCCCCTTCCCAAAGTTAGTTCTCAAGGGTAGACCTGTCTCTCTTAAGTGGATTTTACCATCCTTAAAAAAGACAACATCTTTTGACAAAGCATCACTAAAATCATCACAATCCCTTCTTACATGGTCTGTACTATCACACCAAATACATCTATTAACAAACCCTTCTTTGGGCTGTTGTCTTTGCCTAGGAATTGGCCCTGATGGTTGGCCTTTTTCTTCAAGCTTTGCAAACTTCACCTTCAAGTCACACATTCCCTTCACAAGCTCATCTAGCATGGACTCATCAAACTTAGGAGCGATAAAAGTAGGCTTTACCATTTTGTCAGAAGTTGAGGTGGAAGGACTTGTAGTGTTTACTACCATCTTGTCCCTTCTTCTTTGTCGTTTGGCAAGCAGTGAGACAGCACCTTCAACCTCATTCCAGTCGGTCTTTAGTCCTTGCTCAGCATCTTTATCTTCAAGAAGAAGCTCCAAATTTTCTTGAAACTCTTTACCTGCAGCTTGTAAGAAAAGATCTGTCTTCTCTGCATCTAGTGTGGCCCTTTCTGCCCTAGTGAGTTGTGCATAGCGCCGCTCAAATTCCCTAAGTAGCTCTGTTATTGATAGTCCTTGCTTTGGCTTGACTACCCATTCTAAGAATGTCCTTTTGGTCACTCTCTCAGAGTCCTCCATGAAATATTCCTCCTTTAAAGCTACTTTGAGTTCTTCCCAATTTCTCCCATGCCCATCTTTAATTGCCCTAACATGCTCCCTAATTTCTGGAGCAACAACTAGCTCAAAGCTTTGAATCATCTCACCTTCTGACACGCGATGCAACTCCATCTCCTTCACATACTCGCGTAAGTACTTGGTTACATCTTTGCCATTGAACTGATCCATTCTGTTGACGACCGCTTGTATGGCCTTCGTTGCTGAAATCTCCCTTCTTTCAGTAGCATGTTGTTGTTGCATGAACATTGCAAATGCTTGAAACATTTGCATTGTTGCTGGGTCAAAATGCATACCCTGTTGCTCAACATGATCACCCATGGTTACCCACAAACTCTCACCCTAGCACATTCGCGCCGGGTTCACCCAAAATATGTCGAGAAATTTGCGGTCTTGCCAGGAAAGCACCGGGCTTATGGCTGTGAGAGTTTGTGAGAGAACTCAACAAAAACTATATGAAGGAGTTAAACCATAGATGCCATGAAGACTAGGGTTTGGAAAGAAGTGCAATCAAAGAAGACTCACTCTTTCTCTCTTGCATTCACACACACAAAGAAAGAACGCAAAAGAGAATGTCAAAACAATACGAAGATGAAAACACCAAGGCTATGGTCATATCGTATCATGGGTAATATGAAAGGGTTAATGGATGAGTTAATGGCATTCAATCTTGGCTGACCAAATAGGCTACGAATTGTTCTTTGGAATTGTAGTTTTGTGCTTACCATAATATATATATTTTGTCTAGTGAGTGGGATTAATTGTGTGTACAAATCCTCTTGGTTCATAGCAAGATAACTACGCTTACATCAAAAGAAAAATTATAGTCTATGAGAGGTAGTATGATGGGATCCGGTGATAGAAGTATTTCATTAAGCCTTTCTGGGCCAAAGAGAAACACTATACGTTGTTGAAAGTGTATTTTTCGGCTAATCCATACGTTAATTCTAATAGATCGTACAGAGTGAAAGCGATAGAAATGATCATCATGTGGGTTATTCATCTAGGATAGTATGTGAGAAATGTAGATATGAGAGAAGTGAAGAGATGAGAAGTTTCCCTCCCAAGCCCTATTCTTGCCCGTAGGCAATAAGGATACTGCGGGGAGAGATGTACCTGTAGCAAAGAGAACCTAGAGAGGATGAATTACTAAGAATGAGAGAGATAGGCTTGGTTAAGGAGATGAGATTAGATACATATATATATATATATATATATATGTTGGATTAGAGATGAAAATGAAAACAACAAGAAATCAAGAAAACATCAATGTAGAACACATCTTACTTGAAACCCTTCGGCACCATTATTGATGGGAGAGAGAAGAAGAGTGGATAATTCCACTTTGATTGATACACCAAGTGCAAAACCTTCTTTGATTAGAGTTGATCTTCCAAGGTTAGCTTGTTGCAAGAATGGCTAGTCTCCCTCTAGGAGAAAGTGTAGGCTTGGGCTTATGTTAATGGCTAAGTATAATTAGGCATTACTACTCACTCCCTCGAGAATTCCTCTCATCAATGGCTTGAATGCTTGAGTTTCTTCCAAGGAAGAAGAGGTCCCCTTTTATAGGTGAAGGGAACCCACAAGGGTTTACACAAGAAGAGAGGAGCCAGTGTGAACAGGAATTGGAAAAGTTGGAAATGAGCTGTCCCTGCATGATGTGGGCAGACTGGGGTCCAGTATTTTGATCATATCTCCTCAACCGTGGCTCCAAATAAAAAAGTAAAAATATGGGCAGAAACTTCAGCTTATTAGCTACGATTTTCATTTTAAAATCATTCTCCAATTCGGATTGGAACCTTGTGTAAAAAATTCATCAAAATAGGGTCCATTTATGGCAGAAAAAGTCTTCATGTGGTCTCCTTAGCCTTGACTTTCATTTAATTCCCAAAGACACCTCATGCCATATGAAAGCATGACATTTCTCCTTGACAAAGTTTTGTAACCATGCTTGCAATAATGCATTAAAATAAGTGTATCTTTGAAATCATGCCAACTAGTGTCCCACTAGGATTTGATTCTCTCCTAGTAGCTATTTAAAAAGAAATATAAGAAAAGTATAAAAAATACATAGAATATATATATATTGGAGTTTACCCTAGATATAGGATCTAGCTAGGGTGTGAGATGATAATGAAATAGTAGAAATAAAGAATCAATGCTTTTTGCCCCAAGTTAAAGAGGCGGAGCTATTGATGCTTTTCCCATAGTATTTTCTGATGGTAAAGTAAGGATATGTTACCCTTGAGAAAAATAATAGGATGAGATAGAAGGATTATTATTATACTTAAATATGCATATGTACACTATAGGAAATATAATTATGTATCTAAAAAAAATACAAGATAGATCTTGTAGCATGCGTTCCCACTATGTACGTGTCATAGCACGACATCCACCCCCTCTAAACCTGCACATCCTCCGGTATGTGCCACATTGTCTCTTTGTAAGATTAGACCTCTTGTACATCTTTCTTGTCTTCTTCTTCACTGGATGATTCCAGAGCTTCATGTTCACTTTGATCTTCACCTGTGTTTTTCTCTTCTTTCTCATCCATATCTTCTAGATCATTGTCTCCTCTTCTCTTAAACATTTTAATCCTTTTTCTTGCAATGGGAATCTTTACTTCTGTACCATCTAGTTCAGACAAGCTGTAAGTAGCATTTTCATGCACATGCTTTACAACATACGGTCCAAACCATCTTTTTGAGAACTTACGCATGACTGTATGCTGGTTATCAAGGCTACTATCATACACTAAAACCCAGTTACCTTTGTCAATTGCTTTGCTCCTGAGTCGATGTCGCTTATCAAAATAGTCCTTGTTTTTCAACCTTGCATTTTTGAGTCGTTCTTTTGCAGCTTCAATGTCTCCAGGTCTTCTCTCTAGCTGCCTTATACGCAGTGCAAGGAGATCTTCCCTACTAAGCCCCTCTTGCCAAGGTAGTACATTCCATGTAGGAATTGTATCTTCAATCGGCATCACTGGCTTTTGACCATACATTAGCTCCGCAGGCATGTAGCCAGTTACTGAGCTATGTGTTGTACGATCAGCCCATAAAGCATATGGTAACAGTTTTGGCCACTCACCAACTCTTCCTTCGCAAGCCTTGGCCAAAGCTTTGATGATAGGAGGATGACCTCTTTCACTCTTTCCATTCCCTTCAGGGTTGTAAGCTGTAGTAAGAGAAAGCTTGATCCCTAATCTAGAAAAGAACTCCCTTGCTTCTTCGGCATCCAGTTCACCTCGATCTGCAGTGATTTTTCCCACACAACCATAACGGCAAATCACCTCATCAAGAAGGAATTTGCACACAGCTTCTGTGGTCTTAGCTCTTAATGCTCTTCCTTCAACCTGGTTAGTTAGGTCCTCTCGTGCAAGAACCAAGTATCTCATCTGCCAGAGTCCTAAAGGCATCGTGACTAGATCCACAACCCATTTATAGTGCATGGCTAGTGGATATGTAGGGTGCAATCCATCACGATCTCGAACATTTGAATACATTTGACAAGTTACACATGACTCTACAAACTGAGATACATCTTTATACATACCCTTCCACCAGTATTTTTCTTTCAACTTGGAGAAGGTTGCCCACACACCCTTGTGTCCAGCCCATAGACTCTCATGAAACTCTTGCATGAGCTTTACTTGAGTCTCTTTTTTACATGTAACCCGTTGTGGTGTAGCACCCTTTTGTTTAGGATGCTTCCACAAGTAACCATCCCTTAAAAAGTACCCATATGCTTTCCTGCGTATCCTCTTGAATTCTTGTTCAGACCAATCATCCTGTTTTGTTAGAGTACTCAAGTACCTTCCAATAGAAAGCCAATCACCTTCATAAAGATCTTTCAAGAACAATTCAAGTGAATTAGTCATGCAGACATTGTTACCTTTGACATGAGAGATAGAATAGAATTTTGTGCCTACATCATCTCCCTCATCAATCTTTTGTGACTCATCTTCATACCTTGCCCTTGATAGCATATCTGCCACTGTATTGTCTTTACCTGCAATGTGCTTAAACTCGGGATTTAAGGACTTAATGTAGGCAATCCACCGCAACATAGCAATGTCTGGTGTTGAGCAGCTTGTAATCATCCCAAGAAGTGGTAGACAATCTGTTTCTACAACCACACATGTACTAATTAGGTACTCTTTCCCACTTTTCAAGGCTGTAACCATACCCCGTAACTCTCTCTTTATCTGTGGATAGTTTCTTTGGCGAGCACTTAGTACCTTCGCTCCAAATCTTACCACATACCTGTGTCCTTCTTTGTCATCTTGCCCTATTGCCCATCCAATCCCTGTAGGACTGGTATCTACTGTCACAATCACTGGCCTTTGACACTCATAGTCTACCTTTCTCAAAGTCGTTGCTGACTGGAGTAACTCCTTTAGCTTTTTCATGGATTTTACATGTGCTTCTGTCCATTTAAACTTTTGATTCTTTCTAAGCAGCTGATAAAGAGGATCAGCTACATGTGCATAATGTGGAATCCAAACAACATAGAAGACACATGCTCCCAGAAACCTTCTAACCTCAGTGATGCTAGTGCATGTTTCTTTCATTCTTTGGATGGCATCTACCTTTGATGGACATGGTTTCCTAGCATATGGCCCGCACATGTGCCCCACAATGAGCACTTCTTTGACACCAAACATAGACTTTTTCCCTGACAATGTAAGATTCACTTCTTCCAACCTAGACAAAATTTTATGACAATCATTTATGTGATTTACCACAAACCTGCGACATCCCTTGAGATCCAAAGCTTCATCTTTGTCACTTTCTTCACATCCTTTGATAGGCAAATTATCAATGAAAGGCATTGTGATTTGAGGAATAAAGTCACGTAAGACCTTATTCATCCCATTCATCATATGTGCAACCGAGTTGGTTGCTCCCTGTGGCAAGGTACACATCCTTACCAAACCCAAAGGTGTCCTCATGGTTGTCAAGTCTCTGCTTTCGATTGCAAGCTGAAATTGATCATACCCTGAGTAGAGATCCCCCATTGAGTAGATTGCCCTCCCTGCAAACGCCTCTGCAAATTCATCCACAATTGGACCTGTTCCTACATTTCTAATTGTCACCTTGTTCACTGGTTGCATATCTTGGATGAAGCGTAGAGAACCATTCTTCTTTGGAACTGTGAACCACCTGTTTGAGTATGGAGCACAAGAAGGCTCCAAGATTCCCATTTTGATTTTCTCATTCAGTAGCTCTACTAACTTTGGCAAATGAGCCTTTGGAACCGGAATAGGCCGCAGATTCCAAGGCACATGAGGTATTGTGAAAATTACCATAGGAGCTACAATATAAGGATCAACACATCCTATCTCATGTGGCTCAAATGCAAAAGCCTTACCATGCTTTGAAAGCATTTCTTTGAAGCACTTTGTCTCCTCCTGTGTTAGAAACTCCTCGCAACCAATCTGCAACTCTTGAAAAGACTCCTTTGTGAAGGTATGCCCGATCTTTTTAGGATTCCACAAACTTGGTTGTAAAGAAGCCTATTCAATCTTTTCCCTGTTGTTGGGTGGTAAGGGTGAAGCTACTGGTTTCACCTTCTTTGCTACACTCTTGTATTTAGTTTCAACATGGACTTCTAGGCCTACTGTTTGTCTTTCTTTAAAGGCTTCTATTACTTGATACATTTCCATAGAGCAAACTTCCACAACTTCATTTTCAAGATGCAAACTAGACCTCATTATAGCATCAAGCTCACCCATAGTATCTACAAAAGAAACTTGTTCACACAAACCCAAAACATTTTCAATAGGCTCTAGCAACCCACTCTTTTTCATGCCTATTTGTACATTATGCACATATTGCTTCTCACATCTCTTCAAATCTTCAAGTTTTGTAAAACATACTAATCCATTCTTTGTTACCAAGGAGCTCGTTGAAAATGCTTCACCTATTTTTGGATCAGGCGAGACCCTTTTTCTTTCTGTACCACTGCAATCCCGCTTTACAATGGTACTTGGCCAAAACCCATCATTTCTCTATGATCATGAAACTCTTTGCTTACCTTTGGTAGAGGATGTTCTCTGAGGTTGTCACGATTTCTTTCATGGTTTACACAGACTATGAGAAATTGGACAGCTCGTTTACCATCTTTGCTACGTATTCTAGCATATGCTGAACCATCGTCCATTACCTTTGTTTCCATTCGAACTCCCACAATGTAGGGTTGTCCAAGGATGAGATGATATGAAGATGTATCCTGTACAAAGAAGTTTTGGTCAATCTTTACATCACCTATTGTCACCTTCACACCTGGACATGCTGCATACAATTCACCGGATGAATTTTTTGCCACTTTTACCATCCACCCATGATCTGTGTCCATTGGCCATTTGCACTTGTTGTAGAGACTCTTTGACATTATGTTTATTTCTGAACCATGGTCAATCAAGGCAACAAATGGCTCTTCAAGATCACCTACCTTGACCAAAGTTTCTGTAGTAGCCCTTGCTCAATGACTTCGTGAATAGTAACTCCTAGGAATATCTTCAACTTCTTCATCATCATTTGAGAAATGCACTTGCTTCACTCTCCCACTAGATTGGTAGCATCCTACCACAGCTCCATCATTCTCCTTATTTTGCAGTTGCATCCCTTGTGTCTTTGAGGTTTCCCCTTCAACCTGTGGACGAGAAACTTCAGCAAGGGTTTGCCTCTTTCTCTTGATGATGTCAATGATCTCCTCATGGAATTCACGCTTTGCAATGCCAAGAACTTCTCCCAGAGTAAACTCAATCTTGCTATTCAAGATCCTTTCCTCCAAGAATTTCTTTAAATCTGTAGCAACCTCAATATCAGATTGTAGTTTATAAGTTGGGCCTTTTGTCTTACCTTTCATTGGCTCTTTCTTCTTTCCTGTTGTAGACTCCTCCATGAGTACTTCAGGTGGAGATGCTCCTTGTGTTGAGGGTGTTTGAGAAGGCATTGAGTCGCTTCTTCCCCCACTTCTAGAAGCTCTTTTTGATGGTCCTTCATCAACATTCTCACGTCTGCGCTTCTCTTCTACAATTGCCTCATTTTGTTGGCATTTTGTAATGTAGGCATGCACTGACAATGAGTCCACTGGATCATTCCATCCTGTTTCTAGACGTATGCAATCACCTGCTTCATGTAGAATCTCTTTTGTAAGCTTTCCCTTTGTAGCTAATTGCATGACATTTGGCCAAATTTGACCATGATGGTCACTCACCTCTTCATCACAAAAATGTTCAATTTTTACTCCATAAGTAGCTGCCTCAACTGAAGAGGTGGCATGCTTGGTTGCCATATCTTCAACTAAGGTTTGCATTCCCCCCTTCCCAAAGTTAGTTCTCAAGGGTAGACCTGTCTCTCTTAAGTGGATTTTACCATCCTTAAAAAAGACAACATCTTTTGACAAAGCATCACTAAAATCATCACAATCCCCTTACATGGTCTGTACTATCACACCAAATACATCTATTAACAAACCCTTCTTTGGGCTGTTCTCTTTGCCTATGAAGTGGCCCTGATGGTTGGCCTTTTTCTTCAAGCTTTGCAAACTTCACCTTCAAGTCACGCATTCCCTTCACAAGCTCATCTAGCATGGACTCATCAAACTTAGGAGCGATAAAAGTAGGCTTTACCATTTTGTCAGAAGTTGAGGTGGAAGGACTTGTAGTGTTTACTACCATCTTGTCCCTTCTTCTTTGTCGTTTGGCAAGCAGTGAGACAGCACCTTCAACCTCATTCCAGTCGGTCTTTAGTCCTTGCTCAGCATCTTTATCTTCAAGAAGAAGCTCCAAATTTTCTTGAAACTCTTTACGTGCAGCTTGTAAGAAAAGATCTGTCTTCTCTGCATCTAGTATGGCCCTTTCTGTCCTAGTGAGTTGTGCATAGCGCCGCTCAAATTCCCTAAGTAGCTCTGTTATTGATAGTCCTTGCTTTGGCTTGACTACCCATTCTAAGAATGTCCTTTTGGTCACTCTCTCAGAGTCCTCCATGAAATATTCCTCCTTTAAAGCTACTTTGAGTTCTTCCCAATTTCTCCCATGCCCATCTTTAATTGCCCTAACATGCTCCCTAATTTCTGGAGCAACAACTAGCTCAAAGCTTTGAATCATCTCACCTTCTGACACGCGATGCAGCTCCATCTCCTTCACATACTCGCGTAAGTACTTGGTTACATCTTTGTCATTGAACTGATCCATTCTGTTGACGACCGCTTGTATGGCCTTCGTTGCTGAAATCTCCCTTCTTTCAGTAGCATGTTGTTGTTGCATGAACATTGCAAATGCTTGAAACATTTGCATTGTTGCTGGGTCAAAATGCATACCCTGTTGCTCAACATGATCACCCATGGTTACCCACAAACTCTCACCCTAGCACATTCGCGTCGGGTTCACCCAAAATATGTCGAGAAATTTGCGGTCTTGCCAGGAAAGCACCGGGCTTATGGCTGTGAGAGTTTGTGAGAGAACTCAACAAAAACTATATGAAGGAGTTAAACCATAGATGCCATGAAGACTAGGGTTTGGAAAGAAGTGCAATCAAAGAAGACTCACTCTTTCTCTCTTGCATTCACACACACAAAGAAAGAACGCAAAAGAGAATGTCAAAACAATACGAAGATGAAAACACCAAGGCTATGGTCATATCGTATCATGGGTAATATGAAAGGGTTAATGGATGAGTTAATGGCATTCAATCTTGGCTGACCAAATAGGCTACGAATTGTTCTTTGGAATTGTAGTTTTGTGCTTACCATAATATATATATTTTGTCTAGTGAGTGGGATTAATTGTGTGTACAAATCCTCTTGGTTCATAGCAAGATAACTACGCTTACATCAAAAGAAAAATTATAGTCTATGAGAGGTAGTATGATGGGATCCGGTGATAGAAGTATTTCATTAAGCCTTTCTGGGCCAAAGAGAAACACTATACGTTGTTGAAAGTGTATTTTTCGGCTAATCCATACGTTAATTCTAATTGATCGTACAGAGTGAAAGCGATAGAAATGATCATCATGTGGGTTATTCATCTAGGATAGTATGTGAGAAATGTAGATATGAGAGAAGTGAAGAGATGAGAAGTTTCCCTCCCAAGCCCTATTCTTGCCCGTAGGCAATAAGGATACTGCGGGGAGAGATGTACCTGTAGCAAAGAGAACCTAGAGAGGATGAATTACTAAGAATGAGAGAGATAGGCTTGGTTAAGGAGATGAGATTAGATACATATATATATATATATATATATATGTTGGATTAGAGATGAAAATGAAAACAACAAGAAATCAAGAAAACATCAATGTAGAACACATCTTACTTGAAACCCTTCGGCACCATTATTGATGGGAGAGAGAAGAAGAGTGGATAATTCCACTTTGATTGATACACCAAGTGCAAAACCTTCTTTGATTAGAGTTGATCTTCCAAGGTTAGCTTGTTGCAAGAATGGCTAGTCTCCCTCTAGGAGAAAGTGTAGGCTTGGGCTTATGTTAATGGCTAAGTATAATTAGGCATTACTACTCACTCCCTCGAGAATTCCTCTCATCAATGGCTTGAATGCTTGAGTTTCTTCCAAGGAAGAAGAGGTCCCCTTTTATAGGTGAAGGGAACCCACAAGGGTTTACACAAGAAGAGAGGAGCCAGTGTGAACAGGAATTGGAAAAGTTGGAAATGAGCTGTCCCTGCATGATGTGGGCAGACTGGGGTCCAGTATTTTGATCATATCTCCTCAACCGTGGCTCCAAATAAAAAAGTAAAAATATGGGCAGAAACTTCAGCTCATTAGCTACGATTTTCATTTTAAAATCATTCTCCAATTCGGATTGGAACCTTGTGTAAAAGATTCATCAAAATAGGGTCCATTTATGGCAGCAAAAGTCTTCATGTGGTCTCCTTAGCCTTGACTTTCATTTAATTCCCAAAGACACCTCATGCCATATGAAAGCATGACATTTCTCCTTGACAAAGTTTTGTAACCATGCTTGCAATAATGCATTAAAATAAGTGTATCTTTGAAATCATGCCACCTAGTGTCCCACTAGGATTTGATTCTCTCCTAGTAGCTATTTAAAAAGAAATATAAGAAAAGTATAAAAAATACATAGAATATATATATATTGGAGTTTACCCTAGATATAAGATCTAGCTAGGGTGTGAGATGATAATGAAATAGTAGAAATAAAGAATCAATGCTTTTTGCCCCAAGTTAAAGAGGCGGAGCTATTGATGCTTTTCCCATAGTATTTTCTGATGGTAAAGTAAGGATATGTTACCCTTGAGAAAAATAATAGGATGAGATAGAAGGATTATTATTATACTTAAATATGCATATGTACACTATAGGAAATATAATTATGTATCTAAAAAAAATACAAGATAGATCTTGTAGCATGCGTTCCCACTATGTACGTGTCACAGCACGACAACGTAAATGGCCTCACTTGGTGCCTGCATGAACCAAGCCAAGAGGTCTTACATGGTACATACAACAACTCTCACTCTATCAAAATCTATGGCTATGAGCTAGAATCACACAAGGACTACAAAAATGAGATTGAAATTCACTCTCAATCGATTATGTACTTCTAAATTTCAAGACAACATGCCACAGATGGGCAACACCGTTAGGCAATTTCAAGTTCTTCTTGTTTTCTTGTGTTTAATTAACCTTTAATTTAAAGGATTTATTGATGTGCAAAGCAAAATTCTCTGAAGGATATAACAAGAAGCAAGGCTTCTACTTCATGCCAAGATACAATGTACACATGTGTGGATATAAGCTCACATTTTACGTATGGACATGTTGAATTGTGATGTATCCATGCCACTATAGATAGTGCGAAATAAATATGATATCCACTCAAACTATGGAGGCCGTCTTTGTAGCCAAGGGCTTATCACTCTATTTCTCTCATTTGCATGCATGCCCTACCAGTAAAGTGGAATAAACTCCACTCAGTCCCTATTTATGCTTCCTCTATAACACCAACTACTTTGTCAAAGACTTCATTATATGCCTAATGGTCACTGTGGATTCCATTCAATGTGATGTCCACATGCACTGGACTTGCATGATTCTTTAAGACGATGTAAGATCTTGTTTGTTTTCATTTATTTTTATTGATGATTCTCTTATTGATGAGGTTGTAGGAGTTACTTATAACTGTGACCTTCTACTCACTAGCAATTGAGATTAATCTTTGCATCTGTTTGCTACATCTCAATGAATTGACATGCATTACATATCATTGGTTACATGCACAAGGTGCATGCACTACAGATGATGATTTCCATCTGTTAGTAGACAAACATGGACTCACCCAAACCAAAGAATATCTAGTATGAACACCTTCTTTTTGGGTATTGAGAAAATTTTATCTTCTATGGAGGGTTATTTATGCATATAACAAGGCTATGTTGTATTAATGAAAATGTTTCTTTGTACCTAGATGCAATTCATTTTCACATTAGATCATGGTCCAAATGTTTTAGCAAGGCTCTTTGGTACTGTAGTGGGAAGTATTTAATTTCCTTTCATGGAGCTATTTATACATTTTATTTCCTCATTTTTTATGTGTTCTATGAGCATACCATCCGCCATAAGCATTGGCAACTATAGTCATGTAAATGAAGGTTTGAATAAGTTTCTGCTAAATACATGCACACTAGGTGTTATGGGCTCTACTATTTAGCAAAATCATATTTGGAATGCCATGCAAATTCATGAATTTGATAGCTTATGAAGCTTTTTGCAGCACAAGTGCACTATCTCTACGGGAGTTATAATGGGTCTACCAACCACCAGACGAGATGATGTCTTGATATGGGTGCTTCTACATAGATTTCCTAAAGTTTTTAACTTTACTCAAATCAAATCCACTATTTAACTAAGTTGGTTATTCACAATCTGTATAGATTATATGGATTACATTGCAATTTTGTGAGTAATGGTGAACCCATGTTTACAAGTCATTTTGAGAAGACTGTCTGTAAATGGTTGGGGAACACAACTCAATACTGCCATTCATCCAGAGATGGATAAGTAGCTTGCAAGTGTTAATCTAGTGCTAGAGGATATTCTACGATCATACATTAGCGAGAAGCAATCCAATTGACAAGATAACCTCTCTAGTTTGGAGTTTGCTTATCATGATATAAAGCATGTTGTGAATAGGTTTAGTCCCTTCATGTTTATGTCACGGTATTAACCTCGATCACTAGTTATGATGGGGTTGCCTATTGATGATGAATGACAACAAGTCTGTGACTTAATCTGTGCTCATGAGATATGTTGGGATGTCACTTTCATGGAAAGTTGAGAAGAGGTATTCTTACATGTTCCAACACCTTCAAAAATTTCTAAAAATAGGTCATTCAGTAAGTCATCTCTTACTTGTGGTAACTCATTTAAAATAGTCAAGTGAGTTATAAATAGAGTCTACACACTATTTTGGATCTAATCCATTTACATAAACATTTGAAAAGGGATAACAATGTAGAAAATCAAGATTTTCTTCTTGGTTTCATTGAATCTCCTATTGAGGTGCCACTATGGAAAACATTAGTGACTTTGAGAAGATGTCACCACTTTTGTTTTTAAGGACAAAAACACTTTTCCAAGGAAGGAGTAATGTCAGGCCTAAGGTAGGATTGGGGGTGCAAGGCCCTAATCTATGCATGCATGGTCAAGGGGGCTCCTCATTAGTCCCTCTATCCCTTCATCATGGCTATGTTAATTTATCCATCACCCTCCTCTCTTATTTAAGCCACCCCTCCATGTACTCTAGCTCGACGTTATAATCCTCCACACATGGAGAGTGGTCCTAGCCCAAACCCCACTCCTTATCAATCCACTAAAGGCTCCACCAAACCATTTAAAAAGTAAGCTTTACGCATTGGTGGTGATGACGTGTAAGATTGCGGCAACAACTACACAAGGGTGGTAAAAATCACCTTTCTGGGATACTTCCATCAGAGAAATTTTATATCATGTGATCATGTAAACACGGTCTAAGTTCTAAAAAGGACATAGAAGGATCCTCCATAGGCCCCTTAATGGTGTTGATGGGGGGGCCTCCTACCTGAGAGTAGTAGTAGACCTATAGGCTCTTATGCAACTTAACAGGCCATTTCTTGGAGCACCCCTTAGACACCTTTTGTCATAAAATATAATATCCAACTTTACCAAATGATTTTCTCATATTAAATTGATCACTTAATATGGAAAGATAAAAGGGGAACAAGAGTTAGGATATATATATATATATATATATATATATATATATATATATATATATATATATATATATATATATATATATATATATATATATATATATATATATATATATATCCTAACTCTTGTGTGTGTGTGTGTGTGTGTGCGTGCTTCTAGACCTATCTCAACAGGGACCAAAAGGAGAAATGATTGAATCTCAATAGGGGTCCAAAAGGAGACGGTCTACCAAAGAGAAATGTGCAATAAGTGCTTCTAGATTTACCTCAGCAAGGGACCAAGAGGAGAGATGGTTACATTTCAAAAGGGGTCCAAACGGAGGTAGTCTATCAAAGAGAAACATGCATCTAATAAAGCTTAAAAGACCTTAGGGTTAGCTTCATTTAAGACCTCCAAAAGATAGTGTTAAAAAGTCCTTTGACCTTACGGAAGCTAGGGATAACCTTGAGGTGGGAATAGTACCCAAGCATGAGATGCTAAGATGCTTAAAGTGGTTGTGGGAACCTTGCACAAAGCTTGAGGTGATTTTTATGCTTAAATGACTAAGGTTCTTGAAATGTTAAATTCAAAGATAAATTCTCAAGAGGCATGAACGCCCATGCTTGATTGAATAAGGCTTGAAGTATTCAATTCAAAACAAATGATTTAAGAAGCATAAAAGACACATGCTTTCTTGATTGATTAAGTCCTTGAAGTATTCAATTCAACCAAATACTTAATAAGCATAAAAGACACATGTTCAAATGATCCTCCACATGTGGCCCTCATGATGTGCTTGAATGCTATTGGTTAGGTTTTAAAGGGGTCCGATGAGAATTTAGATACATAAAAACAAATAATTAAGTTCTTTCTCTCAAAGAGAAAAAAGAGGACACATGTCCAAATGAAATAATAAGATAATGAGAGAGAGAGAGAGAGAGAGAGAGAGAGAGAGAGAGAGAGAGAGAGAGAGAGAGATGTGAACCAAGCATGAGAGGGGGGGTATACTCTCTCACACACACACACACACACATTCTCTCATTGAGTGGAGTGCAAAGTGCAAGATCTCCATCTTTTTCTCCAAGCTTGTGGAGAAGTGGAGAGCCTACATCCACAATCTTGGCTATGGAATGCAAATCCAACCAAGAGCCATGCTTCAATGCCTAAGCTTTCCATCTTCTTCATCTTCATTACTATGCTATTATGCTATGCTAAGCAAGAAGAGTGATGATAAGTGAGTAACTATTTCTTTCTTTTATGGAATTTTTCTTCTTCCTCTTCCCTACCCTCATTCCCCGCTAGCTCTCTCCACCTTCGAAGGTGTTTGAGGCCTTGGGACCGAGGCTGGGGATAGTTAATGCTTTCTGCAAAGTTTATGTTAAGCTCGTGATGCATGAAGCTTTCCATCTTCATAGCATCACCAAGGTCACAAGGAACACAAAGTCTCTCTTGATGGGAGAATCTATAATACAAACGCCTTTTGGAGGGGGGAAAGGTTCCAAGTACTGGTTCCAAGTAAATCCGGTCCTCAACTATTGTCATTTTTTTTCATACTCTCTCTCTTGCAAAAGTATTGTTCATGCCAAGTTACTTAAGTACCATGTTTATGTTGCCACTGACGCGAGCAAAGAGAACCCCGAACCCCCAAAGGCCTCTAAAACACCGGGGACCGAATGGCGCGCCTCGAGCCTGTCATAGTAAAGCAAACAGGGGGCACCACCTAGCTTCAATGGCGAGGACGAAAACAACACACCACCATAACAAAGTTTTCATCCAAGAGAGATGGATGCTTGGGAGTAATGATGAAGAGGAAGGGGAATGAGAGAGAGACAGAGAGAGAGAGAGAGAGAGAGAGAGAGAGAGAGAGAGAGAGAGAGAGAGAGAGAGAGAGAGAGAGAGAGAGAGAGAGAGAGAGAGTGTATAACGGCTTAGTACTTAGGCACCACAGAAGGATGGCGAATCCGCACACCCTTCACACATACACAAGCTCACTCCAAACACAAAACTAGGTGGAGATTCTGCACACCTCACATGGGCAAAACATTACAAGAAAACATACTCACAAAACCTCAAGCTTTATTTAGAGAATAAGGCGATGAAATGGTGAGCTTAGGGTAGGGGAATGAGAAGGGAGAGAGTGGTAGAGCACATGGCGGATAGGTGGGAGTGTGTGTGAGTGTGGGGGAGGTTATTTATCTACAAGAAAAGAGACATGGCGCCCTTTAGAGAGAGAGGGGGGTATTTGGGTCATGGGATATGATAGGAGAGAGAAAGGGGGGGTGGGGTATACTATTTTGGAAGATAGGATAAGTTACATGTGAGTTAGGGTGCATTATTGGTGAGTTATAATGCATTATTGGTGAGAGGTGGGGTAGCTTGAGGGGAGAGAGAAAGGAGAAAGGACAAGGGGAAGAGAGAGGGGGTTGACCTTTTGAGTGGAGGAGAGGAAAAGGGACACATGGCGGGGCAACAGTGAAGAAAAAGGAGGCAAGGTGGGGATGGGCTGCCCCGCAAGCATGAGGTCACCTATTTTGCCTTTCTCATATATTTACATAATCATATTTTATGTTTTTCTTACTTTTTCCAATGCCTTTTATCACTCCCTCCCTAAGAGGGGGTTCTCATGGGGTGGGGACGAGAGAAGAGGGGTATGGGAGCTTGGCTTGTGAAAAGCCCCCATCATTAGCCCTCCCCTTTTGGCTAGAGGCATTCATGCCTCTAGCTCATCTGTTTCTTCTTCCGCTTAGCTATAGGATCCAATATCGAGTTGCCTTCTGAACTATCCATTCCATTTGGCCATTGGTGAGATTTCTGGGATATTCATGAATCTGTAAGAGGTCCGGGTGATAGCTTGTTCCTTGGAATAGTGTCGGTTGATTAAAGGGGAAGCCCATGGCTTCCAGAACTTTGTGCCAGTGTCCTCCTGGATCCCAGGTGAAAAATAGGATCATTGTCTGCAGTGTCCGAACAATAAAATTTGCATGCCAAATTGGACCAAATTTGTAACCACCAGTAGCGAGAGGGGAAATGAGCATCTTGGCTCCTGCAAAGACAGAACTGAAAATTATGATTCCCAAGAGTGTACCAAGAATCCACCATATATGGCTGCCTTGTTGGTGTGGTGAGCTCAAGTTGTCTTCAGAATCCTGCTTACTGCCATGACTAGAAAAAACTGCAAGCATATCATGCTTCTTTTGGGTGTGCTCAAACATGTCAGCTTCCTTTACTGATGCTAATAGGAAGCCACCTACCTTGTGGCTTAAATACAAGCATAATCCACTTACATTTCTCCAAAGAGAGGATGCACTATTTGTAAAACATTGTACCAAATTGCGAATGAGGTCTTCATTCTTGCATTCTATCAGGCTTTTGTCTATCCATGGCTCCTTTGTTGTTATCTCCATGCTGATCTTCTCTCTATATGTTATAGCGGCTAGCCATAGCCATAGGTATGATGCATCCCATACAAACACAATGCTGTGTTGTGGAGGAGTTTGGAACATCCTTAAAAGGTTGGCAACATATTGATCATCACACTTACTTTGAACACCCTCACATAAACTGGAGGCATTACCCATCTCCAAGGATATAACATCTTTCAGTAGACTAGAGGCATTACCCATCTCCAAGTCTATAACACTACACAATAAAGTCTTGCTCGGCTGCCAAGCCTCTGGAGCAATATCCAACTCCAAACCTTCAATCATACTTACCTCTTCGTTATGGTCCTCTAGTGAAACTGCCTTGATGCAAGATTCCTTTAGCTTGCTACATTGTCCTGGGTCCATGCTGGTGCACAGGCTTCCGTTTTCAAAGCCCTCCCCTTTGTCCACCTTCTGCAAAGCCTTGCTAACAGGCTGGTTTTCCTCTTCTCTTGTATCTTTCATGACCTTTGCATTCCTCTTACTCTGACGAGGCCTAATCAACACTTTACACCTTCTTACCCTTACTGCCCAATGCTGTCGACTGATTGCTTTGGTGCCTATTTCATCCAAGGTTAAAGATGTACTTACATTTGTAACACAATTTTCTTGGCTTACCTCCCCCACCTGGGTAGCATCTTTTGATTCTTTAACCTCTTGTTCCACTGCTTCAGTTCTTTGAATAGTCTTCTTAATTGATCCTTCTTCTGTTACACTCATCTTGACCTCTCTTGCAAGACCAATGATACTTGGTGTGCGGTTACCAATTGGTGGTGGGCGTAGGATGATTGTAAGTGGTGATTGTGGCGGACGTAGAATTTGCGTTGGTGGGGCTGGTGCTCGGGGTGGGGGTGTTCTTTCTCTAGGGGGTGACAATTGGTTCCTCCTACCTCCTCTATTATAGTTTTGTCGTGGTTTGGGACAGTAGTACATACCGTGACCGTCTTCTCCGCAAATGTAGCAATGATACTCCCTGTTTTGTCGTCGTGCTCTTCCAGGGTCTTGATCTCTTTCTTGACTCCTCCCTTGCTGTATTAAGTGGACAGAAAAATTATGCAGTTGGTCAGTAATATGGGCCAAGATATCTTGTTGGTCATCTCTTACCCCAAGAGCCGGTGGTGGTGGTGGAATGGTGGTTGTCATAGTTGCTGGTCGACGCGATGTTCCTGCTTCTGTTGACTCGGTTTATTTGGCTTTCATTCGCAGCTTCTTGTCCTTAAGGTGAGCAATTTCAACGGCTAACTCGTACGTAGCCGAGAATCTACCTTTCAACTTCTCCTTGAGAAGCGGCCATAAGCCATGCGTGAACCGATCTTTTTTTAGGAAATCGGGTGTAGCTTTCCCCCTTGCGAGTGACTCAACCCACCGCTCCCACAAATCCACAAATTTGGACTCATAGGTGGCATACCCTCCTGCTTCAAGTCTCTCAACTTGTCCCACAACTTTTCTGAAGTGGTACTTCCCCCAAAACGCCTCTTAAAAGCGGTTTTTAAGGGTTCCCAGTCATCCTTGTTTTCTTGTGGAAGTGCATTGTACAATGATCTAGCTTCTAACTTCATGAGATGCTTAAAGATTCTAACCCGGGATTCATCCGTATCTTTGTTGCTCACTACACATGCTACTTCAAAGTCATCTAGGAAGTCTGTTACCAAATCCTCCCCCTTCTTTCCTTTAAATGTTGGAAATGCTACACTTGCCATGATTACTGAGAGAGAGCTAGAAAGACACACTGCTTAACTTGCAAAAGTTTTTTTCGTCTTTACAAGGAGGCGTGTATACCCTCTTATACTAGGACATAGATTAAAACTTCAAACGGTACATTGCCTTGTACCAAAGGTAAGACAAATGGTTGATCTGATGCCAGAACCTCAAAAAACCGCTCCCCACCCAACATGGTGTCAATGACGTGCTGGTAGTGAGCCTTCAAGTCCAGTATTACCTTGATTGAGCGTACACGTGTTGGTATGTGTGATTTGTCTTGAGGTAGGTTGTACTGATTCATGTGAATCTTAGAGGTGCTTAGTCACTGTCCAAGCTTGTGGGAGAGGGTGGTGTTCTTTCCTGAAACAAACTCAGTAGACCCCTAGTTTCTCTAGTGAGAGTGTGAGCCAATGCTTCCGTTATTTGTGCTGCAGCATCAGGTGCGACTTGAAAACTGACTGTGATAATTACCTCGGTGACTTGAGTTACCTGATTCTCAAAGTAGAATAGTGTTGATTCTCTATTGTGCAGAGCTCCTTCCATTTTGTTGTTGTTGTGGGTTGGTTGTAGGTTGCGCACATGGTTTCGACCTTCTCCTTCTTCTTCTTGGCACTCGGCCTATGTATATCCACTGGGTTTGGCGTGTTGGTTGACTCTCCCACTGCAAATCGATTACCGCTACGCCTGGCACTCGAGCTTCGATGGAGATGCGGAGTTCGTCTAGTTGTGCTTGGAGCTCTTCTTCTTCTGTCGTCCAATTAGAAAATCCTGCTATCCATTCATCCATTCACAATAGTTTAGGGTTTTCAGTCTTGTAAGCTGAAGGATTTCATGAAAAGATCTTCAGGGGGGGACCAAATGACGGGAGCAAAGAGAACCCCGAACCCCCGAAGGCCTCAATGGCGCGCCTCGAGCGTGTCATAGTAAAGCAAACAGGGGGCACCACCTAGCTTCAACGGCTAGGATGCAAACAACACACCACCATAACAAAGTTTTCATCCAAGAGAGATGGATGCTTGGGAGTAATGATGAAGAGGAAGGGGAATGAGATCAAGTGAGAGAGAGAGAGAGAGAGAGAGAGTGTGTAAAGCGGCTTATTACTTAGGCACCACAGAAGGATGGCTAATCCGCACACCCTTCACACATACACAAGCTCACTCCAAACACAAGAGTAGGTGGCGATTCCGCACACCTCACATGGGCAAAACATTGCAAGAAAACATACTCACAAAACCTCAAGCTTTATTTAGAGAATAAGGCGATGAAATGGGGAGCTTAGGGTAGGGGAATGAGAAGGGAGAGAGTGGTAGAGCACATGGCGGATAGGTGGGAGCTGATGGCGAAGACTCGCACGAGGGTTATGGCCATCAACCTTCATTTAGCTGCCCTTCATCTTCCATAGCCCAAGGGTGTAGAGGTCATGCTCAAGACGAGCATGGTGATTGCTGTGATGGTGATGGTGTGGGTGTGTGTGTGTGTGTGCACTAGGCACACACAGTGCATAGTGTATTCTTTGGTGATGTTGTGTGTGTTTAGTGTGATGGTGACCCCTATTTATATAGGGGAGGAGGGGGGAGAAATTCTAGAATTTAGAAATGAAGAAATCATTATCTATATAGGCCATGTGACTGTGGGCCCCACTTGTCTGGCTGTGTGTATATGTGCCAGAACAGTAGTCTCATGAGAGAGAGACTAAGAGAGAGAGATGGGTTGATGAAAAAAGGTGAGAGGTGACATGGAGAATAAAGTAATTACAAGAGGGGAGAGAGGGGAGTGTGTTCAGAGGTGAATCTATGTGCAGATGTTTGTGAACACAAGAAAAATCAGGTAACCACCGGGTGGGGATGGGTCTGTGGGCAGCTTTTTTTAGTAAAACTGAGTGTGTGTGAGTATGGGGGAGGTTATTTAGCTACAAGACAAGAGACATGGCACCCTTTAGAGAGAGAGGGGGGTATTTGGGTCATGGGATATGATAGGAGAGAGAAAGGGGGGGTGGGGTATACTATTTTGGAAGATAGGATAAGTTGCATGTGAGTTAGGGTGCATTATTGGTGAGTTAGAATGCATTATTGGTGAGAGGTGGGGTAGCTTGAGGGGAGAGAGAAAGGAGAAAGGACAAGGGGAAGAGAGAGGGGGTTGACCTTTTGAGTGGAGGAGAGGAAAAGGGACACACGGCGGGGCAACAGTGAAGAAAAAGGAGGCAAGGTGGGGATGGGCTGCCCCGCAGGCATGAGGTGGCCTATTTTACCTTTCTCATATATTTACATAATCATACTTTATGTTTTTCTTACTTTTTCCAATGCCTTTTATCACTCCCTCCCTAAGAGGGGGTTTTCATGGGGTGGGGATAAGAGAAGAGGGGTATGGGAGCTTGGCTTGTGAAAAGCCCCCATCATTAGCCCTCCCCTTTTGGCTAGAGGCATTCATGCCTCTAGCTCATCTATTTCTTCTTCCGCTTAGCTGTAGGATCCGATATCGAGTTGCCTTCTGAACTATCCATTCCATTTGGCCATTGGTGAGATTTCTGGGATATTCATGAATCTGTAAGAGGTCCGGGTGATAGCTTGTTCCTTGGAATAGTGTCGGTTGATTAAAGGGGAAGCCCATGGCTTCCAGAACTTTGTGCCAGTGTCCTCCTGGATCCCAGGTGAAAAATAGGATCATTGTCTGCAGTGTCCGAACAATAAAATTTGCATGCCAAATTGGACCAAATTTGTAACCACCAGTAGCGAGAGGGGAAATGAGCATCTTGGCTCCTGCAAAGACAGAACTGAAAATTATGATTCCCAAGAGTGTACCAAGAATCCACCATATATGGCCGCCTTGTTGGTGTGGTGAGCTCAAGTTGTCTTCAGAATCCTGCTTACTGCCATGACTAGAAAAAATTGCAAGCATATCATGCTACTTTTGGGTGTGCTCAAACATGTCAGCTTCCTTTACTGATGCTAATAGCAAGACACCTACCTTGCGGCTTAAATACAAGCATAATCCACTTACATTTCTCCAAAGAGAGGATGCACTATTTGTAAAACATTGTACCAAATTGTGAATGAGGTCTTCATTCTTGCATTCTTTCAGGCTTTTGTCTATCCATGGCTCCTTTGCTCTTATCTCCATGCTGATCTTCTCTCTATATGTTATAGCGGCTAGCCATAGCCATAGGTATGATGCATCCCATGCAAACACAATGCTGTGTTGTGGAGGAGTTTGGAACATCCTTAAAAGGTTGGCAACATATTGATCATCACACTTACTCTGAACACCCTCACATAAACTGGAGGCATTACCCATCTCCAAGGATATAACATCTTTCAGTAGACTAGAGGCATTACCCATCTCCAAGTCTATAACACTACACAATAAAGTCTTGCTCGGCTGCCAAGCCTCTGGAGCAATATCCAACTCCAAACCTTCAATCATACTTACCTCTTCGTTATGGTCCTCTAGTGAAACTGCCTTGATGCAAGATTCCTTTAGCTTGCTACATTGTCCTGGGTCCATGCTGGTGCACAGGCTTCCGTTTTCAAAGCCCTCCCCTTTGTCCACCTTCTGCAAAGCCTTGCTAACAGGCTGGTTTTCCTCTTCTCTTGTATCTTTCATGACCTTTGCATTCCTCTTACTCTGACGAGGCCTAATCAACACTTTACACCTTCTTACCCTTACTGCCCAATGCTGTCGACTGATTGCTTTGGTGCCTATTTCATCCAAGGTTAAAGATGTACTTACATTTGTAACACAATTTTCTTGGCTTACCTCCCCCACCTGGGTAGCATCTTTTGATTCTTTAACCTCTTGTTCCACTGCTTCAGTTCTTTGAATAGTCTTCTTAATTGATCCTTCTTCTGTTACACTCATCTTGACCTCTCTTGCAAGACCAATGATACTTGGTGTGCGGTTACCAATTGGTGGTGGGCGTAGGATGATTGTAAGTGGTGATTGTGGCGGACGTAGAATTTGCGTTGGTGGGGCTGGTGCTCGGGGTGGGGGTGTTCTTTCTCTAGGGGGTGACAATTGGTTCCTCCTACCTCCTCTATTATAGTTTTGTCGTGGTTTGGGACAGTAGTACATACCGTGACCGTCTTCTCCGCAAATGTAGCAATGATACTCCCTGTTTTGTCGTCGTGCTCTTCTAGGGTCTTGATCTCTTTCTTGACTCCTCCCTTGCTGTATTAAGTGGACAGAAAAATTATGCAGTTGGTCAGTAATATGGGCCAAGATATCTTGTTGGTCATCTCTTACCCCAAGAGCCGGTGGTGGTGGTGGAATGGTGGTTGTCATAGTTGCTGGTCGACGCGATGTTCCTGCTTCTGTTGACTCGGTTTATTTGGCTTTCATTCGCAGCTTCTTGTCCTTAAGGCGAGCAATTTCAACGGCTAACTCGTACGTAGCCGGGAATCTACCTTTCAACTTTTCCTTGAGAAGCGGCCATAAGCCATGCGTGAACCGATCTTTTTTTAGGAAATCGGGTGTAGCTTCCCCCCTTGCGAGTGACTCAACCCACCGCTCCCACAAATCCACAAATTTGGACTCATAGGTGGCATACCCTCCTGCTTCAAGTCTCTCAACTTGTCCCACAACTTTTCTGAAGTGGTACTTCCCCCAAAGCGCCTCTTAAAAGCGGTTTTTAAGGGTTCCCAGTCATCCTTGGTTTCTTGTGGAAGTGCATTGTACCATGATCTAGCTTCTAGCTTCATGAGATGCTTAAAGATTCTAACCCGGGATTCATCCGTATCTTTGTTGCTCACTACACATGCTACTTCAAAGTCATCTAGGAAGTCTGTTACCAAATCCTCCCCCTTCTTTCCTTTAAATGTTGGAAATGCTACACTTGCCATGATTACTGAGAGAGAGCTAGAAAGACACACTGCTTAACTTGCAAAAGTTTTTTTCTTCTTTACAAGGAGGCGTGTATACTCTCTTATACTAGGACATAGATTAAAACTTCAAATGGTACATTGCCGTGTACCAAAGGTAAGACAAATGGTTGATCTGATGCCAGAACCTCAAAAAACCGCTCCCCACCCAACATGGTGTCAATGACGTGCTGGTAGTGAGCCTTCAAGTCCAGTATTACCTTGATTGAGCGTACACGTGTTGGTATGTGTGATCTGTCTTGAGGTAGGTTGTACTGATTCATGTGAAGCTTAGAGGTTCTTAGTCACTGTCCAAGCTTGTGGGAGAGGGTGGTGTTCTTTCCTGAAACAAACTCAGTAGACCCCTAGTTTCTCTAGTGAGAGTGTGAGCCAATGCTTCCGTTATCTGTGCTGTAGAATCAGGTGCGACTTGAAAACTGACTGTGATAATTACCTCGGTGACTTGAGTTACCCGATTCTCAAAGTAGAATAGTGTTGATTCTCTATTGTGAAGAGCTCCTTCCATCTTGTTGTTGTTGTGGGTTGGTTGTAGGTTGCGGACATAGTTTCGACCTTCTCCTTCTTCTTCTTGGCACTCGGCCTATGTATATCCACTGGGTTTGGCGTGTTGGTTGACTCTTCCACTGAAAATCGATTACCATTACGCCTGGCACTCGAGCTTCAATGGAGATGCTGAGTTCGTCTAGTTGTGCTTGGAGCTTCTCTTCTTCTGTCGTCCAATTAGCAAATCCTGCTAGCCATTCATCCATTCACAATAGTTTAGGGTTTTCAGTCTTGTAAAGTGAAGGATTTCATGAAAAGATCCTTAGTGGGGGCACCAAATGACGGGAGCAAAGCGAACCCCGAACCCCCGACGGCCTCTAAAACAACGGGGACCGAATGGCGCGCCTCGAGCCTGTCATAGTAAAGCAAACAGGGGGCACCACCTAGCTTCAGCGGCTAGGACGCAAACAACACACCACCATAACAAAGTTTTCATCCAAGAGAGATGGATGCTTGGGAGTAATGATGAAGAGGAAGGGGAATGAGATCAAGTGAGAGAGAGAGAGAGAGAGAGAGAGAGAGAGAGAGAGAGAGAGAGAGAGAGTATAGCGGCTTAGTACTTAGGCACCACAGAAGGATGGCGAATCCGCCCACCCTTCACACATACACAAGCTCACTCCAAACACAAGACTAGGTGGCGATTCCGCACACCTCACATGGGCAAAACATTGCAAGAAAACATACTCACAAAACCTCAAGCTTTATTTAGAGAATAAGGCGATGAAATGGGGAGCTTAGGGTAGGGGAATGAGAAGGGAGAGAGTGGTAGAGCACATGGCGGATAGGTGGGAGCTGATGGCGAAGACTTGCACGAGGGTTATGGCCATCATCCTTCATTTAGCTGCCCTTCATCTTCCATAACCCAAGGGTGTAGGGGTCATGCTCAAGACGAGCATGGTGATTGCGGTGATGGTGATGGTGTGGGTGTGTGTGTGTGGACTAGGCACACACAGTGCATAGTGTATTCTTTGGTGATGTTGTGTGTGTTTAGTGTGATGGTGACCCCTCTTTATATAGGGGAGGAGGGGGGAGAAATTCTAGAATTTAGAAATGAAGAAATCATTATCTACATAGGCCATGTGACTGTGGGCCCCACTTGTTTGGCTGTGTGTATATGTTCCAGAACAGTAGTCTCATGAGAGAGAGACTAAGAGAGAGAGATGGGTTGATGAAAAAAGGTGAGAGGTGACATGGAGAATAAAGTAATTACAAGAGGGGAGAGAGGGGAGTGTGTTCAGAGGTGAATCTGTGTGCAGATGTGTGTGAACACAAGAAAAATCAGGTAACCATCGGGTGGGGATGGGTCTGTGGGCACCTTTTTTCAGTGAAACTGAGTGTGTGTGAGTGTGGGGGAGGTTATTTAGCTACAAGACAAGAGACATGGCGCCCTTTAGAGAGAGAGGGGGGTTATTTGGGTCATGGGATATGATAGGAGAGAGAAAGGGGGGGTGGGGTATACTATTTTGCAAGATAGGATAAGTTGCATGTGAGTTAGGGTGCATTATTGGTGAGTTAGAATGCATTATTAGTGAGAGGTGGGGTAGCTTGAGGGGAGAGAGAAAGGAGAAAGGACAAGGGGAAGAGAGAGGGGGTTGACCTTTTGAGTGGAGGAGAGGAAAAGGGACACACGACGGGGCAACAGTGAAGAAAAAGGAGGCAAGGTGGGGATGGGCTGCCCCGCAGGCATGAGGTGGCCTATTTTACCTTTCTCATATATTTACATAATCATACTTTATGTTTTTCTTACTTTTTCCAATGCCTTTTATCACTCCCTCCCTACGAGGGGGTTTTCATGGGGTGGGGACGAGAGAAGAGGGGTATGGGAGCTTGGCTTGTGAAAAGCCCCCATCACCACCATCAATTAAGTTCACCCTCTATGTTCTCAAAGTGATTTCACAAAAATGGTCACCTTAATTCTCTTAATTCCGCTATTCAAAGTTCATAGGCCATTCCCATTACACCTTTTGACTAGACCAAGCAAGTTTCCAAAAAAATAAACCTTTTAAATAGTCGCAATAGGTCACTCTTCCTACTTTGTGTTGGATTATGGGGCTACGTTTTTTATTGAGCGTCCGATTTATTCATAAAAAACATGCTTGTTTACTAAGCGCAGTAGGTTGATCTTCTTGCTTGTGTTGGAATATGGGTCTGCACTTTTGATTGCGAGGACCTTGCACCCGTTTGAAGGTCCCTCTAACGTGGGGGACCTATGGGATGCCCTCTTGGAGAATGCACATAAAAGGCATTTTTTCATGTTGGTCATTCACGTCGTGTAGGATTGGGGGGTTGGCCTTTACAACACCTCAAACCACCATACAAAAAAGATGCTAAAGAGAATAACTTTTTTAAGAGTATCTCCACTCAAAGTTTTTCTCAAATTTACATTCACACAACCTCAACTAGCCGTAACTAGCTTCCTCTACATTGCTACAACTCCCACTATGCTCAATTGCACTCAAGGAAGAAAATGGGTTGATAATATAGAACAAAATAACTTGAGAAAAAACAATGGAAATCTATGCACTTTCGATGATAAAGATAAGGGCTTCACTCTTTCTTTCATGTGCTAGTAGAGGCTCGAGAGACACTCCCATATATAAACATAATTTGACAAAAACCCATTCAAAACAAGCTCTATTCTAAATTGCTAAAGGTTCAAGATTAAAAGCCTAAAATAAAAGTTGGAAAATATGGGGAAATATCTCCCATTCATATGCACATCATAGGGTTTTCATTGTGAAACCCTAAAAGCAAACAAGAGTGTAGAAGACAGCTCTATGCTAAATAAATTTCATCACCAAAAAACACACAAAAAAGGGTGATGTTGTAGAGATAAAACTCCATGTTCATGGCCTTCTTCAGGAGAGACACCCTCTCCAATCAAGTCCCAAGGCCCTCGCATACACACATGGCACCAAACCCCCATCCTTTACCACAAGTTGCACCTATGTGTAGCTTCTTCTTCTTTGCAAAAAATCCAAGCTCATTCACAACTGAAAATTGATAAAAAGCCCAATTTTCTTCAATCACTTATTGGATCTTTCAAGTCTCAATACTTCTATGTACAAAAACAATAAAATTATATACCCTGCATAATTTTATGCTTGTGTAGAGTTAACTTGCTCACATCGCCTTGTACACTTTGTACATGCGTGATTTATTTATATCCATGATGTCCAAAAACAATGAAGAAAATCTCTCAAATTCTTTGCGGCCGCTCACATCACTCCATAAAACCATGTCACAAAGTGGATGTCCAGCATTTAGGGTGAATAAGAGGACATCTATGGCGTGGAATTGTAGGTCAGCACTATGGGCCAAAGCATTGGTGGATGGATATGCAATGACTACAATTGCCTTGTTGAGGTGAGTCCATGAGGGCCACATGCAACTTTAGCACACTCTTCTAAGTTCTTTCCCTTGGGGGGTGCATCTTTGAGAAACTATTCTTATAACGTGTCTTCAAAGGGTATTAAAGAAATCCCTTTACTTGAATGCTTATGGTAATAAAATGATCATTAAAAAAAAAAAAACGTATAAGTTTTTCTCTAAAATCCATTAAAAAAACCCTTCTGTTAATATAATCTTGTTCAATTTTAAAATTTTTGGCAATTATTAAACCCATTTATTTGAACTCACGTGGTAACTTACATGTCTAAGTGGTGAATCCCCCAAGTTCTTTCCCCGATCTCTTTGGGACTTTGATCCTTACCTACCACACCTTGTGGCAAAGGAGCCTTCTTTCTCACCATTTCCAAGAATTGAACTTATCATGCTGAATGAGAGCTTGAAAATGTGTCATTGTCAATCTCATGATTGTCCATGAGAGGAAAAGAGAATTTTCTTGTTTATATCCACTAAACCTTGCCCTTAAATAGCCTTTGACTATCTAAGGTCCCTTTGCCTAGTCTATGGGCCATAGCCCCTTGGGAGGCCCTTGTCCGGACCCTTGTCTACAATAGTCGCACTACAACAAAAAAGGTGTTATCGCCGTATATAGTGACGCATATGCGTCCCTGTGAAACTGCCGCAAAGAGCGTCGATATACACGTGGATAGGGTTTATTGGTGACGGAGATAGCGACACGTATATAGACGCTTATATAGACGCAGATAGTGACGCGGATATCGATGACCATAACTTGGGAAGAGGGCAGGTAGCCTGGCCTGTGCCCAGTGAAAAGATGGACACAGCCACCACAACCAGATTTCCTGCCCTCTGCCCAAGAAAGCGAGCAGCACCAAAATCAACCGTGCTCCCGCAAAAATTTCGGCAGAGTTCCCTTCGTTTTTACATAAACTTTTCAAAAAATATATATCATGTATACGCCTACTACATGCTATCCATGTAGGATCTCACATGAGATTTAAGGCCAATGACCATAACAAACCATAATCATAACTTAAAAGCATAACCATAACGAACCATAACCATAACTTAAAAGCATAACCATAACTTAAAACCATAACCGACCATAACCACGTTGATCATAACCAGAAACAAAATTAACAATAAGCATAAGCATAACCAGAAAGTTAAACATAACCATAAACAAAACCTGAACCATAACTATGTCTATATAAGAATAGTAGAAATAACCATGTCTATACAATGACAATGATAATAACCATAACTATAAGGAAAACAATAATTGTCTAAACAATAATCATAACCATATATATATGTCTATACAAAAGGAGACACAGAAGCGTGTCTGTGTCTCACAAAGCATATATATGAAATCCGGTCCACTCATGACAAGGCGTCACAACCTGCACATAGGACAACTCACAAAATTAGTATTGATATTACTTCACATATACTTATTTAATTAAATCAACCCACACATATTAATGTCTCACCTCAAGTGATCAGCGAGACTGTAAGGCCTCCCAGTCTACAGGCTCTCCTGAAGCATCAAGATCATTCAATACTTCATAGATACCTTTGCGATATCCATCTGACTCCTCCTGACGTGTCGGGGCTCGATGCATCACAAGATTTTGCGTTTATACAAAAATCAAAGTAATAAGAATACATGATTCATCGCGTTTTAAAAAACGCCATAGTTAAGATTGGATTAGAAACTCACAAACTCATAGCGAAAGGTGTCGAAGCCTCCGCTGCCAAGATGAGATGTCCCTCTGGTCATCTGTCATATCTGCGCCGCCTCACGCTGTTGTCTGAACCACATGGCCGCTATCCGCTCATCCTCCCTGATCTGCAACCACGTCTCGTGTGGGATGCCCGAAGGCTTCGGCGAGCCGGTCCTAAAAGCCTTCCGAGCTGCATCTCGTCGATGTTTCACGGTGTCCCGTGCAACACCCTTGATCCACCTCCTCGAAACAACGTAAGAACCCGGAGCAGGCTGGTACTCTCTCAGGATGGTCTCCACTATGTAAGTGACTTTGTCCTTTTTCTGATCACCCCAAGACGTCAAAATGCTGGTCGAAAACTGTAGCTCCGCGAGCTGGCGAATCCATTGTCTCATCTCAGTCCCGACTCTATCCATGTCAACAGAACCATCTTCCCGTACAGTACAGAGCTTGGAGGCACTAGGATCGTGTGCCCCCCAAGGTGTCCGAGGTGTGTCAAGAGGTGTGCTTGGGTAGGACGGGGATCGTGAGCGAGGAGGGGTCGAAGCATCTGTGGACCCTCCTCCACAACAACCACCACCTCCACTTGGCGATTGGCGAGATCGGCGAGTGCGCCTGTGCTGCGGAGATGAGGACGTACCCGCCTCTGCTCCACCCCTAGGTGTGTAAGCGGCCGTGATGGGAGAAGCAAGCGCCATACCCATAGGCGTCCCCCCCCCCCCCCCCCCCCCCCCCACCCCATAGGTGTCCCCCCCCTAGGCGTCGGACCCTCGGGTGTGAAGCCTGGAGGCATAGTACCTGTGCCTCTGGCTACCCAATACTGAGAAGCCTCTGCCATCTGAGCAGGCGTCATCCGTGTAACAAAGCCCATGAATGCATCTGCGCTCATAGAAGCGGGATCTGGAAACTGGTATGCCATACTAAAGTCCTGCACAAAGAAAGTAAAATAAAGCGTCAAAACACAGTTGTTTAAATTAACTTTAACCTTAAATTTTAAATCAACGTCTTCACACAAACACTTACAGGCCTAGGCCTCTGATAGCGGAAAAAAGAGCAGTGCAATCGGGTGGCCTCTGTACTCGTGCACACTCCACAAACCACGCCTCATGCAAACAAGCAAAGAGCAAAACAAAGGGGGCACCACCCTAAATTAAGAGGTTTAGGGACCTCACACATAGTGCACATAGGCAAGTGAGACTTCTAGCATTATGATGGTATCAAAACATATGGCAAAACACATAGAAACGAAGCTTAGGGACCTTATGTAGCATGTATATACACAAGACATCAGCTTAACAATACAACGGCATTTGATCATACATAACAAGGATATAGAGAAGCAAGCCAAGGATGGCATAATCCCTTGTCAAAAACAATCAACCCAGCAAGTAGGTATGATCCTACTAGCAACACATCAATACCTTAGAGAATGATGGCGAGGATGGTGGCCATGGAGCATGAGAGAAGACACCTTATTTAGGTTTTAGGGCTAGTAATGTAGCATACTAGAGGGAGAGAGAGAGAGGGAGAGATAGTAGAGCTCCATCCATAGCTTCTCGTTGTGAGCAATGTCGTCATAGCTTCGTTGCTTGGTGAAGTGGGTGAAGTGTTGGTTTTGAGTGAGAGAAGGCCTCCTTATATAGGTTTCTGAGAGGATTTAGGATTAGGGATAAACATGCTTAAATCCGCTGATTGGGGTTACTTTTTGCTTAGGGTGGTCAACAGATTGAGGTCACCTGATATGTCACCATCAAGATATTCTCTAGAGTGATGTGAGAGGGGAGGGTAAATGCTGATTTTTCTGATTTTGACACATGGGGATAAGGCCTTGACCAGCATTTAAGAGCAGGTGAGGTGGCTGTTGAAACTGGAGGTTCTGCACATGTCAGGGGGGGACCTGCGGGGGGGAGGTGGCAGCTGGGTCCTCCTGAATATCAAATTCTCAAAAAATCCTCAACCATGGCTTCTTTTGACATGTGTTCTTTGAAAAAATCAGCATGTCTCTTTTCAACTCAAAAGTGTTTATACCTGTTGACTCACCTTTACCATAAGATTTTCCCTTTTTCTCCTCCTGTAACTGCATTGTTGATGCCCAATCACTGCTTCTAGTAACAGTGAACTGTTACCTACTAAATACTTATGGTGCAGTAAAAAATATTTACCATGGGTAAAAAAAGTTACTGCAGGTAAAAAGTGATTTGTATTTACCATGTAGGTGAAAAATATTTACTGTAGGTAAAAAATATTTACTGTGGTAAAAAATATTTACTATCGGTAAAAAAGTGAAAACGGAGTATGCTGTGCTGTGAGTCCACACGAACATCCTCGTGTAAATTTCACTAGAAATTTACACCTAGAATGGGCTATTCTGTAAGATATAGGTTGTAGGCATGCATAAGAGCTCGTTCCCACGTATCTTCTGTCCATGGCACTTTTTACTCTTTGGTGCTTGTGAAGTAGATTTTTCTTCTCTTTCGAGATCCCTTGGACTAGAGTATCCTCATCTCCCCAACAACTGACTGTGCCTTTATTGCATCTTCAGAAGGGGTCCTAAAAACCATGCATCAGCCTCGATGAGTGAGGCATCATCGATAAGATCTTGCACCGTATCATCGTCTATCTCTAATTGAAAACATAACTCTGCCCCAACTCGTTCTGGCAGATTGTCTTCATCCATTGCATCTTCATCTACAAGTGTCAATTCTGGCTCGTCTGCGTCATCCCTCGTATATCTGTCAGCTTCCTCTGCCATACCTTCGTCCATCTCATCTAATGTCACAGTAGTATGGAGTCGTCTGACTGACTTTCTTCCAGGAGTTCTTGCCCTTCAAATATTTGTTATTTCTTGCTTCGTTAGCGTTCTCCTCGCTTGTCTGGAAGAAGGCATCCAACATCTCCTCCATGCCGTCGTCTTTTGGACCTGTAAGTCCTTTTCTGCTTCCATCCTTGGCTCTATATTGGTCGGACCTTCACGCATAATCATTTTTCTCTCTCTCTCTCAGATGTAGGTGCTATCTCGCAAAAATCAATGCCCGTTCCGTAGGAGTCGTATCGTAGATTCTGTACGGTTTCTTTAGCAAACTCTCCGTACTTGTGCACATGTTCATTACATATCCTACGCTTGCGCAGGATTTGATACTTGCAGAGCGTGCACGAGCATGCGATCTTTTCCTCCATGTTAGTTGATGACGTTGTCATCTACAATGATTATGAATATTGTTTTAATATATACACTCCTCACAATGGTCCAGAGGTGTACGGAGATCAGGACCACCGGGTCAAAATCTCGTCTTTATTGGTCAAATCCTATATGGGTAGACACATACGTGCACTCCCAAGTGTACATGGCAATGCATGTAGCGGGCAAAACCCCTTTGCCTCTTTTAGTTCCATAGTTTCTTCAACATCCAACGGCTATCTCCCTTTCTCTCTCTCTCGATCTCGCTCTCTTTATCTCTCTTTCTCTCTCTATTTTCCTATTTCCCTATCTCTCTCTCTGTCTCGCTCTCCACTTCTCTATCTATCTCTCTTTCTATTCCCTCTCTTTCTCTCTCTCTCTCTCTCTCTCTCTCTCTATATATATATATATATATATATATATATATATATATATAATCTCGCTCTCTATATCTCTCTTTCTCTCTCTATTTTCCTATTTCCCTATCTCTCTCTCTGTCTCACTCTCCACTTCTCTATCTCTCTCTCTTTCTATTCCCTCTCTTTCTCTCTCTCTCTCTCTCTCTCTCTATTCCCTATCTTTTTCTCTCTCCCTATTTCCCTCTCTCTCTCTCTCTCTCTCTCTCTCTCTCTCTCTATATATATATATATATATATATATATATATATATATATATATATATAAATATAAGGGTTTCTTCACTTGTTGCTCTTCAGCACTACTCAAAACCCATGGACCTTTTGGAATAGCATACGCTCCATTGGACTTTAGTCGAGGCCACATCTCTGGCATTCTCTCTTGACATTGCCTAAACACTACATTATCAACTACGGATGGTTTCGGTAACCGTAGAATCAGTTTTCGAAGTCTGTTTGCGTTTTTTCATGGAAAAACGTAATCGTATCTGATCAATCCCTTGTGTATTTGGCGTTTCTTCTGTCTGTTTGACCTATGACTTGCCATACACGCTCTTGACATTGCTTTAAGACTACCCAATGGACTACGGATGGTTTTAGTAGGCATAGAAGTCATTTCCAAAATTCGTTTGTGTTTTTTCGTAGAAAAATGCAACCGGATTTGACCTACGGCTTGTGTATTTGGCGTTAATTCAAACCCATTGACCTACGGCCTGCCATACACGCTCTTGACATTGCTTTAAGACTACTTAATGAACTACGGATGGTTTCGGTAGACATAGAAGCCATTTCCGAATTCCGTTTGCATTTTTCCGTAGAAAAACGCAACCAGATTTGACCTACGGCTTGTGTATTTGGCGTTTCTTCTATCTGTTTGACCTACGGATTTCCATACGCACTCTTGATATTGCCTAAAGACTACCTAATGGACTACGGATGGTTTCAGTAGGCATAGAAGCCATTTCCGTTTGCGTTTTTTCATAAAAAAACGCGACCAGATTTGACTTATGGCTTGTGTATTTGACGTTTCTTCTGTCCGTTTAATCTACGGATTGCCATACACGGTCTTGACATTGCCTTAAGACTACTTAATGGACTACGGATGGTTTGGGTAGGCGTAGAATCAGTTTTCGAAGTCCGTCTGCGTTTTTCCGTAGAAAAACGCAATCGGATTTGACCTAGCCTACGGCTTGTGTATTTGGTGTTTCTTCTATCCGTTTGACCTACAGCTTGCCATATGCGCTCTTGACATTGCTTTAAGACTACCTAATGGACTACGTATGGTTTCAGTAGGCATAGAAGTCATTTTTTAAATTCGTTTGCGTTTTTTCATAGAAAAACACAACCGGATTTGACCTACGGCTTGTGTATTTGGCGTTAATTCAAACCCATTGACCTACGGCTTTCCATACACGTTGGTGCACCCAAAACATGTCGATGCCAGATATGGGCTCATGCAAGGGTATGGATGCATACACGTGCACGTAGTGGTGCTATGGCATGTGTCTAAAGCTGTTGTGGCCAAGTGGAAGTGGAAATGTATGTCCAATGCGGTTTTTTAGGCCAAGAAGGCTCCAGACCGGGGCTAACATGGCTGGCGGTCAAAGGTATCCAGAAGGCAGCCATCATGTGTCAAAGTGTGGTCCTCAGTGTGCTCTCCAGGCCGATTTAAACGGCTCGGCAAACGGAGCCCCGGTGCTCAAGATATTGCAGTTTAAAGGTAAAGTGTGTAGCAGATCCCCGACAGACAGGGCAACTAGGGACAGGTGGCCCGGGCTAATGTCAGTGTGTATGTGTGAGGCGCTCGAGTTGTGGAGCATGCCTGTCTTCTCGGATTGCAAATCGGAGCTTTGGATGGCAAGCTATGGCCATTAGAAGATTTTTCGGGGGCCGGGTCTGAGTCCACTTGGCCGAATTGGAATATGTGCCATCTGGCAATTTTTTAGCCTCACTAAGGTTCTCGGTGGAAGTGTGCACCATGTGGAGTTAGCACAAATTGATGGCACGTCAATCGGGTACTTGGTAAGCAAGTTATAGCAAGTTGAAATTGGCAGCAGGTGCTAGGGAAGATGATGCAGGTACTTTTCTTGGTTTTTGGCGGCCTCGGACGGCAGGCTCAAAGAAGTCAAAAGCCGGTGGAAATTGTGTAGGACGGAGCCGGGGATACGGTCTCGGAACACGCATTTACAGTTCTGGAGTGAGACTTGTCAACAAGGAATAGAAGGGGGGCCAATTTGGCACCCAAGAGGAAGTCCCTCACAAGAGAAGTTTTTTTTAAAAAAAAGGCCTTGGAAAGCTGGGGACTGCCACGTGGCAGGGGCATTACCCCATATGCGCAGGATGGAGGAAAGGGCACACGGTATAAGGGCGAGAGCATGGCCTATATGGGGGTATGAAGCAAGGGAGAGAGCTCCCGTTGCGTGTGGCTATGGTGGAAGGCGCTTGTGGCGCTGCGCAGGGCGGAATGCCGGCGGTTTTGGCTCGAGGCAGGCGGCGTAGTGGCGCGCGCCCATGCGGGCGGCAATGTTGGAGGTGGTGACGTGGCACCCCGCAGGGTCAGGGCCATTTCCCGCGGACCAAATCCGCCCACAACCTTTTTTGAAGGCAAGGTGAATCCCTAGGAGCAACGACGGCGCCGTCGTTGCTCCCTAGAGGGTGCTTGTGTGTAGAGTAAAGTGTGAAGCCTCGGGACGAGCACAAAGCTAGTCAAAGTCAAGCTGAGCCTCCCAAGGGGAGTGCCACATGTCGGCCTACCATGAAAAATGCCTAAAAAGTCAAAAAACGAGCAAAACTTTTTGTAACGGGGGGCTCTTGGTTGTTTTGCACTGGATGTGTGGGAGAGCAAGTGAGAGAGAGAGTGAGAAGATCAGAAGAGAATTTTAATGGAGCTTGGAAGCTGTTAATGAACAATCCCTCTTGGTCAATTGTACCGTGTTGCATCCCCCTTCCCCTTTTCTCTTTGTCGTCTCGTCTGTTGCCAGCCGCGGTGCCAGTGAAGCGTGGGTACGCCCGGATCGTTGGTGCTTTGCAAAAGGAGAGAGAGAGAGTGTAAGTTTATGTGCATAGGGAGGCAGAGCAGGTGCAGTGAGGTGTGGACTCATTTTGCAATCTTATAAAGCACGTGTGTGCTTGGGAACTGTGCTAGTGAAGCGGTTTATGTGCAAATTGTCGTTTCGAAGGTGTCTTCGAGTGGATTGGGGTGTTGTATTGACCCTGGGCTATAGAGAGGCACTTTTGGTCGTGACGAGCATCATTCCCCATTCCCCCTCTCCATATTCTGGTGCCGCCACGGAGGAGCACGCTGATTGCTCCCGTCAGTGAAGGAAAATACAGGTTTTCGTATAAGTAAGGATGACGTCTCGAAGGTACGGTCCGATGTTTACAGGTGAAGAAAATCCAGACGAATGGCTTGCAGGTTTTGAATTGTACATGTGGTTTTTGCGAATGCCTAATGAGGACAACAAGATCCAAACTTTCCCTTTAGTGATGCGCGGAAAGGCCAAACTGTGGTTCGAAGCTTTGGGGATTGAGCCGAGACAGGCATGGCCGGCTCTACGGGCAAAATTTTTGCATGATTTTCACAAAGAAGCTTCTGCAGTCGAGATGGATGCGAAGCTAAAAGCTCTAAAGAAGGATGTAGGTGAGGAATTCAGCTTGTTTCTGGATCGTTTTGAAGAATGTTGGGCAGAGTTAGCAGCAGCTATGAGCTAGCCAATGGTGAGTACTTCAAATTGGATAAGTTTATGGCATGCTTACATCCAAAAGTGAGAGAGAAAGTGGACTTTGAAAGCCTAGAGAACTACAATGGGGCAGTGGCAATTGCAAGGTCGAAAAGTAGAAAAATTTAAAAAAAGATAGAGCAGGGCGTAGCAGGTTATGAAGCAATGGCACCTGCTCAACCACAAAGTCCTCGAGAGTTGACTCAAGAGGAAAATCAAGGGAATAGGGCTACGGTTGCTATTCCACAACAGTGGATACGTACGGTTCAGGATCTATTAGAGAAAATGCAAGAGCTTCAATTGAGTGTAATGGACAGGGGACAACTGAGAGGAGCAAGGGGCAGGGCAAGACCTCTACCTAGAAGATGCTATAATTGCGGCGAAGAAGGGCATTATGCACCCGACTGTCCCCATCCGGTGAGGGAAAGAGGTGGTATCTACCCATTGTTTGGCAGAGGGAGAGGCCAAGCACAGTTTAATGGCCCAAGGGAGCAGGTAGTCGAGAATCCGGTGCAGCAAGCTCAAACGGATGGTGGTGAAGTCCCTAGGGTGAACATCATTGGGGTGGATAAACAAGATGTCGAAGTGTTGGCTAACAAAAGAGCTAGAGTTGAAAGGGAGGCAGAAACCGAGCGGGAGACTAGAGCTCGTAAAGGCAAAGAGAAGGTATACGAGGGGAAATAAAAGCCTAAAACTAGCAAGAAAGAAGGCATCGCAGGATTAAACAAGCAGATTTCCAGCTTGGACGCGGCCATCCAGAGTATGATTTGGTGAGTGATGTCCAAAGCCAAAGAGCTAATATTACTTTTGGACAGTTGTTGGCATTGAACCCAACGTTAAGATGACAGTGGTCTACTAGTGTTAGCACTAGGCTACCATGGAGCAAAGGCAATGTGCAGGCGGTGCAAAATATGGCATTCAGGGTAGGTAGCCCGACGGATGTTCTTCCTTTGGTGGATGTTGTCATCGAGAAAAGGATGCAGGTTCAAGCCTATATAGATGGCGGAGCACAGGTTTGCGTCATGACGGAAGCTGCAATGAAGGAAACAAGGGTCAAGGCGGTAGCCAAGTCGAATGTGCGCATGAGGATGGCTAACCATGCTAAAGCTAGGTGTTTGGGAGTGGCCCAGGATGTGAAAGTGAAAGTGATGGGCATAGAGTGCCTGATCGACTTCTTTGTGATGAAAGCTAGGGATAACGTGTACCCTATAATCTTGGGTAGGCCGTGGCTGTTGGCAATAGGTTCCAAACAGGATTGGGAAAGTAAAGTGTTTACCCTACTTGATAAAGAGAAAGGAAGACAAGTGGCGCTGGACCTGAAGACCAAGGAAAGCCATTTTCATCCAATAGCGGCTAGAGACGAAGAGGACACCACCAGCTATGAGTATGAGACTGAAACGGCCTATGATGAGGGCTATGAGTATGAGACTGAAACGGCCTATGATGAGGGCTATACAGGTACGGAGGAAGAAGAAAGCGAGGATGACATCCTCAAGATTGATGATGACTTGTTTGGGGTCACTGTGGAAGAACCTTGTGTGAAAGAGGAGGTGCAAGCACAGGTGCATGCCATGGGTACTGAAGAGGTGGTCAGTATGCTAAGTAGAGACTTGACCAAAAAGGAGAAAGAAAGCTATGTCGAGTTGTGTGCATCTTTTCCAAACCTATTTGCAAAGGAGTATAAAGATTTGAGAGGAGCCAAGGGTGTTGAGCACAAAATAGCCCTCAAGGAAGGATACAAACCTAAGGCGCAGAAGCTAAGGAGATTGGGTGAAATTCAAAAGGAAGCCCTTTGGCAGAAGATCAATCAGTTACTAGATGCAGGTATTATATACCCCGTAAAGGAATCAGAGTGGGTCTCCCCGGTGGTTATCACTCCTAAAAAGAATGGGAGATGGCGGGTGTGTGTCGACTATAAGCCATTAAATGCTGCGACCAAGAGGAATCACTACCCATTGCTGTTTCAGGATGAGATTTTGAATCAGGTGGCTGGCCATGAGAGGTATACCGTTATGGATGGGTTTTCAGGTTACTTTCAAATAGGGATTGCTCTTGAAGACCAACTGAAGACGAAATTCATATCTCCATTGGGTAGCTTTGCCTATCGCAGGATGCCGTTTGGTTTGGTGAATGCCTATGCCACGTTCCAAGACTGGATGAATAGGGTGTTTGGTCCCTATTTGGGCAGGTTCATTAGAGTTTTCATGGATGACATTGGATGTTATAGCTCAAGGGCAGATCATTTGTCAAAGCTACGACTATGTTTTCAGAGGCTGGATGAAGAGGGAGGCCAGTTGAACACCAAGCAGTGCAGATTAGCATAGCCCCGAGAATCATTGTTGGGCCATGTGGTGTCACAAAATGGGATCGAAGATGATCCAAAAAAGGTCAAGGCTCTAGTCTTGATGGAGCCTCCTCCCAGTGCACAGGCTTTGGCATCCTTCGTGCACAAGCTGAAGTATTTGTCAAGGTTTTTTTGGATGTTGTCGCAGTATGTATACCCCCTTCAAAAAAGGGCACAACTGGTGCATGGTTTTAAATGGGATGAAGAGGCTCAAGTAGCTTTTGACAGAGTGAAAGAAATCTTGTGTCAACTACCTATGGTGTGTCCTCCCAATCATGAAGATGATTTTTATGTTGCCATGACAGTAGGCACTGTGGCCATTGGGGCAGTACTATTGCAAAAGGTGGGAAGGAGCTATAAACCTATTTATTTTGAAAGCAGAGTGATAAGTCTTGGGGAGGCAACCTACACTGAAGCCGAACAAGGGTGATGGCCTTAGTTTTTGCTTGCAGGAAGTTCAAGGTGTATCTCATCGTGCGGAAGTTTGTTGTGCTAACGGCCAATAACTTATTGCCAGAAGTAGTGTTACACTTGAAGCCAGGGAAACGGATCATGAAATGGGTGATAGAGCTACAAGAATTTGAGTTTGAATTCAAAGTTGACCATACAAGTCAATATCACCTGGCAGATATTATAGTCAGCAAGGCGGTTGATTTGCCAATCTATCCCAGGGTGGTGAGGGATGAAACCAAGGAAGATCTTGACTTGGTGGAAGCTTTTACCATGTGGTTTGATGGAGCATATAGAAGGGTAATACAAAAAGCAGGTGGAGGTGTGGTGATACGAGATCCACGCAATAGGGTGATCTGTTCAAAAGCCTACTACTTGGAGGATGTGCATACCAATAATGAGGCGGAGTATCTTACCCTCCACTTAGGTTTGAAACAGTGTGTCGAGTTTGGTATATCGAGGTTGGTGGTGAAAGGTGATGCGATGTTAGTCATCAAGTAGTTGTTGGGCCAATGGCAGGTGAAACGGGATTCATTAAAGCATTGGTTCTATGCCATCAAGAAGTTGCTGAAGTTTTTTGAGGAGGTTCAGTTCAAGCATGTTAGAAGAGAGTAGAACCAAGAAGCAGATCAGCTTGCAAGCAGCAAAGTACAAGTGCAGGTTGCAGGTATATATGTGGCCCCAGCCACCTATGCTGGTCGTGAAACCTTGAAAGAGATTGAAGACTTTTTGGATACCTGTCAGTGCTCTGAAAGATTGTCGAAGTTATAAAAGCAGAGGGTAGTACAGAAATCTCACAAGTTTACACTGATAGGGGAGGATCTTATGACCTATGGACGGGATGAAGTGTTGCGAAGGGTACTTTATAAGGAAGAAATCGGTATGATGTTGCAACAATGTCATGAGGAAAGTGGGCATCAAGGTAAAGACCAGGTTTTGTTTCGAATCTTGAGAGCAGGTTTTTGGTGGCCGTCGATAGTACGTGATGTGCACTATTGGTGCAAAACCTGCCATGAATGTCAGACTATGGACGAGAGGAGGTTGATAGCCGAATCACAGGGAGCTATCATTGCCCAAGATGCTTTTGAGAAGTGGGGTTTGGATGCCATTGGTCCACTCCCGAAGTCGGCAAGCGGTAAAAAATACATTGTAGTGGCGATTGACTACCTTACCAGGTGGGTCGAGGCCAAGGCTGTCAAAGAAGTAAATGCAAATGTAGTAGCTCAATTCGTGTTTGACAGCATTTGTTGCCGTTTTGGTGTTCCATGGGTACTGATATCTGACAGAGGCCAAGGGTTTCGAAGCAAATTGGTGTGGGCTTTAGTGGAAAAGCTGGGAATCCAACACCGCTTCTCTTCGCCATATCACCCGCAGTGCAATGGTCTGGTAGAGAGTGCCAATGGGCAGATTGTGAAGATGTTGACCAAGTATGTTTATAAGCAGGTGACAAAGTGGGAGGTAAACTTGGAGAAGTGTTTGTGGGCCTACCGCACATCCTACAAAGTGGCCACAAACTTCACTCCATTTGATCTAGTTTATGGTAAAGAGGCGGTTTTTCCAGTGCATGCACAACTAGGTGCATTGAAGGGTATGTGGCGTGTCAGTGTCACTGAACAGGACGTGTTGCAAGATCGGATCACTAGTTTGGAGGCTTTACAGATGGATAGGGAGGCTGCTGCAAACTTTTATGTGAAACAGAGGGATAAGCGAATGGCGAAGTTCAACAAGAGCTTGCCAAACAAGGAGATTCAAGAGGGAGATTTGGTGATGAAGTACGAGAGCTACTTGGACTTTACCTTCCAAAATAAGTTCAAGAAGAAATAGACGGGTCCGTACAAAGTGCATAAAGCCTTTCCAAATGGGACCTATCAGCTGGTGAGAGCCAATGGCAAACATTTGAGGCATAGTGTGAATGGTGTACGGCTCAAGCTGTACTTTGACAGGGGGTTAGTGCCTGATGTACACCAGATTGTAGCTACGGGGTTGGGCAACCAACCCAGACAGAGGGAGCTTATGAAGAGAGAGGACACCTTGTACATACTTTGTACATAGCATGTACATACAGCTATGGTTTTTTGCTTCATTCCATACTTGTCAAGTGTTGCAATTTTCGGTTTTAAAGTGTGCTTTTAGTTGAGCATGAATGCTCAACAAGAGGGTTGGGCAATGATGGTGCACCCAAAACATGTCGATGCCAGATATGGGCTCATGCAAGGGTATGGATGCATACACGTGCACGTAGTGGTGCTATGGCATGTGTCTAAAGCTGTTGTGGCCAAGTGGAAGTGGAAATGTATGTCCAATGCGGTTTTTTAGGCCAAGAAGGCTCCAGACCGGGGCTAACATGGCTGGCGGTCAAAGGTATCCAGAAGGCAGCCATCATGTGTCAAAGTGTGGTCCTCAGTGTGCTCTCCAGGCCGATTTAAACGGCTCGGCAAACGGAGCCCCGGTGCTCAAGATATTGCAGTTTAAAGGTAAAGTGTGTAGCAGATCCCCGACAGACAGGGCAACTAGGGACAGGTGGCCCGGGCTGATGTCAGTGTGTATGTGTGAGGCGCTCGAGTTGTGGAGCATGCCTGTCTTCTCGGATTGCAAATCGGAGCTTTGGATGGCAAGCTATGGCCATTAGAAGATTTTTCGGGGGCCGGGTCTGAGTCCACTTGGCCGAATTGGAAGATGTGCCATCTGGCAATTTTTTAGCCTCACTAAGGTTCTCGGTGGAAGTGTGCACCATGTGGAGTTAGCACAAATTGATGGCACGTCAATCGGGTACTTGGTAAGCAAGTTATAGCAAGTTGAAATTGGCAGCAGGTGCTAGGGAAGATGATGCAGGTACTTTTCTTGGTTTTTGGCGGCCTCGGACGGCAGGCTCAAAGAAGTCAAAAGCCGGTGGAAATTGTGTAGGACGGAGCCGGGGATACGGTCTCGGAACACGCATTTACAGTTCTGGAGTGAGACTTGTCAACAAGGAATAGAAGGGGGGCCAATTTGGCACCCAAGAGGAAGTCCCTCACAAGAGAAGTTTTTTTAAAAAAAGGCCTTGGAAAGCTGGGGACTGCCACGTGGCAGGGGCATTACCCCATATGCGCAGGATGGAGGAAAGTGCACACGGTATAAGGGCGAGAGCATGGCCTATATGGGGGTATGAAGCAAGGGAGAGAGCTCCCGTTGCGTGTGGCTATGGCGGAAGGCGCCTGTGGTGCTGCGCAGGGGAGAATGCCTGCGGTTTTGGCTCGAGGCAGGCGGCGCAGTGGCGCACACCCATGTGGGCGGCAATGTTGGAGGTGGTGACATGGCACCCCGCAGGGTTAGGGCCATTTCCCGCAGACCAAATCCTCCCACAACCTTTTTTGAAGGCAAGGTGAATCCCTAGGAGCAACGACGACGCCGTCGTTGCTCCCTAGAGGGTGCTTGTGTGTAGAGTAAAGTGTGAAGCCTCGGGACGAGCACCAAGCTAGTCAAAATCAAGCTGAGCCTCCCAAGGGGAGTGCCACATGTCGGCCTACCATGAAAAATGCCTAAAAACTCAAAAAACGAGCCCAATAAGGGGGAAAAACTTTTTGTAACGGGGGGCTCTTGGTTGTTTTGCACTGGATGTGTGGGAGAGCAAGTGTGAGAGAGAGTGAGAAGCTAAGAAGAGCATTTTAATGGAGCTTGGAAGCTGTTAATGAACAATCCTTTTGGTAAATTGTACCGTGTTGCATCCCCCTTGCCCTTTTCTCTTTGTCGTCGCGTCTGTTGCCAGCCGCGGTGCCAGTGAAGCGTGTGTACGCCCGGATCATTGGTGCTTTGCAAAAGGAGAGAGAGAGAGTGTAAGTGTATGTGCGGAGGGAGGCATAGCATGTGCAGTGAGGTGTGGACTCATTTTTCAATCTTGGAAAGTGCGTGTGCGCTTGGGAACTGTGCTAGTGAAGCGGTTTATGTTAAAATTATCGTTTTGAAGGTGTCTTCGAGTGGATTGGAGTGTTGTATTGACCTTGGGCTATAGAGAGGCACTTCTGGTCGTGCCGGGCGTCGTTCCCCATTCCCCCTCTCCAACGCTCTTTACATTGATTTAAGACTACTCACTGAACTATGGATGGTTTCGATAGGCATAGAAGCCATTTCCGAAGTCCGTTTGCGCTTTTCCGTAGAAAAACGCAACTGGATTTGACCTACGGCTTGTGTATTTGGCGTTTCTTCTATCCGTTTGACCTACAGCTTGCCATATGCACTCTTGACATTGCCTAAAGATACCTAATCGTGTACGGATGGTTTCAGTAGGCATAGAAACCATTTCCGAAGTCTGTTTGCGTTTTTCCGTAGAAAAACGCAACCGGATTTGACCTATGGCTTGTGTATTTGACGTTTCTTCTGTCCGTTTAACTTACGGCTTGCCATACACGGTCTTGACATTGCCTTAAGACTACTTAATGGACTACGGATGGTTTCGATAGGCGTAGAATCAGTTTCCGAAGTCCGTCTGCGTTTTTCTATAGAAAAACGCAATCGGATTTGACCTACGGCTTGTGCATTTGGCGTTTCTTCTATCCGTTTGACCTACAGCTTGCCATACGCACTCTTGACATTGCCTAAAGGATACCTAATGGACTACGGATGGTTTTGGTAGGCATAGAATCAATTTCCGAAGACCGTCTGCGTTTTTCCGTAGAAAAACGCAACCGAATTTGACCTACGGCTTGTGTATTTGACGTTTCTTTTGTCCGTTTGACCTACGGCTTTCCATACACGCTCTTGACATTGCCTTAAGACTACCTAATGGACTACAGATGGTTTCGGTAGGCATAGAAGCCATTTCCAAAGTCTGGTTGCGTTTTTCCATAGAAAAACGCAACCGGATTTGACCTACGACGTAGAAGCCGTTTATGAAGTCCATTTGCGTTTTTCCATAGAAAAACCGAACCGGATTTCAAAAACGGCTTGTATTTTGGGCGTTTCTTCTATCCGTTTGACCTACGGCTTGTTATATGCCCCCGCCCAACCTTTTTTGAGGAGGAAGCTTGTCTCTAAGAGCAACGACGGCGCTGTTGTTGCTCCCTAGAGGACTTTCATGTGTAAAGGTGAAAGCTGAGCTTCGAATGTATTTTGAGCTGGTCAAATGAAGTCAGAGGCTGCATCAGACGATCCAGGTCACTTTGGCTCGACATGCACAACGCCCGGTCAGACTACTGACCATGGAGGAGATTGATGAGGTCCACCAGCGACAGATGTTGGATCTCCTATGATCTACCTATCCCAACTAGCTGTTTTAGCTGCTTAGTCCACACCCAGCAGTTTAGGATTCCATAATATTTTATTTTGTCATTTTGTCATCTTGTTATTCTGACTTT